>NC_087439.1:43860872-44174815 GCF_036321535.1 Camelus dromedarius
GGGAGTGCGGCCTCTTTCCTATCAGGTTTGGGAGATAGAGGACAAACACAGTGAAGCCAGGGCTGGAGATCCCAAATGCAGGGGTACCTGAAATTTGGTCCGAGGAAATGGAACTATATAACGCAGCACCGGGAGGAGTCAGAATGTCAAAGCAAAATGAAGAGGCGTGAAGAGTGAGCCAAGGAGCCAAAGGGATAGTGTGCAACTTGGAACAGGGAGGGCAGGATGGCAGATCACCTGGTGAGAAAAGAACCAGGCTGGGAAGCGCCCACAAAAGCATCCTACTTCTGGCCCTCGGCGGCTCCCCCAGGCCATATGGAGGGGTTAACAATAGGGAGGTGGAGAAGGAGTTTTTGGAGGAAGTTTAGAAGAGGAGTTTTCTCTCTGAAAGCGTCCCTCAGTAGGCACCTGCTCACGCTGGTGTATGTAGTTCGGGCCCTGCTTCTCTCTTGTGTTTCCCTTAACACCCCCTCAGGCCAGCTCCTGACCCTGCTGGAGGCTCCAATATGACATCCTGCTATTGCTTCTGTCACCATGGGATTCAGGAAATATTTATTCACAACCCTCACAGATGGAACATAAAATCAATACACATTAGGCTCCATCACCGTCTTTGAAAACATGTCACCATCAGAAATGTGTAAAGACGTTCATTTTATTATTTTGAAAGCAATGGAGAAAACTAGAGAATGGACTGGGTACCAGGTAATACTAAGTAATAATTATTCTTTTTCTTTTTTCTTTTAGGTGTGACAATGGTATTGTGTAAATGTCATTGGTATTTGGATGCAATCTCACTAGAAGAGTGATCATCCAGTGTTCTTGATCTGAAAATTCTTTCCCATGTTGCTACCACCATGTGTTTGAAACCCTCACACCAGGCACAGCCCCCATCCCCATCCCCAACATGTGCCCTGCCTCCCCTTCTGACTCTGGAGACGTGTCCAGTCTTCTGACTTCTGAGTGGTGACTTACTAGCTAATGATGGCCTTGCCTCACTCCTTAGACCTGAAGTTAAGCACTCCATGTCTGGCTTCACTTTATTTCCTTCCTCAACTTCCTCAACTATGATACATACTCCCCTTCTGGGTATATGACATGAGTTATCCTAATATACATCTCTGGACTTCACCTCTTAGTTCAGAGTGTGCATGAGTGTTTGTCGATCCTTGCTGGATTTGTCACAAATGAGATCTTCACCTTGATGACCAGTTGCCTTGCCTGAAACCCGTGTGAAACACACCAGCTCTTTTTTTCCTACTCCAAAGTCCATGTCCCTCCTTGGATCACCCACTAGTTTTGCTTTCTGTCTAAAGGATGCTTCCTATGCTTAACTCATGGTCAAGCAAAAATGACTGACCTGCACAAAACCCAATGAAGGACGAGATTTATCCTGGCTTGGAAGATCAACCTCACTCATGCCTCTTCAACAACTTATCGATCATGTTATCCCACATGCCCACTTCCATATTTTGCCTTTGCATATCATTGAATTACGGCTGAACTTCTCCCAAGTGTTTGCAGTAGTTTTAGAGAGAGGGCCTGAGAGAGCACCTGGCTGGGGAAACCGTTGATCCTCACAGACCCAGAGTGTAACTCTCAGATTCCAACAGAAAAATTCATATAAAGAATGGTTGAAATCAACTACTGACCTCATTGTTAAATAGGTAAACACCATAAACATGACAGCACTGGGAAGTGACATCTTTAGGAGTAAACTCACATGTGTTCTTCCCTTGGCCAGGGAGACTTCCACGCAGCTCCCGTGGATTCACTCAGTTCCAGGCTCACCCTTACATGGTGTCCTGGGGCCCCTGCTCCACTGAATACTGTTCAGTGGAGCAGCATAACCTGAGGCCCAGGTAAAGAGGAAACTTTTTCATTTTTAAGAACCCAGGAAATGGCTCGTATTTACTTGACCCTAATTGAATTCAATTACAAATATTTACTAAGCCTGTTTGATCTATAGCTTATTTTACCAGATGCTGGAATACTGGAAGGAATTTTTTTGAAAAAAAAAATTAAGAAATCATTCCTATCCTCAAGTTGCTTTCAGCTTAATAAAAACTTACACGTATAATTACTGTATAAGAGAGAGAAGTAAGAGCTCTGAAAGCCCCAAAAGGCCCTACGCTGGTTTGAAGAAAGGAGACATTTGGGCGGTTGGGCAGGAAGGGTTGTGTGAGGCTGTATTCAGCACAGATCTACAGCGATCACTGTGATCTTAATGGCAGCAGTAGGAGAGGGAAGGGTGTTCTCTGGCCAGGGGTTGGCACACTTGCTCAGTAAAGGCCAGATAATAAATATGTTAAGGTTTGCAGGTCAAATCCTGTCTCTGTTGTATACTCCTACCCTCCTCCTCCTCTACCTTTGAAACATGTAAAAGCCATTCTTAGCTTATGGGCTGTACGAAAACAGGCTGCAGACCCAACCCCCCAGGGCACAGTGTGCCCACCCCTGGTGTAGGCAGCATAAACCAAGATGTGGACATGGGAAGCTGCGGTGTGTTTCCCTTTGGCTGAAGGTCATGGAAGCTTGCAGGGAAGAGAGTGGGAAATAGGATCTGAAATGTTGGCTAAAGCTCTGGTATGCAGAACCTTGAATGCCAATAAAATTCAACAGGCAAGAGAGAAAAGCGGAGGGTTTCCAAGCAAGGAAAGTGATATGACAGGGCTTCAGTTTTGGAAGCTTAATTTGATGAGCGTACATGGGATGGAATAGTGTGTGGAGATGGGGGCCACACATAATGCAAAACAAACCAGGTCTGCATCAGATGATAGTGACTGTTTTGGAGAGGTGGAGACAGACAGGAGGGACCAGATGCTTTTTTTTATGAAGGAAAGAAATTAGCACATTGCTATGAAAAGCTCATCTGCATAAATACAGCACAGCATTATGAATGCAAGCTTGGTAGAACCAAATAAATCATGAATACAGTCATTAGGAAAACACGACTTCACAATGTCACTGTCAAGTTTCGCTTTGCCAATTGAAATTTTGATTCTCAAGCTGTTGATTGCAGCCAAGTAATTTCCCCTCAAGTTGACACCTGGCCTGGTGACATTCTTTCAGGGATCTCCTATCTGATGGTGGACTGAGGAGTTATTAAAGACTATTTGTCATTGGAAATGGCCATGTCTCAGGAGAAGAGAAGACAAGAGACACGTATGAAAACAAGTCTGGGGGAGAAAAAGAAATCCAAATGCATTTCTTCAATATGAAGAAGGAAGCAACTGAAGAAACAAGATTGGAATTAATTTACAAACCTACCAAACTTAAATTCTCTTAGGAAAACTGCGTGGAAAAAATGAATAAAAAGAGACCCGCCACCCCACCCCCAAGTCTGGACAACCTAGCAATCCCAGCCTTTCTCACTGACAGCAAAATGTTTCCCCCTTTAGAAGGAATAGAAGCCACATGCCAGCTCTGTTCTGCCATCACTTACAAAAAAAGCCCATGCACATGCCTTTGTGGAACTCCCAACAGGGCCTTGACTCCGACAGCTCCCCAAGGAGAACGCTTTCCAGCAGCAGCAGAAAGAACTTCAAGGGAAGGGGCGGGGTGAAGGAGAGCCCTAGAGCTATCTGTGCAATAGTGACATGTGATAGTGAAAATGGTTACATTAAAAAGATAAATAGAAACTAGCGGGTGCTCCAAAGATTCTCGTGTGTATTTGAGATCTTATCCTAGGACCCAGAAATTACTGAATCTTTAGAGACATACACTGGAATAGTTTCCTACAATCTAGGCTCTAAATGGTTATTGGCTGTTGTGACTACAATCTGTAAACATCGGGAAATCATTCCTCTCGTGAGCTTCTTGGGCAGACGCTTTAAAAACCATTCTTAGACTGAGCAGCTCCCCACCCCACCACAGGCAGTGAGTAGTTTTTGAATTTCATTCAATGGAAACAGCTTCCTTTCACATATCAAGAAATTGCAGCATCATTTTAAATGAGATTGCTTTTTCCATTTAGCCTTTATAGCTAAAAACAGCCAACTTCAAAAAACAAACATGTTTTTCCTGTCACTTGTATGCAGCTTGCAAATTTGAGGCAATGCTATGAACTCGCTCCAAATGTAGAACTCTCAAAGAATTATGCCATTTTACAGAAATAATAACACTACCTTCCATATTTGAAATATTGTAAATTATAGGTAATGATTGATGATGGGGAATCTGTGTCTGTAGCCCAAAGGGTAACATTTTTCAGAATCTTCCCAATTCTATTCTTTCCTTTTAAAGAATTCATTGCAAACTAGTACATTCATTATTCTCTATTGAGTACACTTAGCTGCCAATTACATGAAAATGTATTATAAAAATAATTGCTTTTCATCCTCATTAACCAAGTATTAGGAAGAAAAATGATGGAAAAATCATTCGACATTTTATTAATTCTACCGCAGTATTTCTAATGAATCCTCTTATCAAGTTGTGTGTAGAAAAGCATTTCCCTCTACATTTTCTAGTGAATTAGGCAGCGCTTGAACAAAAAGAGAGACACTCCCATTATGAACACATTACAGCATTCCCCATGGACAACGCAGACTCTCCAGCATCTGGGGGAAAATTAAATCTCGCCTTCCCACTGTTGCCTCTCACAGTCTTTGTGGAAGATTTAATTGAACCTGGCACACTCTCTCAGATTTTCTACACAAAATTCACTATTAATTCCTTTTTGAGTAATTGCAGGGAGGCTAATGCACCCTTTAGATTATGCGGGCCATAAAGCTTGAAAGAAAGGGGAAATGCTCTCAGACATCTCCATAAACCCGCAGGGAGCTGGGCTGGCCAACAGAAGCCTTGCACCTGTGCTTCGCTGCAGCCCTTTCCATCTAGTGGCTGCAGGCGGCTCTGCGTCCCCACCCCCACTCCCCATCTGCTGCTACAGCTGAGACGCCCTCACTTCCAGAAAGAAATGGTCCTCAGGGTGTCACGTGACTGACATTCACACCAGTGCACACTACCCACCTTTGGTTCAGGGCCAGTAAGTCATGGTTGGATTTCAGTCTCAAGTGTCTGGCTGTCCTCGTCAATGATTCAGGACCAACCCAATGGCGCTCTAACTGTTCTGAAGAGACTGGGGCTATAGTCTGAGAAATCCCTCGGCTTCCTTTTAAATCTAGGAGAAGTAAAGCAGATATACTGGAATCAATAAAAATACAGTCGTTACCTGCCTTGTGCAAGACACAGACGATACAAGCCACTACAGGATGAACTGGCAAATGGCTTGCAGGAAAGGGCCCATCCCAGTGCAGGGCTGGGAGAGGGATTTCCCACAGGGGATTCAACGGAGGCTCTGTGAAGACGGCTGGGGCTGGGAGGCCACACAGGATTTGAACGGGCAGAAAGAGAGGGTAATCTCTGCCAGGCGGGAGAGTGGGAAGGCAGGTTCACAGTTGGCAGAGGAGATGTGTTTTGGGAAGACCATCACAAGTCGCTTGGTGACAGCAGTGGGTCTCGTACTCAGAAACACCTTGGAGAGCTTGTCAGACCACAGAGTGCTGGGCTCCACACCCTACCCTGTTCCTCACTGAAGAGCTCTGAGGCCAGCTGAGAATTTCCATCTCGACAAGTTTCCCAGTGATATTGAGGCTGGTGGTCCAGAGAGCACATTCAGAAAACCCCTAAGCAAGAAGGCAGCATTTCTAGGTGACGATAAGGCTGAAAAGATGGATGGAGACCATGATGAATGGCTGTAAGGTTTTGGAAGAAGTGGAGATGGATTTGAAAAATGAGAGAGATGTTTTAGGAAGGGTACTCCGACCACTGTGCTGAGAATAACTTGGAAAAGGGACAGACTCATTACAGGTGATTCTCATAATAGGCGAGACCCAAGGTTTTAGGACCTTAACATGGATGAGGAAGAGGGAATAGCAAAAGAAAAGAGATGGTGCAAAAACTCACTCACTGATCCTCCTTTAAACTAAATTTCAAGATACATTTGCACAAGATTTGACAAAACAATTCATGAGGAAAGCCTCTAAGCTAGTGGCTATCAAAATTTAGGGCAAGAGGCTCACTAGAGAAGTTCATTAAAAATGCAAATGCATTCTTGATGTATACTTTAAACAACTGAAGAGGACTGTAACAGATATTTGTACACCAATGTTCACAGCAGCTTATCCACAATAGCTAAAAGACGGAAATAATCCAAATGTCTATTGATGGATGAATGGATAATCAAAATGTAGTATGTGTGTGCGCACACACGCGTGTGTGTAGTGGAACATTATTCAGCCTTAAAAAGGAAGGACATTTGGACACGTGCTGCAACATGGATGAAACTTGAAAACTTTATGCTAAGTGAAATAAGCCGGACACAAAAGAACAAGTATTGTACGATTTCACTTATGTGAGGTACCCAGAATAGTCAAATCCATGGAGATAGAAAGTAGAATAGTGGTTACAAAGGGCTGAGGAATGAAGAGAAGGGGAGTTATTTTTTAATGAGAGGTTGTGATTCAGTTGGTCTGGGTGGGACTCAGGAATCTGCACCTGAACATCCAGCACAGGGAATTCCAAAAGAGGCGTTGGAAGAACCCAATCTCCATCTCAGCTCTAAGAAAAATAGCTCCTTTGCAGTAAAGTTTTACATGAGTGAGGGGTTTGCTTAATGCGAGTTTCCAGGTACCACTTAGACCAGAAGCTTCTTTTTTCTGTCTAAGGCCCAGAAGTCCCTAACATCTCTGACTATAAGAAATCTGAGTAGAAGCCTTCATCCAGGGCTCTGCTCCCCGTTTGAAGGCAGCCACGTGGGAGAGTCAGCCCCTCCTGCAATTCTTGCACTGCAAGTTCTCTGTAATAACTACTCGAAGCAGAAACAGAGTGACGTAAACACAAACGATGCACTTTTTGTAGTTGCAGCAGAATGCCTGAATTTTACGACTTGAACTTTGTACAATTATTGACTGCCTGAAAGCTCTCTCCAATGAGTATTAATTAATTTGAGGCAGGAAACAGCCCAGCAGGAAACAGAACAGAATATAGATGAGGATGATGGGGGTTGGAGACACAGAAGCAAGGTAACGAATGTGAACTACAATCTGCATTAGGACCGGAATGGAGATACCAGCTCAGCTGCTCTCTGATGATTTAAACCTGGAGACCACAGAGGTTATTCCTCCCCAGCCTGAACCTGTACATCACATAAGTCAAGTACAATGCAGATTTATTTCTTTGAGTATCTTGAGGAACTGAGAATTAGAGGATCAAATATATGTGACTCTCCAGTCACTCCAAATAGTGATGTAGGGAGAATGACTCTGAGGTCTGATGAAACCAGAAAGGCAGAAAACAAACCAAAACAAAAAAAGAAGAGATGAGGTGTATGTTCCCACTCCTTGAGTCTTAGATGGGCTTGAGATTGCTCTGACCAAGTGTATAGCAGAATTTCACTATGTGACATCTGAGGCTAGATCATAAAAGCCATGCAGTTTCTCCTGTTCTCTGGTCACATGTTCTTTGAGCCCTGAGGGGCCATGTAAGAATTCTGTTCATCCTGAGGCTGCCATGCTAGGAGGAAGCCCAAGCCATGACAAGAGCCCTGTGTAGAGCTCTGTGTGACAGCCTCAACTGAGCCCAGCCTTCAGTTCATCATGGGCCACATTCCAGACATGAGCCTGAAGAAGCCTGCAGGTGATTCGAGCTCCCGCTTATTAGAATCATCCCAGCTGAGGCCCCAGACACTGTGATGAGAGACAGGACATCCCTGCTGGGCCCTCTGTGAGTTCTTGATCTGCAGAATCCAGGAACTCAATAAAGTGGCTTATACCACTAAGTTTTGGGGTGGCTTTCTGTATAGCAAGAGATCACAGGAGCAATGACACTACTATTTAAGATGCAGAAATGTCAGTGACTTCTCCTTTACTGAGCTGCAGGATCTACTGCTTTAGTTTAGTGAAAATTAAGTTTTTAAAGACTTTCTAGATGTACCCCTAACCTTGGTCCCTAATCTATTTCTTTCTTAAATTCTTTTCAGTGACATTTTTTACTTTGGGAATCTTTAAGGATATAATGTTGGCAGATAAGGAGAGAAACTTAATTTCTAATATGAGTATGTTTGTTGTTAGCGAACTAGAAATAGTTAATTCCAAAGACTATTTTCTGGGGTTTTTTTAGCCCTTCTTTTTACTGTATTTACAGAACATGGAATTTTAAGAATTCATGCAGTTACTACCAAGGAGAGCTAGCTGATCTGGTGTGACCCTTACTTACATTTAAATGTACCTTCTTGTTGCCTGTTTATCTGTTTGGGTGGAGGAGGTAAACACAGATTTTTACTGTGGTTTTATAAACCCCAATGATCTCAGTACTTTCAGCTACCAAGACAGATTATTAACGTTGTTCAAGACAAGAAATATTAATCCCTGTAACATGCAAATTTAGGGCTCAAAATAACTGAGAGAACAATTACTCTTTAAAAGCACATAACTACTATGATAAGGTAAATATTCTATAATCTTAAAAGTATAGTTACATAATAATCACTCATAATTTATAAGAGTTCCTTGAAATTAAGTGAATTCAACCATATTCATAAAGTTTTCATAGTGTCTATTATTCTCCTGGATGATGTGATGAACATTTTAAGAGTCAATGTATAGAACCTGACCTTGGGAATTTTCTAGCCCCGTGAACACAGTAAGATTTGCTCACTGGAAACCACCAGGCAGTAGTGCTTGCTGGAAAAGGCACATTCATATGAGAATGCAGGAGAATCACCTCTGCCTCTGCAGAGCCTTTATGTCAGACAGAAGGGGTAAGCCCCTACTTGATGGGAAATGCATGCTTTCATCTCTTTTTCTAAGGCATTCTAGTAGTTTAAATTTGGCAAGGTCCTTTCAGTACATTCAGCTGGGTTGGTCACAAAAGCAATAAAAAAAAAACAAAAACAAAAACAAAAAACTCCCCTCAGAACTGGCATATACTGGAGCTGAACTCTTGGATTAGATAAATTTGCATTATCTGAAAATGTCATTGAACTTGTCTCTTGCTGTAATTATAAAAATTAATGAAAATGGCTGCAGTAGGTTAGTAAGCAAAAAGAATCCAGGCTATACAAAACTTCTTTTGTTTTTGTCTTAATTCTGTTTAATACTGTGAACTAAACTAGCCTTTCTTCCTGCCTACTCTTCATATAAATAACTGGGTCCCAGGAATTCTGCCTCCCTTGGGAGCTCAGTAGTCTGCAATTCTCTGTTTTATGTCTCTCGCCTATGATTTCCAGAAGCAGGGGGCTACTCAAAGAAGCTGCAAGAAAGTTGGGTTTTGGTAACAAAAATCGCATTAACCCCTGTAACATGTACTTTACATTTTGAGGGGGAAAAAAATGATAGGAGAAACAGTTGTTGCCTTCAATAAACCTGTAATTTAAAGGAAAAGCAGGAGAAGCAGCAGCAGCAGTTAGATACGGGCACTCCAAGTCTTCTGAAGATCTCAAGACGTATAAAGATGAAGCTTCGTTTTAATAAACTTACTACAACTCACAAACTTACTGGAATTCACAACTCTTGCATTGTTTTCATCTTATTTTTATACAGTCCCTATGCTTTTTCTGTCTGTCACTCTCTGTCTCTCTCTCCTCCTTGCATCCTGACTGGTCCTCCTTCAGCACAGCCTCTGACAGTTTCTCATCTAGTCACCCCCATGGCCAGGATATGAGGCAACTGGCTTCAGCCCACAACCTGTGGGCTGGTGTGAGTTGTGCCCGGTGTCTTGGGACATGCTGAGTGCCAGGTAGCCTTGAGTAACTCCCTAACCTTCTCCTCCTTAGGACTCAGCCCGATGAGTTCCCCAGTAGCCCAGTCTCCCTCTAGGACTGCAGCTCTTCCCTGAACCTCGCCTTTCTGGACGGGGCTTGGAGTCCCTGTCTGTCTCTTGCCAGTAGGTTCCTTTTCAACCATCTACTGCTGTGTGATCAGCTTTCTCAAAATGCAGTGGTTTCAAACAGCCAGAGTTTCTTCATGGTGTGGTGCCTCAGTGCTCCTTGGCCCCCCTCTCTTTCCCTCCCCACCAACCCCCGTTCAGGGCCTAGCGGGAGCCGGGTGGCTTGGGCTTCGCATGCACTAAGCTTTCAGAGTAGGTGGATCTCCCACATGGCATCTGGCTTCCTCAGGGAGAGTGTTCCAAGAGACAGGATTTACAAGCTGCTAGTCTCACAAGGCCTGGGCTCAGAAGCTGGCATGGCATCACTTCTGGCAAATTCCGTCAGCCAAAGCAGTCACAGAGTCTGCCCAGATTCAGGGGAGGGGATGTACACTCCACCTCTCAGTGGCAGGACTGTCAAAGAGCTTGAGGCCATCTCCAGTCTGCTGTGACCCCCTCCCCTTGAAGTTCCTGTGGCTTCAACCACTGGTGAGAGTCCTGCTCTGGCTGATGGGAACACTGGGAGCTAGGTGATGGGGCCGTGCTTCACTCTGTCCACGCTGCAGCCGACAGATCACACACCAGCATGATGATCACCTAAGCCTTTCTCATGAGCTTGCTGCACCCTGTTGGGCACAGTACTTGGGCTCCCAAATGCCCCTGCTGCCAGTAGGGCAGTAGACAGCTCAGTTCCCCAGTCCTGCACAGCCTCCACCCCCTCTACCCTTGCTCACCTCCCTGTGACAAAGCTTGCTCTGTGATCATGAGCTTCAAGAGAGCTATTTCCTTAAGATGCATCACTCCTTCCCCTAATGGTGCCATTGCTGTTTCACTTGTGATTTGTTTATGGGGACAATTACCTACTAGGCAAACCAGGTCTGTATCAGTTTGCAGAAGCACAGCTGTGTCTGCGTACACATGCGTTAGACAGCTGTGCCAGGGACTGCTGAGGTGTTCCCAAGAGAGGGCACCAAGGGATACCAATGCTTATAAAAACCTAGTATTTGTCTGCTGCTCTATAATTAATTTACAAACAACTTGCATAGCCCTTACCTCATGCAGTTCTTGTGCTCCTGATCACTGGTGTTATTATTATAAAACCCGCTTTGGAGAAGATAATATTATTAATAATAACAAAAGAGTAAATGATTGATGTGCATGGTCTCCTTCATTTTCACAACTATGATTCATTCATTCATATTCATTCATTCATTTATTCCAGAAATCTTTACTGAATGTTGGGTGTTGGAGATAAAATGGTGAGAGGAAACAAATGTGTCTGTTCTCAGGGAGTGTACAATCTATTACATGAGATTGATGTTAATTAAAGAGTCTCACAAATCAATATGAACTTAGAACTGTGACCAGTGCCCCAAAGGTGAGGTAATGGTGGTGGGAGAGGGAGGTCTGACCTGAGGACGTGACCACTGAAGTGATACGTGAAGAAAGGGCTGGCATTTACCAGGGCGAGGGGTGAGAGGCGCACCATGTGTCAGGGGGAGGGAACAGATTTTGCAAAAGTCCTGTGGTAGGAGGGGGCATTGTTCCTCCCAAGAACTGAAAGAAAGCCAGTGTTCCTGGAGAACAAGCCCTGTAGAGTAGGATGAATGCTAATCCCATTTTACAGATAAGGAAAGTGAAGACCAGTTACTGGACTTTATTTGGTCATACAGCCAGGAAGTGGCAAAGCTGAACCTTGAGCAGAGTTCTCACTCCTCAGTTTCTGTTCCTCCCCCTTCGGCCTGCTGTTTGAGCAAGGGCGATTTTATGGGTGTTTTCAAGGAGGGTAAAAATGTAGCATGGCCAGGGTGGGAAACCCACATCCCAGGCAAGTAGCATGGCTGTTAACAAGAGCCTGGAGGAGTTGCAGAAAGCGTGAGCTGAGGGTTTTAAGTCAGGGAGCTGAGAGCCTGTGGAGAGCCTGGAGAAGGAATGACCAAGATCAAAGCAGTCAAAAATAAAATAAAATAAAAGTGAAAAAGACAACGAGTGTGGGGGGCTTGTTCTGTGGTTAGGATTCTGGGTTTGAAATAATGGTAGGTCAATCAGTCGATTAATCTCATCATTGCAGAAGCTAATCCTGGTGTTTGAGCTGTCTCCTCTGAGGCACTCTTCCTCCCTCATGGTCTTTTGAAACAGGATCAATGTTCCTCGGAATAAAGCAGTTTCACTTTTATCCACTCTGGAGGTAGGACTGAAAGGACTCCATGACTTCTTGAATTCCCGGTGATTCATAAAATGGAAGGTTTTTCTAAGTGTGTTATGAAATATGGAGCTGGGGAAAGCAAAACCTATTAGGTCTGCCGAGAGACTGACCTCCATTCTGTAGGACTTCGGAGCTGGAAAGAACTAATAAGAGGAATAAAGCTTCTGAAACGTGCTGGTTAAAATGCAAATCTCCACACTCTTCCAGCCGAGTCCCCGCACACAGGGCCTGGGAAACTGAATGCTTAACATATTTCCCAGGAGCCAGTTACGGATCTACGCAGTGAATGAGTTAAGAATGAAAAGAAAGATGTCTCCATCTGACTTCAACCTTATGAGACCCCCAAGTGAGAACCGTCCAACTGAGCCAAGTCAATCCACAAAGCTGACAGAGATTATAATAAAGTGTCGTTTTAATCCTTCAAGCGTCAGAGTGGTTCCTTATGCAGCGATAGTAAATGAAACACAACCTCAAGGCCCCAAGAGAGTTATTTCTGGTTGCAAGGCAGTTGTCTTAACACTCCGAGGACCCAGAGGGCATCCATATGAAGCTCCACGATTTTCAGTACATGGTGGCCAAGATCGCTGTGAAAAGGAACAGAGCCTCAAGAAAAACGCAAGGGAGAGCTTCACAGACCAGGCCTGGAAGTGGGATGTATCACTTCCACCCACATCTCTGGGGTCAGAGCTCATGCACGTGGTTACACCTCACTGCATGGAAGGCCGGGAAACAGAGTCCAGGAGGAAGGGAGACGGGTTTAGTGAACAGCTGGTCAGTCTCTGTCTCATGAAATAATATTCTCCTGGGTCTCTTTTCCATTGGGTATGGTGGGGGAAGAAATAACTAAACTAGACAAATCTCAGTAAATTGGTCCCTTCTAGTTGAAACAGTTCTTTTATATTATGTTTCTAGTCCCTTCTGCTGCTCCTCACCAAAGCGGTATCTGGGTGTTTGGGGCTGGGGAATGGGTAACCCTGTGGCTTGGGAATAAGGAGGCCACAGATCAACACATGCAGGTTCTAGTGAGAATTCCTGTTTTACATCCAGAACCAGATCCCTGGCATAGAGTCTGGTCCTCTTTGGCATTGATGGTTGTCATGCTTTCGACTTCAGAGCTGAAGTTGATGGTTTAGCCCTTCTCTGCCTCTGGATAGAACCAAAGCCTCTAGGATAAAACCTGTGGTCACTGGCAGTTCAGTGGCCTTCTTAGGACTTCCATGTCTCCTCAGTGGGGACACAATGAACTTCTGCTTCCCCCAGCCCCCAGCTCTTCATGCTTCTTACAAGGCCTTGTAGAATATGGAGCCCTTTGGCTTGGATCTGCTAGCTTGGACATGATCTACAAAGAAAAGTGGCAGCCCAGGATGAGCTAGAAGGAAACTGAAAAGAAATAAAAAGAGACTCCATGGGACCTCAATGCTTCTCCTTTGGGCTGCTAGCTTGGTTAAGTCACAGAGGACAAGACCTCCTTCTCTGTGGATGCTAGCAGACAACTTGGCACTTCAGTGTATATAGTATTTACATCAGCAGAATGTATTTTTATTGCTTTAAATTTTTTGAAACCTCTAACAAACACAGAAGACGTATTTAGAGAAAAGTATAAATGCAATTAACCTGAATAACTTAAAAATCGTAATCAGTGTAATACAGCTAACAGTTAATAGAGGGAGGCAGAGATATCAAAAGCATGTTAAACTTCCCAGCTATCACTGAGGCAAGACAACAGGATGTTCTAAAACAGAGAAATTGAGAACTCTAAGTATTCAGTTTTAACATGATGCACCAGAAGAACAAAAACAAAAGTAACAAAAGTGACAAGAACAACTCCAGGGAGTGGGAACTGGAATGGAGAGGGGGAGAAAAGAGCCTTCAGTTTCTATCTTAGAATTCTACCTGGTTTAAATCTGAAAACTCACAAGCAGAAAATACTTTAATTAGAAAACACTAATATTGAATTTCAAAATGAAACAAAACAGGGGCAATCTCATCAATAAGGAAATGTTTAAATAAGATGTAATAAATCCAGAGTGTGGAGAAAAGGGAACCCTCCTACATTCTTCATGGGAATGTAAATTGGTGCAGCCATTATGGAAAACAGTATGGAGGTTCCTTAAAAAACTAAAAATTAGAGTTTTTATGACATAGCAATCCCACTCCTGGGCATATATCCAGAGAAAACTCTAATTCAAAAAGACACATGCACCCCAGTGTTCATAGTAGCACAATTTACAATAGCCAAGACATGGAAGCGACTTAAACATTCGTCAACAGATAAATGGATAAAGAAGATGTGGTGCATGTGGACTACTACTCAGCCATAAAAAAGAATGAAATAATGCCATTTGCAGCAACATAGATGGACCTAGAGATTATCATACTAAGTGAAATAAGTCAGACAGAGAAAGACAAATATCGTGTGATATCACTTATATGTGGAAGCTAAAAAAAATGAAACAAATGAACTTATGTACAAAACAGAAACAGATGCACAGGAGACAAACTTATGGTTACCAAAGGGAAAGGGATGGGGGAAGGATAAATTAGCAGTTTAAGACTAACAGATACATACTACTATATATAACATAGATAACATAGAGAAACAAGGTCCTACTGTATAGCATGTATCTTGTAATAACCTATAATGGAGAAGAGTCTGAAGAAGAATATATATATCTGAATCACTGTGCTGTACTCCAGAAACTAAGACAACATTGTAAATCAACTATACTTCAATAAAAAAAGAATTAAAAATGGGTACTCCAACAACGACAACAAAAAAGATATAATAAATTTATTAAACTGAATACACATCTTCAAGTAAAAATGAAGCAAATGTATAGATTCTGACAAGGAAGGATAGCTATGAAGTAATTTTAGGTGACAGAAGTGAATTACAGAACAGTATAGTTAGAATGCCCATTTATGTAAAAAATTTCCACATTCACATATACAGTCATATATCATGTATGTAAATACACATGTTCATGCATAAGGAAAAAAATCTATTATTATAAAACTCCTAAACTGTTTGGAAGGTAAAAAAGGGAAGACATTTATTTTTTGTATTTCACATTTCCTTCCTTTTTTTTTTTTTTTTTTTACTTTTTCAAAAAGCACACACACCTTTTAGTTATTATAATCTTTAAATTCTTTTTTTGTTTTTGATGGAGATACTCAGGATTGAACCCAGGACCTCGTGCATGCTAAGCATGCGCTCTATCACTGAGCTATACTCTCCCCGTTAGTTCTAATCTTCAAAATTTAAGTTTGTGTTTTGGCACTGCCTTCTACAAACTGTGTGATGTGAAGTCACACAACCTCTCTGCACCTCGGTTTCCCCATCTTAACACAGAACCCCCACCCACTGCAGGGTGGTGTGTACAGATGAAGTGCACAAATGCATCCTAACAGCTTGTGAGGATTTTACACAAATTGCATCTTTTCCTTTGTCTCTTTACCTAGTGAGAAATGGCAATCTGGATGACTCAGGAAGAGGGGTGAGTTGGAGCAGGGGAAGTGGAGGGCAGAGAGAAGTTTCAGACAGACAGTGTTTAAAAACAGCACTCAGATGCATGTGTACACAGCCATCTCCAGCTCTGAGATCACAACCCTCCCCTTTCCTATAATTTTCTTCCCACTCCCACCCCCATCCTTTCCCTCCTAGATGCCTCTTAATATTTGTTTTAACCCAACATTATCTGTATAAAATGTCCTGAAGTTATTAAAATGTTCCAAGACAGGAATAGCCTCTTTTTTTATGCTCCTCCAAGTCATCACACCAGTTCATGGTGAATGCCTGGCCTGTTAGGCTCCTGAACAGGGGTAGAGATACTATTTTGTAATTTTTTGTCTAGTGCTTAACATCATGCCTGTCACATGGCATTTACTCAATAATGTAGATTGAATGACTCCCAGGAAAACCTTTCTTGGTCCTTTCCATAATACTCCCATTGTTCCTATGCCAGGATCATAGCTAATGATATGACAAAAACATTTTCAAAGAATTAATACATCTAAAATGCCCAAGATGTATTTGTTTATTAGCACAAATGCACCTCAAATTGGTGAAAGTCCAGACTGGGGTATTGGTTTAGCCATGTGTCAAAGAAGGAAAGTGGAAAATTTCTGTGTCACTGAATTTTTATCCCTGTAAAGAATGGCTATTTTAAGCCAAATTAGTCCCAGGACTCTAAGATTCTGGATTATGGTAACTATTCTGAGTGTTCCTCGTCTGTCTTACCTCAATAGAAAAAGGATTGAAAGGATGGCATTTGTAGGGAGGGTATAGCTCAAGTGGTAGAGTGCATGGTTACCATGCAAGAGGTCTTGGGTTCAATCCCCAGGACCTCCTCCAAGAACAAGTAAATAAACCTCATTACCTCCCTGACCCCAAAAATAAAATAAAATTAAATTAAATTAAAAAAAAAAGGATGGCGTTTGGTTGGGACCCAGCAATTTCAACACATGTCAATCATGCGTCATGCCCAGCCCCCCAAGGAAGATAGCTATCCATACGTAGAGCAAAGTCAGACAATGTCACACTTTTTATTGCCATGAGGATTTCACCCCCATCTTCAATACAGACCTCAAGTGAGCTAGACTGGACTGCACTGATCATCAACCTAGAATTAGACTTAAGGACAGCACACCATGGGAAGCAGGCAGGCAGCTTCGTCCTAGGAGCAGCTTCAGACTCTCCATGCTCTGCACCTCACCAATCCAACATTGAGGAGCGGAGAGCCTCCCAAGAAGATGCAGCCCTCGGCACGGAGCCCACCAGTCTCCGTGTTCTTCTCCTTGGAGACGCAGAGAGGAGAGGCACAGGGCAGGGAGAGGAGTGACGCGCAGTGGGGCTCACACATCTGTGTGCCAGGACCTCAGGAACCACCTGAGCTATCGTTGCTAGAAAACTGTGGGCAAGGGAAGGAAGGACCTGATCTCCTGGTTTTTCCACCCAGGGTCTTTCAGAGCAACTGACAAACAACTGCCAAACAACTGCCTGCTGTTTCTAAACTGTCTCCCCTACAGCTGACTCTGGAATCGCCTGGTTTGGCTTTGTTGACATGACAGTAATTACAGTCATTTTCATTAATTGCTCCCTATTTGAGCCTAATTACCATGGAGTACAATAAAAATCATGCACATCATTCAATGTGCCATATTAACTTCAGATTTTATCTCATTATAACACTAGATTTGGTTCACTGTTATATAGTATTGCTCACATGACTTGGTTATATACATATTTTTTTAAATAGAGAAAAACACATTTCAACAAGCCAAGTTGATGAAACCACAGAGGAACCTCACGAGGAATTGGGACCAAGAACAGGAAAGCTGTCCTCTTTGCTCTTCTCTGTGCTTTGCCTTATTCTTTCCCTTTCTCCCTCTTGATCATCTTTTTCTGCTTCTCCATGTACATGGCAGAAGATGCTATTCCTTGTGTTTATTTTATTTAAGCGACTGGACCAGACTGAAGGCTCCACTTCCACATCATCAGGAGAAAGAATCTGGCTGACCCAGCCTTTTTAACTAGTTCTGGTCCAACCAACTGTGGCCAATTAATGGGGTGACGTAGCTCTCAAGAACAGCCTCAGGGGCTCCCAACCTGCGGCTCAGTGGGTGAGTGTGGAGGAGCCCTCAACTTCTTTAAGCCTTTCTGTAATTTGGGGGCGTGGGGTGATAATGTGTAGAACCTGTCTCTTGTGGTGTCAGTAAGCATTGTGAGAGGTAGTGCTCACAGCCTACTCTGCACGTTCCTGGCACACAGAAAACACTGAGTATAATGTTTACTGTTACTGCTGTTATGATCTCTTTGGGCCCTTAAACCGTTTATTTTGAGGTTTGGAGGAAGATATGACTTGAAAATCCATAAAATGCACCCAAAAATAATTTGGGAAACAGAAAGAAATCATCTAAAAAAGCTGTATTTATTCCCCCACAATCCTTAAAACTCTGAACAGCGGTTTAGGTATCTTTACAAGTTAGATCCATTTTTGGAAAGCTTTGAAAACGTGGCATGTAATATTTCACTAATCCAGCAGGGGGCAGGCTTTGCAAACATAAATGCTCTCTGCTGCAGACACTGCTCAGTGAAAAGCAAAGGTGATTCTAACAAGATAACTTTAATATAGCACCCATCAGCTTTCAGAAATGCGGTAATACTATTACCTTCAAGAAAGGTAAGAAATAAAAAGTACCAAAACATTTTTAAGAGCAGAAGAGTTCCTGGCTGTGTGACAACAGTAGCTCTTTGTCACCTGCCAGGCCTGGTTGACTAAAAGCTTGAGAAATAAGCAAAAGACATTACTAGTGCCCCCAAACAAACTTATCTGTGCCCTCTGGTCCTCTGTCCCCTTTCTCCCTGTGTCTTCTTACTTCTTCTTTGTCCCCCTATCCTATGAAAACATATCTTCAGGAAAAATAAGTGGTTTAAATTTTAAATTTTAAAGAAATAAAAATCCTAGGAAGTTGAGGACACTGCCCACACAATCAAGACAGTGACAGAAATCATTGTTTTAATTTGAGTTTTGTTTCTAAATTGTTATGCTTTGTATAACTTTATTAATGTTACTAACTGTATTACTAACACTATTTTATAAGATTGTTGTTCTCACATTTCCCAATGTGTAACCAGGCCTCCAACAAGATTGATGATGGCTAAACATCTTAAGGAAATAGACCACATAGAGTAATTGCATAGAATAACTGTAATAGTGTGATTCTAGGTATGGGAATGAGCAACAAGGGAAAAATATTTCCTGGATCATAACTGACTAGTAAGACAGGTGATCCGGAGAATTTTTGAGTATCAACAGGGCCTGATCCCTGTTAACACTTCTGAGGGGCATGTCAACAGAATCTTTGCCTGATCTAGGAATGAGCCTTCCTAGCACCGCGGGACAAAACTGGTCATGAAATGTCTCCCAAGATACTGGTCTAATTTAAGACCAAGGGTAGGGGGCACTGTGAATGAAAAATACTGCAAACCATATCAGTAAACAAGGAATGCTGAAGCCATCAAGTCATTAGCCGCTGCCGCCACCCCCCAGTGAAGTCAAGCCTGCAGCCCGGCCTCTGCAGCCACTCACAATGGTGCACTCTGAGCACACTTAGAATAAGAAAGGACAGGATACTGGCCCTAGAGAGCTAGGTGCTTGTGAAAGGAATGAATTCAATGAGCCCAAAGGTTTGCTTCCTCCCATACATAGAAAAGTACTAAATTCTTTAACTTGAGATGCCTGGTTTTCTTTAGTTAACAAGTAATCTTTGAATGTTCCAACTACCTGGTCTTTGTTATAAAACTCCTATATATCCTAGCTCCTCCCATACCTCTTCGGAGCAGTCCCTCAAAGCAATCTGAGAGGCTGTCATCCCAGGCTCGAAGGGGTTCGAGTCCTCAGCAATGTCTGCCAAATAAAATGTAATTCTCAAATTAAAAAAAAAAAAAAAAAAAGACTTTGACAGTTACCAAAATTGGCATTTGGATTTTCAGATGCCCTACTGGCGTATTAGTGGTTTAAAGCACGGGCACTGAAGGCAGATAGGTCTGGGTTTAAATCCTGGCTTCAGTCATATACACACATGACTATCTCCAGGTACAGGCTCTGTAACCGTGGGCTAGTTACTAGGCCTTCTCCTTATCTGCCAAACGGGGATAATAATAAAACCTGTCTTAGAGTTTCATGAGGATTAAAAAGGATAATGCATGTAAAGTATATAGTGCTTGGCACACAAAACACGTTCAATAGTATTTGCCATCATACTAGAAGTTTTATCACGGTGACATTACATTAATGAATGACTATGGTGATATATTATGTTACTTTATTATTATATTTTTATAATGGTCCTGTACTATCCCACACATGGCTAGACAATTTCTAGAGTGTTGCCTTTATGTCTGAACAGGAAGGAGAGGGCATGTTTTAAATGGAACATATATTAGAGAGAACACAGAAGAAAATGGATGGAGATTATTCTGGAAATTATACAAAAAGTAGCTGACACAGTAGGGACTATTTAAACTGGACAGCATAAGACTTATGGGGAACATAAGAAGCGTCTTCAAATACATAAACGGCTGGAAGAAATCCTGAGAGATCTGGACGAGAGCCTCCTCTTCCAGAACAAGTGGGTTTTGCATTTGTTTCTGTGAGCTGCCTGAGGGTAGCTTGGTCTGGGTTTGTTTCTCAGCTTGGGTGTTCCTGGAATTGATGTAATGACAGACCCATGGTTGGAAATTCTCCAGGAAAACTTTTTTTCCCCAGAGCCCAGACGAAGACCGAAAAGCATCCTTATCAGTTCCCTGCACCACTGGGTGTATTCTTCCCGATTCACTCTTTCCTGTGAGCACAGTCCTTTCTTCAAACTCTAGATATGATGCTTATGATAGTCTTTCCAGCTCTATAACATTTAAAGAGTTTCTTTTCCACAAACATTTTCTCTGGTTATCACAAGAACCTTGTGAAATAGAGATTACTGTCCTCTTAGTAATTTATCTAAGTACATACAAGTAGGCAAGGCAGCACCTGAATTAAGGTCTTAGGCCAGATCATGTGATGCCAGTTCTCTTATATGAATTACACTCTCTCAAGCCCCTGAAACACCCCTTTCAATAAACTAACAGTAAACCAGCATTCCTGGTTGTCCCTTTCAGCAGCTCTCGGTCTCTATAATACGAAGGCTCTGCTCTTACTTGGTGTGTCTGATTTAAATATACCTTAGTGAAGACGACTAGGGAAAGGAGTCGGGTGACCTTCACTGTAGCCCATGGCTCAAAGAGTCTGCCTTTGGTACTCTGGTGCTAGATTACAGCCACAGTCAGTTCTATCTGAATCACTGGACTAACCCAGAACAAGAATACTGTGGAAGGTACCAGAGAGACAAATTGGAGCTTGGGCTCATTCTTTTAAATCTTCTTATCAAGGTAAGTAGAGTAGGCAGCAAATTTTAGTAGCCAACCAATTAGATGAGAGCAGCCATTGTCATGGCAGGTCAAACGTCTTGAGGTCCTTTAAATTCAGGTTTGCACAGCAGCTTTCAGTGAGCGTGTAAATTCAGTCTCAGGTAACTCTGCACCCCCGTTATAAAGGTCAGAGCGCTATGTAAGGACATAAAAGGCCGCTCTAGTTATCTGCCATCTCTTTTTCTGAGGCTACTTCTCTGCATGGGATAGAAAGTGCTGGCCCAGCACTGCAGTACAATCCCTTAGATTCATTTCCTCCACGTTAATTTCACATAAAGGTTCTGGGTGCCATGGGATCACTAATCTTCGGCTGGGAAATGTTCATTAAAAACACATCAGTCTGGGAATTCTGGTCAAGATGGCAGAGTGGTAGGAACACGAGCTTGCCTCTCCTTGCGACTGCAATGAAACCACAACTGAATGCTAAACAACCATTGAAAACAGACTGGAACCTAGCAAAAAAGATCTTCTGCAACTGGAAACATAAAGAGGGAACCACAGATGGATGGTAGGAGGGGTGTGCTCATGATATATTTGGGCCCCATACCCCCTGGGTAGGTGACCAACAAGCTGAGGATCTGTTAAGTCGCAGAGGCCCTCCCACAGGAGTGAGTGCTCTAAGCCCCACGTCAGGCTCCCCAGCCCAGGTCCCGGCGTTGGGAAGAGGAGACCCCAGGACATCTGGTTTTGAAGGCCAAGGGCCTTGGCTCTGGGAGCCTCATGGAACTGGGGGAAATAGAGACTCCGTTCACTTGAGAAGTGTACACAGAAATTCACATGCACCAGGTCCAAGGGCAGAGGCAGTGATTTCACAGGAACCTGGGCCAGACCTGCCAGCTGGATTTGAAGGGTCTCCTGGGGACGTGAGTGATGGCTGTGGTTCACTCAGGGGACATAAAAGCTGGTGGCAGACATTCCGGGAGCGTTAATCTACATGAGCTTTCCTGGAGGCTGACATCTTGATTGGATCATTAGCACCAAGACCTACCCCACCCAACAGCCTGCAGGGAAGCAGGCCAAACAACATACAGGGTGGGAACACAGCCCCACCCATCATCAGACTTCCTAAGCCACAAAGGCCTCTAGACACAGCCCCACTCACCAGATGGTGAGGACCACGCTTCACCCAGCAGTGGGCAGGCACTGGCTCTTCCTGCCAGGAAACCTGCATAAGCCTCTAGTCCAGCCTCACACACCAGAGGCAGACACCAGAAATAAGAAAACAATAATCCCAAAGCCTGTGGAAGGAGTCCACAAACACATAGAAAGACAGATGATATGAGGCGGCAAAGGAATATCTCCCAGGCCAAGGCACAAGATAAAATCCCAGAAGAAGAAATAAGTGATGAGGAGATAGGTAATTTATCTGATAAAGAGTTTAAAGTAATGATGGCCAAGATGTTTGGAGAACTCAAGAGGAGTATAGATGCACAGAGTGAAATTTTTAGCAAAGAGTTGGAAAATATAAAGAATACCCAAACAGAGTTGAAGAATAAAATCACTGAAATGAACAATACACTAGAAGGAACCAAGAATAGACTAAATGAGGCAGAACGGATCAGTGAGCTAGAAGACAGATTAGTGGAAATGACTACTTCAGAACAGAAAAAAGAATAAAGAATAAAAAGGAATGAGGATAGTTTAAGAGAACTCTGGGACAACATGAAGTGCCCTAATATTTGCATTATATGGGTCCCAGAAAGAGAAGAGAGAAAGGACCTGAGAAAATTTTTGGAGAGATAATAACCGAAAACTTCCCCAACTTGGGAAAGGAAAACAGTCACCCAAGTCCTGGAAGCGCAGAGAGCTCCACACAGGATCAACCCAAAGAGGAACACACCAAGGCACGTAGTCATCAAATTGACAATTTAGAATAAGGAGAAAATATTAAAATTAGCAAGAGAAAAGCAATGAATAACATACAAGGGAACTCCCATAAGGTTATCAGCTCATTTTTCAGCAGAAACTCTACAGGCCAAAGGGAGTGGCATGATATATTTAAAGTGATGCAAGGGGGAAACTTACAACCAAGAATACTCTATCCATCAAGGCTCTAGTTCAGACTTAATGGAGAAATCAAAAGCTTCACAGATAAACAAAAGCTAAAAGATTTCAGTACCACCAAACCAGATTTACAACAAATGTTAAAGGAACTTCTCTAGTCATCAAACCACAAGAAAAGAGAACAAAAAGAAGAAAGAGGACAGAAAAAAAAAAAGACCTACAAAAGATTGCTTTGGCTGTTTGGGGTCTTTTGTGGTTCCTTATAAATTTTGGAATTGTTTGTTCTAGTTCTGTGAGGAATGCTGCAAGTGTTTTGATGTGGGTTGCACTGGATCTGTGGATTGCTTTGGGTGATGTGGCCACTCTGATGGTGTTGATTCTTCCAGTCCAAGAGCACAAGAAATATTTCCATTTCTTTGTGTCATTTTAGTTTACAGAGTGTAGGTAACCTCCTTGGTTAAGTTTATTTCTAGGTATTTTGTTGGTTTTGATGTAACTGAAATGTCTCTGCCAGTTATAAAACTCTGGTTTTTGAAGTAAGGAAAAAAAAAGTGAATGAAGGGCTGCAAATGGCAAAATATCCTTTTTTATGGGTGAGTTGTATTCCATTACATATATATATGCTGCATCTCCATTATCTATTCAACTATTGGTGTGCACTTAGGATGCTTCCATATCTTTGCAATTATAAATAATGTTGCTGTTAATAGCAGGGTGTATGTATCTTTTTGAGTTTATTCTTATTTTGTGGTTGGCTTTATTCCTTTGGTAACTATTTAAGTTTAAAAGGCTAAAGCTCCAAACATTCTTAGAAACAATGAACAGTACATATCTGTAAATTAAAAAATATATGTGCAATTTAAAAAAAAATCTATCAAGTCATGAAAGACACAGAAGAAACTTAAAAGACATATTACTAAATTAAAGAAGCCAGTCTGAAAAGGCTACAAACCATACAATTCCAACCAAATGATGTTCTGGAAAAGACACAGCTACAGAAACAATAAAAAGAACATGGTTTCCAGGGGGTTGGGGGTAGGGAGGGAGGGAGTAATGAATAAATGGAGCACAAGGGATTTTTAGGGCAATGAAATTATTCTGTATGATACTATAGTGGTGGTTACATGTCATTATGCATTTGTCAAAACCCACAGAATGTACATCAAGAGTTAACCCTAACGTAAACTATGGACTTTGGTTGATAATCATGTGCCATTCGTTCAATGATTGTACCAAATATGCCACACTGAGGGATGTTGAGGGTAGGAGAGTATATATGCGTGGATGGGGAGGGCTATGTGTGAACTCTGTATTTTATGTTCAATTCTGTTGTGAACCTGAAACTGCTCTAAAAGAATAAAGTCGATTAAAAAAAAAAAATCTCTAAGAATTACCTGTTGCCTAAACTACATAGACCAAAGCAGCGCTTGGAATAAACATCTAAAGACAAAAATGGTTCATCATCTGGCCATTTTTTCTCTCTTCATTTTCATTAATTGCAATCCTAAGATTTTGATCATCCTGCCTTCTTTGCTTCTTACTGCTATTTACAAAACAAAACAAAAAGATGAACAGAATAAAAATATAATTTGCCCTGCAAAAAAAAAAAACAAAACAAAAAAACACGTCAGTCTGTCTTTACCAACTATCCCATGTGTTCTTGTCATAAACATTATGACATATTTTCCCCTAGAATTCACAGAAAAATATAATAAAATCCAGAAATAATTAGAGGCTGCACAGAATAAAAGAGCCCATTCTGGTTAACAACCACCACCACCAAATCCCGTCAAGAGGCCTGTCATCTCTCTGGCCTTCGTCATGCAAATATGATGGTGTTATAAAGTGTGACTAATCACTGTAATGATACTATCTATTAAGGCAAATGCAGGATGGGATATACTCATGGTAGGAAATAAAGAGGTTTGTTTAAAGTCTCAAGACTTTGAAAGCAGTCGTGTGATAATGACGTGAATTCCAAGATCTCAGTCATTTCTTTTCAGGCAAAGTTATCAGAAACAAACAATATCAATCAAAGATTCCAGTCCCATAGAGTATAAATGTATAAAAATTGTAGAAATGACTTTCAGAAGGATGATAAACATAGTCCTATTAAATTTAAGTCAGTTGAAAATTCCAGCTAAAACCTCAAAACACCAATTACCCCTCTGATGGCCAGAAGTTTTATAACAGAGAGGAAAGACGACATCAGTGAAAGTAGCTGGGTTTATATGCTGGGAGCTCAGCCAGCGCTTGAGCAGTCATCCATGCAACCTCGCCTCCTCAGCAGCTTGCCAAAGCCTAGCTTCTCACTTCTCTGATCCCGAGTAAAATTGGGAAGTTTGTCTATGAAGCCCTCGGATTGCTGGTTTCACCCATATTCTCAATGGAACCTTCTGGTCCCACTCAGACCCTTCTCAGCTCTCAAGAAAACTAATTTCTACTAAAGTGTGATGTTCATAATAATTTAAATGTCACCTCTTTATCTCTCCTGGGGAGTTGCAATTAAATAGGAATCACAATTCTAAGCTAAACACAGCACATAACATTGTTATTTGTATGATATCTTTTATGAAAGGAAATACATAATTGTATCTGCCTGTATTTGCAAAAATAAGCAATGAAAAGATGAGACAAAAATCTAATAAAAATGGTTACACATATGACAAGAAAGGGAACTGGATGGAAAGGATAGGTAGAAGGTAGAAAGCAATCCCTTCTGAATGTGCTATGCTTTGTGGTTTTGACTTTGGAACAGAGATGTGCTGGAGTCAGGTCACACCAGTGAGCAAGAATCAACTGTTAAATTTTCAAGAAATTTGTGAGCCAATTAGTCAATAACCATTATTAAAAATTAGATTATATAATGTTAGGTAATTAGTGTAAAAATAAAGATAATAAATACTCTAAACTCATCACTTTGTAATTATTTTACTATTATCTACACTACAGAGATTATCATATATCTGCAGTAGAAATATTACATAATGGTATGGTACTGTGCATCTCCTGAACTCTGCACCCAGTGATGTAACTTTGTTAGCTTGAAATTGGTCCTGGTGATAGTTACACCACAGAAACGAGCAAAATCAGGGCTTTTATCCCAGAGAGCCAGTTGTTAAATTTTTACCAGCACATTGTTACTTTGGAATCATGTTAATATTTTGCATAATTTAAAAGTAAAAGTAAACTTTAAAAAGAGTAACCATTAAAATAAAAATAAACTAAAATAAACAGCTTTATCAAAGGCATATAATTTAGCTGTCATAACAATATAAAGAAAAATTATTTCACGTGACTTTAAAATATAGTGTTTTGACTGTAAATTTCTACTGGAATATACCCTAAATGGGAAAAAAATGCAATGAATTCTTAATCTGCATTAAATAGTCTTACTGCAAAAAGTAATAATTATATTGTTACTTTGAAACTATTATATATGTCTGGTAGTTTCAAAGTAACAATGTAATTATCACTACTAGGAATAAGACTACTTATATACATGTGTATATAAATAGTTATGTGTGTATATGTATATATATGATAAAACAGATAACTTTCTTATTAGAAACCAAACTTTTTTTAGAATAAAAGACATACAAATATAAAATCAAAAAAGTTAAGTAAAACTCTATGATCTGAAATCTAAATTGTATGTATCATTATGAATTAATGATGTGTTTTTCTTCTTCTATAGTTATTTCCGAGCTCTCTATGGAAAGGCTTAGAAGCAATGACAACCCAAGAGAAAAAAGTAGCTTTAGCACCCAGATTATGGTCTCTAAACATCATTTCCTACCAAAAAAGACTGAGTACTATCTACACAAATAGTTCATTCCATGCTTGGGCCAGGAAATATGCAAGATAAACCTGGGATATTGTGTTTTGTCAGAAAGCAAGGAAGCTATCAAAGACTACTGAAGTAATGTCAAAAAGACTTAAAAACCAATTTGAATTGACTTCTCGGCCACAGATAAAACAGTTTGAACATTAAAAAAAATTAAATATATCAAAACTCATCAAATATATTAAATTCCATGAGCTCTTAATAACTTAAATACATTTTTCAACAGTGAAAATGAGATTTAATAAGACAGGGAGGAAAATCACTAACTGGGGCAGACAGGAGGTGAGTTGGTGAGGACGCTAAGGGCCTCCTCCAACCTCCCCCTGGAGTAGCCCTGTTCTTTGTGGGCTGGGGGCGTGAAGGCAGGTGGACCGGCACCACTCTACCCTCTTTAGCCTTTTGCCGCTGCATCTGCGTGTCTTTCCTCCATGACTAGAATCTCTCCAATTAGATTACCACTTGTTATGAAAGGATATGATGCAGGAACAGCCAGATGGAAGCGAGGCATGGGGCAAGGTAAGAGGATAAGGGGTGGAGCGTGCACGCCTTCTCTAAGTCTGCTACTCTGCCTGAGTCCCCATGTGTTCACCAAGCTGGAAGCTCTTAAACACAATTTTTAGAAGAAACTCCTGATCATCTTTAGGGAATGCTAGTGAAACATAAGTTATGCTGAACACTGGAAAACATTGGAAGAGAGCATTTATTCTTCCCTTTCTTTATGAACCATACATACTATTAGGTAACAAACTACATGATGTGGAAAGAATCTTTTAAAATAATTTCATCTAACAAATACAGAATGAGAGAAGTAAATATCATCAGTTTATAACCCCTAATAAGACAAAGGCTCTAGGACTTGAACATCAGTGGATGCTGAAACAATTAAGTGAAAGGCTGATGGATGAAGACACTGTCCATCAGACGACAAAGGACAGTGTGTCCTCAGAGACAGCAAACTAACGAGCTGAGCCCTACAACTGCCACAGCTTTGACATGACCTTGAGAGAGTTTCCAGGCCACAGTTCAGGGAGCGTGAAGCCAAGCGCATCTTGGTAGATTCCCTGAGTTAAGGAGTAAAAGTTCTTGGTATTATCTCAGTAGTAGAAAATAATTAGCCCCAGACTAAGCACAGCTCTTGTCCTGCCTACAAATCATAAAAAGCGAGACCTGAAAAGATCAAACTGTTTCCAAATAATTTAACTGTGTCTCAGAACAAAGCCCAAGCATATTAATGCGAATTTTAAAATATTTAGCATCCGACACGGCAAAATTCACAATGTCTGGCATCAAAAGCAGGCATGCAAAGAAGCAGGAAAATCTGACCCATAACGAGGAGAAAAATCAATCAAAACAGACTCAGAAATGACACAGAAGCTACAATTAGCAGACAAGCACATAAAAGCAGTTTTTGTAACTGTACTCCCTGTGTTCAAAAGTTACATAGAGACATAAAAGGTAATTTTTTTAAAGACCCAAATCAGACTTCTGCACATGAGAACTACAACATCTGAGGTAAAAACAAACAAACAAAAAGCACTGGATGATATCAGATGTAGAGGAGATGCTGCAGAAGAAACGTTTACCGAACTTGAAGAGAGAGTGCCAAAAACTACCTAAAACAAAACACAAAGAGAAAAGGGAACTTTAAAAATGGTCCTTGACCCCTGGTAACCATCAAGGGGGCGGGAAGGGATAAATCGGGTGTTCAAAAATTGTACCTCTTGGGGAGTGATGGAAAGGTTAGCTACCTTGACTGTGATAGTGGTTTCATTGGTATATACATCTATCAAAATTCATCAAAGTGTACATCTGAAATATGTGTTGTTTAATGTACAGGAACCATACCACAATAAAGGTGTTTAAAAAAAGTATTAAAAAGGGGGGGGGGGGAATCCTTAGTAAGCTGTGGGACAATTCCAAGTGTCTAACTAATTCAGGTGTAACTGGAGCCCTTGAAGGAGAGAAGAGAGGGGTGGGAAAGAAGAAATGTTCGAAGAAATCACAGCCACAAATTTCCTAAGCTTGATGAAGACTATAAACTCTGGTTCCAAAAAACTCAATGTATCCATAAGCACAAGAAAAAAACTACACCAAAGCACATTATTGTCAAGTTGCTGGAAATCAGCAACAAAGGGGGAAATTTTAGAGCAGCCAGAGGGGAGGGAAAAAGGTATGTTACCTACTGAGGAAAAAGGTAAGGGTGACGGCAGTTTTCTTACTGGAAACAAGGTAAACAAGGAGGTGGTGGAGTGACATCTTTACAGTCAAAAACAAAAAACAAACAAACAAACAAACAAACCTCAAAAAACCCTGTCAACCTAGGATTCTATATGCAGCAAAAATATAGTAAATACAGCTGTCATTCTCAAAACTTTACTCACGCCCCTTTGTAAATCCTTCCTCCTGCCAACCCTTGGCAATCCCTCTCCTCAGTCCCCAGGCAATCACTGATCCTTTCTCTGTCACTACTGATCAGTTTACATTCTCTAGGATTTCATATAAAAGGAATTATATAGTATGTATGCTTTTTGTCTTCTTTCACTAGACATTATCTTTTGAGATTTAACCATGTTGCATGTATGAATATTTCATTTCTTTTCATTGCTGAGTAGTATTCCATTGTATGAATGTATGTATACATCACAGTTTTTCTATTTGCCTGTTGATGGACACTGAATTGTTTCCAGTTTGGGCTATGACAAATAAAGCTGATATGAACATTCCTCTAGTGACATATGCCTTCCTTTCTTTTGAATAAGCACCTACAAGTGGAATGGCAGCTGTGTATTTAACATTTTATGAAACTATCATGCTACTTTTGAAAACTTCTCAATGACCTGGTGAGGTTGGAAATATTATTCTACTCTTAGAGATGAGGAAATTCAGACTCAGAAATGCGGTGCTGATTTGCATGGTATCATTCTGCCAGTACATGGTAAAACAAACAAAACAAAAAAACTTACTTCTCCCAACCCTACACTTAAAGAAGCTTCCATCAGCCCACTGACATTCCTGAAAGCCTGAAGTCTCATCACTTTTCTTGACAGAATTGATAGATTGTTACTAGAGAATTAGGGGCTTGGAGACCTGCTGTTAGGACAGTGTTTCAAAATTCATCCCATGAAACTTCAGTCTACAAGATGATGTGTGACACATGGTTCCATGACCAAGGAAGTTCAGGAAGGCTGAACCCATTAGCCTCCTCTCGTGTAAATACAACATTCCATTAAAATATAAAGGATACAGGAAATTATTTGGTAACAAAACGCATTTATATTTATTTAATCAAGTACTTCCTAAATATATTTGAACACAGAACTTTTTTTTCTTATCCACAACTTTTAACCACCACAACTATTAAATGTTAACAGAATGTAATAAACTTTACAACAATGAACATGTATTAGAGATGTAATTAACTTTGACAAAATTTGAGTTAGGACTTGCTAGCCAGGATAAGAATACAATCTCCTTTTATCTGGCCCCTCGGGCATCTTGAAAGAAACAAGCAGAGCCCCAAGTCTTAAAGAAGTAAAACTCTTGCACCCAGGCATCAAAGTGAGGTTTCTGCTGCCTAGATATCAGAAAAAATAATTTTATTCTTATACTGAATCAAGACCTTTGGGGGCTTATTAATTTCAAGCTGAGTTACTCTGGCGTTTTGAACTTCACTGGAGGAAAGAAAATCTTTAAGCCAGTTCAGAGTTGATGAACACACTGTCAAGTTGTAAGGACATGTCTTCTCTTGGGTTCCTGTAGATTATGGGGCTTCGACGCAATTAAGTGAAGGAGAAAGCATTAAGAATAATTTGTTGACCTCAATGGCCTTTGTCTGCAGGACCAAATTCTATTAAACACTGTATTTCAGGTTGTTTTTCTGTTTTAGAAACAAGGCACTACATGTTGATTCAGACTGCCCAGGCTGCCTCTTTAACCTGCTACTGTCCGTGTTCTTCTGATTGTGGTTTCTCCCTCAATAAAGGAGTTTGCCCCAAATCAAAATGGAGAGCATTGCAAAATCCAGGAAGAATTAGCTTATCAATTCTTCCTGTCCACTCACACTGTCAATGACTTTCCAGAGTAATGAAGCCTCGGGCATAAGGATGGGAGAAGGCTGCGTAGAAAGAAACTCTGAGCACTTACTCTCCATTTGCAGCTTTCAGATCCACCTCTCCTTCTCCTTCCTGCTCTGTGCCCAAGGAGGCTGACCCCCATGGACTTCACCATTCCTGTTCTCCCTCTGGCTTCTGATTGGGATTAACCAATAGGAAATGTCAACAGGATATTACATCCTGGACCCCTTTTGCCACCCCCCCGTGCACCCTCCTTGCCTGGCTGTGCTTCGGCTGGGGTTGCCTTCCTCTCCCTGCGGCCACGCTCCAGTCAGGCAATCACCCTCCCTCAGCTCTACAGCTCGGCTCAGGGTCTGGTTCAGTTCACCTCCCCAGTCCTCTTCAGGCGTAGGGATGGTACTGGCTTTCCAGTGCTGCTAGTCCTGGTCGGTTCACCATCCCTTATCTTTTCCTTTGACCCTGATCTCACCTCTGTCATTAGCCCCTTTACTAAACTCCCACCTTCTCTGAGTGTGCCAGCTGCTTCCTGCTGGTATTCTGACACATACTTCTGTTCTGATGTCAAAATGCCTACCATATTTCTCAACATCATGCTACGGTTAAAATGAGACACAGAAGTCTTTCAAATTAGGTGTCCTGTTTTGAAAGGGGAATTTTTTTTTTTAAATGCAGAAGTTTAACATGACTGAAGGTATCTGATACTAAAATGATGAATCCTTACTTTTTTTTCTCTGTGGGTTTTGGGAAAGTATTTCAGCTCCTTAGATTGGCTGTCAAAAGAGTATCTTGTCTCCTGATTTTTCAAAGTATACTCATGAAAAGTTCTCGGACAGGCTGGCCCCAAATCAGGCCATCTTCTCCCCACATATCCAGGCTTAAGACTCCTCTGGATAAAGGACCACATCCATTTGCTTCCTTTATTTCCAAACACATCTGCTAAACTGGGGAAGTCAAAGGAGCTGGTATTCTGACACTCCACACTGCCTGCCAAATTCCTCTTTTCCATTTCATCTCTATTCTCTTTCCCGCCCCTTTCCATTTCCTATAAAAATGGCTTTTCTTCCTTTTCGCTTTCCCCTTCCCTCTTATTATTTGATGGTCTAAATTCCAAGGCTGTAATTCCATGTAAGGTGTGACACAGTCCTGTATGACTGATGGGAGCTAAAGTTCTCAAGTTTGCAAACTTTCCACTTTTAAAAAATTCATCTGAGTGGATTCAAGAAGACTTCCCCAAACAACACAGCTCTCGATCATCTAGAATCTATCATGCTGTTCTGAATGGGAGAAAAAGACGTGGAATTACCACCAACGTATCAGGAGTTAAGCGTCACAGGCAGCCTTGCCTGTTTATTACTGATCTACATTTAATAGCCCTGGCCGTTACAAACTTGTGGTGCTTTACTTCTGCACACACAAAAGTTGGTTTTGATTCATTAAAGTCTGAGCATGCCTGTGGGAGTGTCAAATATTTAAATGTCATCTATCAAGCGAGTTGTAGTACAAAAAAGGTTGAGCACAGCTGCTCCAGGGAACAAGCAAGACAAATGCCATTACTGCTGGAAGTCCCTGGTGGAAGCCTTGATATGATTTGAGAGAAACACTCCATTGTTCTAATTCCATTACTATATACATGGATCTTGGGTCCTGTCTCATCTGTTGAAGATCATTTCCCTCTTCAGCCTTTGTTTTTAAAGCCATTTTTTTTTCCTGTAGCATGTGAAAAAGCATTCCACACAGGCTAAGGTTGTTAATTAGTCCCATTTTGCTTCATCTTTTACTTTCCCTCAAGTGGAACAAAGTAAATTACCTTACTTTCAATCTTTTGAACTTACCCGTCTAGACTTTATGATGTTGACACATTACAATTGCTTGAACATAATGTGTATGTTGACATTCATTTTTTTCAAGCAAAGAGGAAAATGTAATGTAATGGGCCCCATTATTAAGATGCTGGGCTGTGTCTGCACCCACTGTGCAATGGAAAATGCTGAGATAAGAGAGCCATGTGGTTCCTGCCTTGCAGACTGGGGAGCTGGGCTTGCTGTTGTTGCTGGAGCTTTTTGATTAACACTTCTCTCTCCACCCTTAACTTAAATGGCTTTGACATCACAAAAGAACAGGTGGAGGTGAGGAGCTGGGTGAAGGAAAAGAGAAGTTACAAGTAGGCCAATAGAACTGGTCTTTAGCCTTATTTTGTAGAAACACCTAAGTACATGTCAATCTACAACCTAGAATTAATTTGTTTTTTAATGGTAAATTTTAACAATCCTTAGTGCTTCATTTTCATAGACAGAGCTGTTCTCCTCAGTACACAAGGGGAAACACCAAGCCCATGTTGAAAAGCAGTCGTGCACGTGGTTTGTAAACCGTGGGTGTGGTCTGTCCTCCCCCGCAGATGACATCAGGCACTGCAGTTCTGACAAGGGATGTGTCAGGGCCTGGCCTGGCTGGCTGCCCTGGGGGCCGGGGCAGAGCCCGTTGGGTAACGGAGGCTCCGCCAGAGAAGGGCCAGCCAGTGGGTCCCAGTGAGCAGCAGACTCAGGGAAGGGTCTAGTGTGGCAGGCAGGACACCATGTCCCGTGGGTCACATTACAGGTTGGAGTTGTGGTTGAGAACAGCAAATCACATCGGAGAGGGCGAGGAGAGCGTGTCCCCACAAGAGCACTGCGATGGGAAATCAGGGAAGGGACAGGTTTAGCAAAGCTACGGAGCAGGCTGGCAGCACAGGGGATACTGTCTTCAGCAGTTCTACAAAATTAGGCCCTAGAGCATCTGGGGAAAAGACAGAGCCAGGCCTAAAGGTACTGGCACCAGGCAAGTGGATCATGTGATAGAACCAAAGAGACCTATTTTCAGAACTGGGTGAAAACTGGGAATTGGGGCTCAGATATGGATCCTGTTATTAATTGGCAAATCACATACTAAGTGAAGCAAGCCAGGAAGAGAAAGAAAAATACCATATGATATCACTCATATGTGGAATCTAAAAAAGAAACAAGACACACACACACACACACACACACACACACACACACACACACAAATGAACTTATTTACAAAACAGAGACAGACTCAGACACAGAAAGCAAACTCATGGTTACTTATGGTTACCAGGTGGGAAAGGGGGTAGGGAGGGATAAACTGGGAGTTTGGGATTTGTAGATATTACTCTATATAAAGTAGATAAACAACAAGATCCTACTATATTTAGCACATATATTCAATACCTTGTAATGCCTATAAGAAAAAAGAATATGAAAAGGAATATATGTATGTATAAATCAATCACTATGCTGTACACTAGAAATTAACACAACATTGTACATCGACTACACCTCAGTAAAAAAAATTAACAAATAAAGTGGGACATGAGCACAGAGTCAGAGAAGCAGAAAAGCTGGCAATGTGAAATCCAGTTTCAGGATAGAGCTCATTAATCCTTTCTGCTTAAAGTCTGATTTGATCCTGAAAGTAAAGGCTGTGTCTTCAGACCTGCAGAAACTGCTTTCTCAGGGCTGGAAAAAAAAAAAAATAAACTTGGCTCCCTGAACTTGCCTATGACACACAGTATTAGTCAGGATTCTTGAAGGCAAGTGATAGAAATTCAATTAAAATTAGCTCTAGGCAATTATAATGAAAGGAATTTACTGGTTCATGAAACTGAAGACAGGGGTGGACAAGGGTGGATCGGGCAGTTATAAACACGGCTGGATCTGAGGCCTCAATCACTGTCTCTCGGGCTCTTCTCCAGCACTCACTTCTACTTTCTGCCTGGTGGTGGGCAGGAAGGTGTTTAACAACTAGGGTCTGAAGAAAAGAAATGCACACATGTATAGACACACAGAAGCTTATTGTAAATTTCACCACTATAAAGGATGTATAGCACAATTTACTACTAATAACAAAATATATAACCCTCTTTATATAAATTCCATACTGCAAATTTATTCTCCTACAATGCTTTTGTTGATTTTTGCCAAGCTCTTATACCTAGAGCCAAATGCAGGGTTACTGAAGAATGAGTGCAGTTCTGGATTGACTGTTAGTTGTTATTTTCATTTACAAGAAAGACGTTATAGACTGAATTGTGTCTCCCACTCTCCATCCTAAACTCATATGTTTGAAGTCTGTTATGCACTGAATGAATCTCTCTAAAAAGCATATGTTGAAGTGTGAACCTCCAATATGGTATTAGGAGGTGAGGCCTTTGAGAGATAACTAAACTTAGATGAGGTCAGACAGGTAGGGTCCCCATGATGGGATCAGTGTTCTTATAAGAAAAGAAAGAGACTAGAGTCCCCCACCCAACTCCTCCACCAAACATGAGGACACAATGAAAAGGTGGCCTCTGCCAGGCAGGCTCTCGTCAGAGCCTGATCAAGCTGGCATTCTGATCTCAGACGTCCAGCCTCCAGCACCATGAGACAATAAAGGGTGATTAAGCTACCAGCTTTGTTACTTCCTTGCAAGCAGCCTGAGCAGACTAAGACAAAGCCCTAACTCCCAGTGTGACTGCACTTGGAGATAGGGCCTACACGGAGGTAATGAAAGTAAAATGAGGTCACAATCAATCCTAATCTGATAGGATTGATGCCTTAAAAGAAGAATCTCTCTCTCTCTCTCTTTCTGCATGCGCACAAAGAAGAGGTCATGTGAGCACATCGTGAGCTGGAGGCTGCCTACAAACCTAGCAAAGAGACCTCAGATGAAGTTTACCTTGCTGGCACGTTGACCCTGGACCTCCCAGCCTCCAGAGCTGTGAGAAATGCATTTCTGTTGTTGAAGCCACCCAGTCTATCGTATCTTGTTAAGGTAGCCCAAGCTGACACAGATAAGAGAGATGAAAGTGAAACAATAAACATGTATGCGGGAACTTCACTCTTTTTACAGAGACTGATTTTGCTGAATCGTTGTAATTTTTGAATACTAGAATAGTATTTCCTCATTTCGTTGTGCGATGTGTAACACAACATCTTTAGACGTGACACACTTCTATGTTTACTCTGTATGATTTAACATTTTCTCTACAACTCTGGAAACAGGATTAGCAAACTCTCCCTGAGACCCCAGTCTGGTGTGTAGTTTGTTTTGTAAATAAAGTTTCATTGGAACACAGCCATGTTCATTTGTTTATGTACTGTCTATACGTGCTTCCACACTGCAGTGGCCTGGGTGAGTCATTCTGACAGACGGTATGGCCTGCAAAGCCTGAAATGTATACTATTTGGTCCTTTGCAGAAAAAGTTGGCTGATCTCTGGTCTAGAAAGTCAATAAAACAAAAATCCAGCCTTGATTTGTAGTGTTTAGCAATTTCTATAGTGTAAATACTCCCAGCCTGGCTAATTTCAACCGACCAGTGTAAATCTCACTGTACACAGAACTGGGAAGAGACGTGCAATGATGCACCATTATCTAGTACTTCCACCGCTCAGAGAACAACAGCCATAAGTAACCCCAGGAGAATAGATAATAATAATATGTAGTCGAATAATTAGGAAACGGTAAGTTTTGAATAGGTATCACCCTTGTTTAATTGTAATTTACTTAATTCTGTTTATATAATTCACTTAAGAATAATGGCTTTAACTACTGGCTCTCAAAATTTTATGCAAATTTCAGAGCTGGCTCCCATAAGTCAGTCTGAGCTGGCTCCAGTACATTACTATCTCTGTTCCACCTGCTGATCTTACTCTCTTCTGCAGGCAACAGGCTCCTTATGGCCAAAAAGTTGGTACCCGGCTGTACACGCCTACATCTTACATCCTCTCATAACAAAGATGAAAAACTCCTAAACCTCAAATGCATAAATCACATGGGTCCCTGGACCAGTCATTCTGGGAGGGACTAGAGGGGGTACAATGATGGATAATCTCACCAGGACCACATGGAATAAGAGAGGGACTGTTTCTTTCTTGTAAAAAGTGGGTCTGGGTGTACAAAAATGGACTAAGTGACTTCCTTGTAGTTCTATTTACCTTATTCCCAAATGCTTTCAAGTTGAAATGAAGTATGAAGAATTAAATGTAACATCTGGATGAGTCATGTTGAGGACAAAGCACAGCTGAAACAATCACTGCCCTAGATGTGGCCACCGTTATTTTATTAATGCAGACTTAAAATGCGCTGAACATCCACAGTCCTCAGTAAAATGTATTGATTCTTTTAATCTGGTCTATTTGACATTCTTTTCAATGACATTTTTTATGAAATCTGCTCCATTTTCTCCATCATCTGGATTTGAAAAATAAAAAATGACTTTTCTCAGCTCCCATGTGGGAATTTGTATTTCCTTTCTCGGTTGTTATTTATTTCACCCCACTTTATCCACTGTGACATTTTAATCGCTTGATTCTGCTATCTGGTATAATATTCCCACCAGCTTTATTTTGCGTATATAATTGTAATTCTTTAGGCTTCTCATGTCTCATCCTAGTCACCATTAAACAATTTTTAATAGAACAGATTCCTTTCAGATACTCCTAGAAGTTTCTTTTCATATTACCATCTATCTGTTAAGTCATTTTCTTTTAAATAAGTATTCAACTACTCAGCCATAAAAAAGAAAAAATAATAATGCCATTTGCAGCAATGTGGATGGATCTGGAGGTTGTCATTCTAAGTGAAGTAAGTCAGGAAGAGAAAGAAAAATACGATATAATATCACTTATATGTGGAATCTAAAAAAAAGGTACAAATAAACTTATTTACAAAACAGAAACAGACTTACAGACACAGAAAACAAACTTGTGGTTATCAGGGCAGGAAGGGGATGGGAAGGGATAAATTGCAGATACTAACTACTAAATATAAAATAGATAAACAAGTTTATACTGCATAGCACAGGGAACTATATTCAATATCTTGTAGTAACATACAATGACAAAGAATATGAAAAGGAATATATGCATATGTATGTATGACTGAAACATTATGCTGTACACCAGAAATTGACACAACATTGCTAGGAAAAAAAATTGAAACCATTACAAATCCAATCCAGGTACCACGACTGTGCATAAGCTCTGTCTTGTGCATAAAGATATCCGGAGGGACCAATGTCATAAGCCAATCATATTTACTTCTTTAAAAAATAGTCTAGAAGAATGATATGCAATTAATATGATTAGGATTTTGTTTCTTGTGAGAAACAAACAGGATTAGCAGTTTATGATGTTGACTATGTAGGTCACAGTAAGATCTGTTAGGCCCTTTTTTAGAAGATAAAAATCTGTTGCAAAAATGGAAGAGCCCATATAACAACTGCCAAATTTCTTTGAGTAATTCCTTTGTCTAGAGATTGACCTGAATTGAGTTTGATAAAGCACAATGAGGGACCCACCCATTGAAACTGCCTAAGGTGAGTTGACAATGGATGGAGATGACTCAACAGCTCAGAAGTTCTGCCCTGGGGCCCTTAATAAAAGGGGTCAGACACCTCCTTTCCTTGTGGCAATCACTTGACTATGCCCATGGAGTTCTTGTGTGTTTGTGCCTGGTAAGGATCATCATTGGGGGTGGGCGGGGAGTGGTCAAAACAGTATTTTGCTCCATCAGGATATATCTGCTGATTCTTGCTGGTCTTTCAAGATCTTATCACTTTTTTTAGGTGCCCTTCACTCTGTATCCCAGTTTGCATCTTTCCCACATAGCCTTTCAAAACCAGAAGCCCTCAAAGCGCCTGTGTACCTGCATCGGTCTCCATGGCCACCTCCCCGTTCTCCTTCTACTGAAGATCATTTGTAATTGCCTTCTCAGCATTTTGCTTGGTAGAACCTCTCTCTTTTAGTCATATTCCTTCTTGGTCTCAGATGATGGATAAATGTGTACACTTCCTCTGAACATTCTACAAGCTGCTTTCTTAAAGTCCAGGGAAATGCTTAGTCACGCACATCTCCCACTTTGTTACCATTCTGCAATGGGGCCACTTTCCCTCCTGACTCCTGTCACTTCCATACCCCTGACTACTCTCCAGGGTGGCTAGAAGTACAGCCAGTGTATCTTCACTGTTTTCCCTATCCTCTCAGAGGAGAAACTGTCAACACCCTACTCCAAGGAATTACTAAATGTTCCTCTTTGGGTAGGATGACGTGTGTAGAAAAATTATGATGCTTTCTAACCCTCTATTACTAAATACAGCTTTGCTGATGTGTCCTTCTGAATTTCATACAGGTTTTTATACCTTCTAGACAGATCTCTTCCATCAGATGCTTTCTTGAACTACTTTTCCCTTCCAAAGCCCTATTCCAGTTGACAGTGTATTCCTCTGGGATTTTGTAACAGCAATGGTGTCGTAATTACTTTTCTTAGTGAAAAGGTCATATTCGTTTTATCTCTTACCTATGCTCTATGAAACTTATTTATCTTTCCATTACCAGCATTAACAAGTGCCTGACACATGACAAAGAATCACTTAATGTGAGATGAATAGAAATAAATAAGTATGAAGCCTTCAATAATTTTTAAGACTCCTCCCCCAGATGTATTTTCTTGAAAATAATTGTGCTCCTTCTTGGCTATTTTCCTTTTCTCCACATGTCGTGGACTTACAGTTATGAGCTTACAGATTCTAGAACTTGTGTTTGCAGCCTGGGGGCTTCCTAGGACTCACAATTCCCTTCTTGCCCTCCCTCAAAGCACAAGAGAGCACTGAGACTCAGCCCTAAAGAGAAAGCCAATGGTGAAATTTCATCATAAAGCACCAAAGAAACAAGATTCCCCTTATTCCTTTAGAGCAAAAAGACTTTACTTTTTTATTTTTCTGCATAATTTGAAGCTGACATATGAGAGATTTGCTTACTTTTCAGAAGGCTATCTTGCATATCTGGGCCTGAAAGAAACAGAAGGGAGGAGGGAAGCAAGAAGTTTGAAGATTCAGAGGTTTTATTCTAAGATCTAAACAAGTCACTGTTGACAGTGTGAAAGAAAAGCCCAGCTGGGCTAACAAGCTAAGTCACAAATCTAAGTGTAACAAGTGACGGATTACTGATCTGAGTTCTGCTGGGCTAACTCGTAAATCTGAAGTTTAGTGTCAGTTTACTGGGCTAACAAGCTAACTCGTAAATCCAAGCTCAACAAGTGTCAGTAATGTGATCTGTTCCGAATTGATAAGCTTCAGTGTACTGATTCCTTGCTTTTTGTTGTTTGAGCCTTATTGGCTAATAGCCCATACTTGTAATTAACCCTATAAAACCTCATGTGCACGTCTTGGAGGTGCTCAGAGCTTCAGAGCAGGAGCCCCTCTGAGCCCGCCGGCGTAATAAATCTGAGTACTCCAACCCTCCGAGTGGTGCTTGTTTCTTGGCTGGCCTGTCATTTCTGTAACAACAGTGTTCCTAAGAGAAAGCTACAAATAACTTAATCATTGAGAACCTGATTGAAGATTCAGAAAGAGCTAATTATTCCCACCTACAAAGAGAAAAATGACATTGCAATGCAGAGGGTAGGACAATGATCACTTTAGGTTTAGAAACGAGGAGATAAGTCAGAAAGGAAACATGGTATTTTAAAATAGGTTAAAGAAGAAAAGGACAGAAAGGAATAGTGGAAATATGGCAAGTGTTTAGTCAGAGGAACATGTTAACAATACTGTTTGTGGCCGGAACACTTTGTTTCTTTCTAGTTCTTCATCGGCAAACAGTATCTTTTAGAATTACATATTTTTACAGACCATGTTCCAGGAAAACATTTGTTCTCAGAGCAAATTACAGGAAATACTGAAAAGGAAATCTCACGAGATTCAGAGTGAACTTCCACATTCTTAAATGAAGAAACATCACCGCGGTGCCCATGCCTAAATTTCCCGTTACTGAGGATGCTGTCTGATTACACTTGTCTTCAACAATTTCCCTCTCCCTGCCTGATGTCCAGGGGTCTTGGCAGAGCCTAATCCTTGGCTTACTGCTCTGCCCCCTTGATGTACTTTCTTTGAAGTCTCACTGTTGCTCACAAAATTTAGCACCCCTTTCTCTACAGGTGGCACCCAAGACTTTATCTCTAGGCCAGACACACACCCACCACTTCCGTCCCTGTGACTGTGATGGTTATTGGGTGTTTCTTACTTCCATGTCGTGTTATGACCTCAGACTCCTCAATCAAACTGGCCTCTTTCCACCCTGCCACAAGGGCTTTCTCCTTGGCAGGTAGGGAGGACACCCAGAGGTTAATTAGTAGACAAGGAGCAGATAGAAGATGTTGCCAAGTGCAGGCAAGGACTTAATTGACTGATGGAAGTATGTTCCATGCAGCTTGAAGATTGCCTTTTCTGGTCTCTTGTCCTGAGCCTTGTGCTATTTTTCCCTCCTCATTCTGACCTGATGGGTTGACTTTTTACTCTAAGGTCTTAACTTTCCCCAGAATCGGGCCATTAGTCTGACCCTGCCTGGTAATTCTTCACTTTGCTTATAAGTCTGTACTGTACCATTAAATAAGGAAAGAGTATATATTATACTTATTTGTATATTAACAGAGTATTTCTAGATGGACATATAGGAAATTAGTAAAAACTGTTGCCTATAATGAGAGAACTTAAGTAGTTGGGGCAAGAAGAGAGAGACTTGCTTGTTAATTAAACCCTATTAGATAGAGAGAGCATATTTTGTTTGTTTGTTTTTACTATTTATATGTATTATGTACGTTAAAAATTAAATGAAAAAGCATGTGCCCTCTGGTCAAATGGCTATCATTTGTTCAATTAAAAAATAATCTAGTGCCTACTGAACGCCAAACTGTTGAATAAGTAAAGAAATAATTATCATATGATTCAGCAATTCTCCTTTTGGGTATCTACCCAGGAGAATTGAAAGAAGGGACTTGGGGACATATTTATACACCTATGTTCCTAGCATTATTCACAACAGCCAAAGGTAGAAGAAACTCAAGTGTCAATCAGTGGATGAATGGGTTAAAAAAAAAGTGGTCTATACATATAGTAGAATATTATTCAGCCTTAAAAAGGAAATAATTCTAGGGGGTGGCACAGGAGCAGATATGGCTCAGTGGTAGAGTGCATGATTAGCATGCACGAGGTCCTGGGTTCAAGCCCCAGTACCTCCATTAAAAAGCAAAACCACCAGGAAGTAAATTCTGGCATGTGCTATGACATGGATGAAACTGGAAGACATTATGCTAAGTGCAATAATCCGATACAAAGAGACAAACACTGTCTCATTCCACTTACCTGAGGTACCTAGAATAGTCCAATCTCTAGAGACAGAAAGCAGAACGATGCTTGGCAGGGGCTGGGGAGAAGGGGAACTGGGGAGTTATCACATTATGGATATAGAGTTTCAGTTCTGCAAGATAAAGAGTTCTGCAGGTCATGATGGGGGCGCAGCTATGTGACTGTATCTCACACCACCGAACTGTGCACTTAGAAATGTTCAGGATGGTACATTTCATCTGATCTGTATTTTGCCGCTATTTAAAAAAAAAAGCAATAAGCTAAGTTCAGAGAGTGGAAGAAGGGTGAGGAAAACAAAGTAAGGTGACAGGGCAGAGGATGGGGTGGGTCACACAGAGGAGTCAGAGGACGCTCCAGGGGAGAGGGCATCGGAACACGATGGGGTAATGGAAACAGAGCAGCCCGCGGAAGGTCTGGGGCAGCGTGTCAGGCAGAGCGGGCAGCAGTGGGAAGCCCTCCGGGGCAGGGATGAGCCTTGAGGGCTTGAGGGGTGGCAGGAAGGCAGAGAGAGGCAGGGCGGGCCAGGGCCAGAGCAAGGAGGGGCAGTGAGGGGGAGCATTACCTCCCCAACCCGTCCCTGCTGTCTCTCATAGCCGGCTTTGGATTCCTTATGACCTACTCTCTTCTTCCAAGAAATCAAGATTAAAATGTCTTTCTGATGAGTTTTCCCAAGACTGTAAAAAGTGGGAAAAAGTAGAGGCCTGAGGCCTGGGACGATCCCAAATGTCCAGAAATGCGGGCAGGCTGTGGATTCCAGTTGGACTCAGTTTTGAGTATCAGCAGACCAGCTCTGAGTCCAAGCTCAGATGCTTCTAACTGTGTGACCTTTAGCTTTGCATTTCTGAAGCTCAGTTTCTCTACCTGTTAGAGAGGGTTATACTACTTTATAATACTTTCCTTGCAGGGTTATTGTGAAGATCAAATTAATTATGAATAACTAGTAGTAAACGAATGCTAGTTATACGTCAGTTATTACTATGCTACTGATTTTCCTGTCTTGTCTTACCTTACTTTAGAGCGGTTCTAGCTATTTCTAGGGTTTTCAGAATAAAACTAAAGAACACTTTTAAAAGAAAAGATGTGACAGGCAGCCGTTTGAAGGGTATACAAAGAGGAGGGATGGCATGATATAAAACACTGACTCTAGAAGGGGTGGGCATCTGGAAGGGCAGACCCTGGGGACCACACACCATGGCTTCTATGAAGCCTGTCAGCCTCCCTCTTGTGTCACAGCTTCCTGGGATCACACTGTGTGAAACTTCTCCATTTTTCTGATTTGCTGGTGAAAGAAAAGAGAAAGGCTTAAAAGAAATGAGCTGCCAAGATTTCTTGGGTTTGTTCAGAGGATGAATTTTTCAATGTTCCAAAGAACTTCCTAGATGGAAGGAATTGAGGAACATCAGGATGCATGAACGGAAAAAACTCCTTTTAATTCTGAATATTTTGACTACAGAATAGTAATGTCTTTGGGGTTAGGTAATGCTTTGCCAATCTTTCAGCATACTGCAAACTGTGTTCCCAATTGCTGTATTAGCATCACCTGGATAAGTTTTGAACTTTATACAGCGTGAGCAGGTTTTTGTAAGACACATAGAAGAATAGTATCCATGGAAAAATAGGCTTTGAGCAAAGTGTAGTTGGATAAGGGCAAACATCTTGGGCAAATAATTTGTTCAAAGAGTGCATGTGACAACACATAGCTGACTTTTTTCTTTAACTGAAGTAAAGTTTATTTACAACATTATGTGAGTTTCAGGTGTACAGCAAAGTGATTTGGTTATACATCTATATGTATATATTTAGACTCTTTTTAAAAATTATTTTCCATTATAGGTTATTACAACATATTGAATATAGTTCCCTGTGCTCTACAGTAAGTCCCTGTTGTTTATCTATTTTATATATAGTAATGCATGTATGTTAATTCCAAACTCCTAATTTATCTGCCTCCCCTTTCTTTTTGGTAACCATAAATTTGTTTTCTATGTCTGTGAGTCTGTTTCTGTTTTGTAAATAAGTTCATTTGTACTATTTTTTAGATTCAACATATAAGTGATAGCATATAATACAGTCTTTCTCTGACTTACTTCACTTAGTATGATAATCTCTAGGTGCATTTGTGCTGCAGCAAATAGCTGACTCTTAATTAGAACTAAGTTCCGCAAGGCGCAGACCACGTCTACATTGGTCACTCTTTTATCTCCAGAGTGTGTCAGTGTCGGGCACATAGTAGATTATCAATAATACTCTTTGGAAAAAAAGAAATGAATTAATTAATGAAGTGGGGGTATCAGCGGTTTCTAAGTTTGCCAACTTTAATGAAGAGTGATTTTTCTTCCCGAAGTGGTGGTTTCAATCAGGAATCTATTGAATAAATGCCCTTCATTGCAAAGGATGCTGATTACTCAGACAGACTTCAGCCAGAGAGCTGCCTCGGGGACTGTCGGAGGCGGGAGAGAAAGGAGAGGCCAGGTGCTGTGGGGAAGAGCAATCCTCAAATACTTCAACTCTCTTCAGTCAGAAGAGTTTTCCTTTCATTTGGTTTGCACACTGGGAATATGTGAATTTTTTATTTGAAAAGATTTGGGCCACTAAAATAAAAACGTGAAAAAATCTATTCCTTTACATAGCTGACACCAAATGACTAACTGGACCACAGCAAATAGACACTTAAGAAGAACCTTATAAAATAATGATGAATCAATATATCTATACAGAAAGCTATGCAACACTCCCTAACACTTTCCTACTGCTTCTTGTCTTTGATAAGCTTCCAACTACCCACTCTCTGCTTACGCTGCGCTGCCTTCCAGGCATTTTCTGGACTTTCCTCTACCATTTCTCTTAATTTGTCCTTTCCATCGGAACATTACGTGTCATGAGCTCCCACACCTCGTGTCTGCTGTTAGGTAATGTGAATGATAGGTTAACTAGCCTCAAAAGATGAGCTACTAATCCTAAAACATCTTTACCAGAAAGCCCTTAAGGAGTGGTTCTTCTGAACCTTGGGTCAGAGAAATATGTGGGGCCAAGTAGCTTTTCAGAGCCCTGAGGTCATTTGCGGTGGTCGGTTGCCCAGAGTGTGCAGGGATAGCCTTAAGTGTGAAGCAGCAGTCTTGATGGATTTACACCTCTCTATATCCCCGACCTCTAACCACTCTACCATTGGGAGAAAATGTTCTAATTAGAAAACTTTTGCACAATTACATTCTTTCCTATGAATTAAACCACTCCTTACGTTCTTCCTGTGATAACAGAGTCACTATTAACATTATGATCATTCCTGCCAAGATTATATATAGTTCAGAAAAAAAATGTCTTCATGAAGTTTCCCAGAACAGCAGAATGTTGGCAAGATATCACTGGGAACAATATGAAAATGGTGGGTGGTGGGAGGAGGTGGAGAGAGAATTTTGTAACAAATTCAGTGGAGTCAAAATAATACCCACCAAGCTGCTGAGGTTCTGTGAAGGCTGGAGGATGACCTACCCCAGAGAAATAGTTACAAACACACAAGGCGAAGCCAAATGCAAAGCACGGCCAAGCAGAGGGGGCCGGCTGAGCAGGAAAAACCAGCAACACACAAAGACGCTGAGGCATGAGCTGGTGGAGCTAAATAATAATTAGTGCCTGCATATTGTACAAAGACTTAATGAATATTCCTATGTTACAAAAGAACACCTGCAAGGCATTGCACACTCAACCCTCTAATGACCATGAATTCACGTTGGGCTAGTATAAGAGAAATTGCTCCTGTCATTTGCTCCTAAGGCCGGTTGACAAATGAAAGCTATGTTGACTTTTTTTTTTTCCCTGGCTGGGTTACTTCCCAGGCCTGTTAATCACATTTATCCTTGGAGAGAGCATCCCTAATTGTAAGGTTGTTATAAGTGAGTATTTTTCCATCAGGTTTTCTAGAAATCAGGAGATGTAGATTTGATATTATTTGATAGAACAACAACCAAAACTGAGAATTCCTTCACCTTGTAAGAAATATTTCTTTCCTGACCATTAACATTTATAGGTAGTTAAACAAAAATACATTTAATCATGAATTTGTTTTCAAGCAGAGGGCAGACTTGACCTGGAAATTATTCTATTATTACTTACCATTTAGGCTGAGATTTAAAGGCATCAAAAGCCATATATCTTTAACGTAAGTATTAATACTTGATGAATTATTTAAAAGTTAATATCTTTGTTATTTATTTTATTGTTAATGGCATTTGTTGGCATATATTCATTGACATTTAGCACAATATCTTCAAAAAGTGAGAAAATGGATTCAACGTCAAACATAACTATATTGAACAATAATTTCAAGACATTTTGTCAAATAAAAAATGTAACTATGGCATAAAAAAGCCATGGAGAGTGAAAAGAAAGGAAATTTTGGGAACTATAAATTGACAAATCTCTAGCATTATCTTGAAATAAACATATTATTTTTGTAAAAAAGAAAAGCAACAAAACCAAAAACTAATCGTGTAATCTGTGTAGCTTGAATATTTTACTCTAATTGACACTTTATAGGAATTTTACAATTACACTCTAAACTATTAAACTATTGAGAACAAGGGCTTCTACGAAAAAAATAAATTTTTAATAATATTAGATTGTTTTTAAAAACTGTGATAGAATAATGGTCTCCGAAAGATGTTCATGTCCTAATCTCTGGAACCAACGAATATGTTGCCTATCAATGCAAAGGGACTTTGCAAATATGATTAAGTTAAGGGTCATGAAACGGGGAATTTCTTGGATTATCCAGGTGAGCTTGATGTGATCACGAGGGCCTGTGAAAGAGGGAGGCAAGAGGATAGAAGCCAGGAGAGAACTGAGGACGGGACCAGAAGCTGGAGTGATGAACTTTGAAGATGGAGGAAAGGGTCAAGATCCAAGGGTTGCAGGTGGCATAGAGACAATGGAGAACGCAAGGAAAACAGATTCCCCCCCTGCAGCCTCTGGAAGGAAAACAGCCCTGCTGACATCTTAACTTCAGCCCTGTAAGACTCATTTCAGACTTCTGCGCTCCAGAATTATAAGATGATATATTTGTGTTGATTTAAGCCAATAAATTTGTAGTAATTTGTTACAGCAGCAATAGGAAACTAATACATAAAGCTTAAGAAAAAAACAAATAAAAATGATCTCTTTATTCTGGTCTCCCACTGAGGGTCATCATGAAGATCTGCTGTGTTTGTATTTACTACAATATACATTCACAAACTTGCACCTTTCAGAAATGGGACTACACTTGTGACTGCTCTTCATCTAGCTTGAGGTTGGATTTTTCACGTTTTTAAAAAAACTCAAAATTGTGTCACTGACATTTTTCTAAAGCTTGCAGATGAATTTTCACCATTAACTTTTGGCAGAAGAGTGGGGTGGGTGGGCAGTGGGAGAGACAAGTACTATAAAAGAGTTTGTCTTATTGTGGCCAATTCAACTGGTGGATATTTAAGGTGACTTTCCCCCCAACATTTTTCACTACAATAGGCAATATTTGATGAATGTCATTACATATCAACAATGCCTTGAGCCAAGAAGTCCAAATGGAATGCAGTGAAAAACTTCAACTACCACACCAATAGAATTGCTCAACAATTATCCAAGCTGCTACAGTGATATATTTCTACCAGCTTTTTGTTGGTGATCTTTGAGTAATTATTGGCCTCCTCTTTATTTCTTCTTTAATCTGTTTTATGTTTTAGGGTCCCTGTGAGATGTTTGTTTATAAAGTTTTGCATAAACTCCAGGTGTACCAGTCAGGTTTCTCAATAGTAAAAACAGAAACATTTATTATACAGAAAATAATTTAGTCAAAGAATATCGGTAGCTCAAAGAAAGGCCAGTAGAGCTGAAAAACCAGCTTGGAAACTATTCAACTGGCACCCCAGCCATAATCATGTTAACAAACTGGCCCTGCACTGACTTCATTGCTGAGCACTCGTCAACACACTCTATACACTGACACTGAACAAGGATACTGGCCCGACTGTCATCGTCTCCCCTCAACATCCCTCCTCTCCCCTCCCCACCCACAAAACACACATGGCTGCCAGAGCCACTGCCTCCACAGTAGGCCCTCCATGTCACTGCTTCTCTGAGTCACCCACTCCTTTTAAAATCTGGATCAGGTGTATCTCATGGTGAAGCCTATTATGGCCATGACCTTAGATACAAGGGAACTGGGAAAGCGAGCCTTCTGCCTTTCCAACTCCTACAGTAGGAAATAGACTTTTATTCCATTAAGCTTCAAGGTGCAGAAGTCTCTGAAGACAGAAAAGGGTATTCCGATGCCAGGCAGGCAAAAATAATTATGTATGTCTACTATGTATGTATGTCTACTATGCCAGGCAGGCAAAAATAATTATGTATGTCTACTATGCACTATGCACATCAGCTTCTTGACTTTTTTTTCCAATAGACTGCCTGTGAGTCTTGGTGAAACTGTGCTCTCATCTTTCTTGGGCCAAAATGAGAAGCTATGGTGAGCCAAGGGAATCAAGAAGCACATTTAAGATGGGGGAGACTTTCAGCACTTTCTTTTTTAACATTGATTTATTGCATGTTTCATAGTATGACTCTCTAAAACTTAAGAAGAAACTGCTTATTTACAGATGAAATGATATGCTTTCTTAGATATGCTTCAAAACTGTTTGTAAGGGTATTAGGAGGATGAAGTAGAGATGAAACAACATTGACCATGTGTTGAAAGTGGTTGAAGCTATGTGATGGGAGCTAAGAAATCATTAAACTGTTCTAAGTTTGTATCTATTTGAAAATTTCCATGAAAGAATAAAGAAGAAACTGTGTAAAGTCATACTTATTTAGAGATATATTAATTTCAATCATTCTAGGAAGGCAAAGAAACCTTGAGTGGTTTTCCACTGAAGAGTTCAGTCAGACCATATTCATAGGTACCATCGTATATGTCATGATCTAAGAACCACTTGGCTTCCACTAGGAATATGATAAGATGGGCTGGGTAACCCCATGTCTAATTTTTTCGTATGATTTAAAAAGCAAGTGTATCTTTAGCTTCTGAAGAAAGCAATTACCACAGCTTGGCTTTCTGCCATTCAAATTCATGCCACCAATCTCAAAAATTTGGTCAACATACTGAAGTTTTTCCATTAAAAAAAACAAACCAAAAAACTAGAACTTCCTTTAAAAAACATTATTCACAAAACTCATGGTTTCCTTCATCCATATCTATTTCAATACCCATTCCAAGAATATCAATACCCAAGCAATTGTAATTTCATGCTTTATGTGAAAAATATCCAAGTTTTCTTCTCTTTCAGTTCAGATACTAATGCAAAAAGATCAATTTCTTCCTTGTCACGGTCCTTGTCTTTCTAGCTCAAAGATTTTATGATCTAATCGAGAAATGAACATTCTGTCCTTCTGATTCTGGCTTGAAATTTGACGTACATTTTTATTGGGAGAAAATATTTCATACGTATTGGAGAAGGAAAACAAGTAGTTGAATCCTCTTGCGTTTTCTTTGAAGAGAGAAGGAAATGATTTAATTTGGACAGAGGATAATGCTCATAGGAATTCTGATGAGAAACACTCATCAATGGACAGAGAAGTGAACAGACTTTAAAAATTTCAGTACCATTCCCTGGCTTTATTACGAATATACTTTGCATTTGATTAAGAAGGTGGTAGACAGGGTTGAGAATGTGGGAATGTTTAAAGTAATACTGTCAAAGACTAGGATAAATCTTTAAAACTGTATACAAAAGTTAACAAATAAATAAAGGAGGCAGGAAAAGGACTTACCAAAATAACTTGCAAAAGTAATGTCCCCATGTATGAGTGCCCACAATCCTGTACTGCCAAAGTCAAAATTCCAGGAGGCTCCAGCATACATCAGTTGATTTCTGGAGGAAGGACAGGGAGGATCTGGTTACCCTCTGGTGGGTAGATTTCTCCTTGAGGCTGAACTGGTTTGTACGCAAAAGCAGAGCTGGTAAAAATTATGGAAGCTCAGAATGGGAAAGAAGAGGAAAGAATTTGGAAATATCACAAGGTGGTAAAGGGGCCATGGAAAACCCCTGCTAATAGTTTAAACTCTGTATTTGAGTTAAAATGTGTCTAAAGGACAAATAGGTGTAAAAAAGGTCAAACTAAAGAATTATGCAGTTCTCTAGGTGGGGAGCACAATAGTGTTAATCCAATCTTGACCTCCAAAACAGACAAAGATGTAGTGCGAAAAATGTCCTGACAAAGAGCATGAGGTTTGGAATCAGAGACATCCAGCTCCGCTGGTTGCTAGTTGGATAATCTTGTGCAAGTTATTCAACCTTTTAATAATCTCAGTTTATTTATCTGTAAAATAGAAAGAGTAATTTTGCCTACAGTGTGTGAAGGTTTTGAAGATTATATATAATAAAGCTCAGAAGACTGCTCAGAGTTAAGGGCTCAGCAGAAATTAGCTACTTTATTCCTATTATTATGATTTCTGGCCTCTGCACTGACTTCTTTCTTGTTCCCTGCCCAAGCCAGACATACTTCTGCTTTGGGGCGTTTGTACAGTATGTTCCCTCTGTTTGTAATTTTTTTCCTTCAGACGTTCCTGTCCACTCTCTCAGATCCTTCACAGTTTTGTTCAAATGTCTTCTGACTGTCCTATTTAAAAATGCAAACAACATTCCATTCTCTTTTCTCATTCTAATCCTTTTTTATCCTATGCTATATTTCTCCATAGGAGTTACCACCTTCTAATGCTGTAAAGTCTATCTATCTCTCTATCTATGACCCATCCACCTAATCTATCTACCTATATGTTTATTTTTTCCTCACCAGAATGTAAGTCCACAAGGGTAAGATTTTTATCTGATTATTTTTAATGATGTATGCTTTGTATCCAAAAGAAAGCCTGAAACACAGAAGGTGCTATTAAGAGAGGGAGTGCCCAACTTTTTCAAATAATGCTATCATCAAAGTAAAACACTACTCCACCCTCCTTTCCTAGTCTATTGGCCTTCTGGGACTTAATTTTCTTTCAAGTTTGCCCTTGATATTTTTTTTTCCATCAGGAATTGAGCAATGCACTATTCATCCTCTAAACAACCATGCCTCATTCACTCCTCTGGTTGGCTACCATTTTACAAAAACCGTTCACTGCATTTACTGAGCTTCTGAAGTGATTATCAAGCAAAAATGGTTGTTGCTTTTCTCTGGCAAGAGAATTAAGACAAGGTAAGTTGATAGGGACATATCTGTCCATTGTCACTCTCTTCCACTGCCAAGAGAACCTCAACTTTCTAACCCTAGAATCCAAACCACAAAAAAATATAGAGAAAACACACCCTTTTTTAAGGAATTTGGATTAGGTAGAGAAAGGGGGATGGAAGGAGATAAAACACAATTACGGTGCGGCAATAACAATTGCCAGCCATTTTTAGATGGTTTACTGTGTCCCAGAAACTACAGCTAACACTTAAAATATATTATTTTATTTTAAAATCCTCACAACAGACTTATGAGGAAGGAACCATTGGTATCATGATTTTACAGATGAGGAGGTGAATCCTAGAGAACTATAAGCACCCCTGTAAGGTCACACGCCAGCAAGAACCAGGGCCAGGATGCACACCCCAAGCTCTCTGACCAATGAATCTGTGCCCAAGCACTGTGCTATCCTGATGTCTACAGAGGGCAAAAAGGAGACTCAGACGCACCTCAGTAGAGAGCTAAGGGAAGGTACTGCCTCACCACTGACAATTTTAACAATAACAAAAATGTTGATAGTTTTGCAGTCTCGATAATTCATTCATTCTTTCATGAATAGATCCATTCATTATTATTATTCATTGAGACTCAAAGTACAAGGCACAGAGATGGGATTTGAACAGGCACAAAAACATATTAGACGTGGTCCCTGTCCTCAAGTTGGAGAAATAAAAGACTTAATAAAGGCAATGATGCAAAAGAAATGTTAACAGCTTACTTCATTAGATCAAAGATTGGTGAACTCCTAATGTTTTAGGCTTTGTGGGTCAGGTGGTCCGTGTGGCAGCTACTCAGCTCTGCCATGGGAGTACAAAAGCAGCCCGAGACAATGCCTAATCGAATGAGTACTGCTGTGTTCCCACAAAACTTTACTTATAAAAATGGTTGGGCTGCAGAACACGGTTTGTCAACCCTCCTGTAAGTGAAAATCCTGAGACAATACATGGTACATTTCTGAACAAGCTTCTGAGAGACTAGGTGCTCCAGGAAGTTCTGAGGGGGGAGAACTGGAGTCAGGGAAGAAGTAAAGAGGAGTGTAATAAAGAATAACCTTTGTTTTGTTGGAGGTTTACAGGGACACCATGACCTGCCCACGGGGATGGCTGCAAGAACAAAGCACGCCTGCAGCAGGAAGATTACAACAATCAACCACACCCCTCCCTTATTTTCACTCCCCTTCCCTTATTTTTTGTATAAAAGGAGCCTGTATTCTGACTAGAGCAGGATGGTTCTCCAGGACATTAGTCTGCCATCCTCTAGGTCTGCCGGCTTTCCGAATAAAGTTGCTATTCCTTGCCCCAACACCTCATCTCCCTATTTATTGGCCTGTCGTGCAGCGAGCAGAACAAGTTTGGACTCGGCAACAGGAGGAGACAGAGAAGGACAATCAGGAGACTGCAGTGTCATGGAAGCCCAAGGACAGGGACAGTGGGATTCACTAAGGTCTCGAGGAATGTGAAGACGGCAGGTGGGCCTCAAAGGATGAGTAGGAGTTTTGGAAAATGGAGCATCATGAGGAACCCATCTGTGAGGTTCAGTTGCCCACTGAGCCTTTCTGAGTGGATCTGGAAGGTAAATATTCATGGAGAGGATCATAGTTTTATGTGGAAACAAAGCTGTCATTGGAGAGCCTGCATTAGGAAGTAATGTGAGGAAATGTGGGTGCCAGCCCCTTCCTCCTCTGGGCTGGTAGAAGGGCTTCCTATCGCTCCACCTCAGGCTTTTCTCCACCCACCTGACCATTCATGGAGCTTTCTTTTCCTTGCTGCCTTAGACTAAGTGACAAACATTCCTTTCTCTTCATGTCTGCATCTTAGAGAACAACCAGCTTAACCTATGCTCTGCTTTAGACAATCTATATACACCTACTCCTTCACGTTAGTGGATTTTGTTGCCACACGGTTTTTTCCCCCCTTGAATTTTCAATTTCTCTGAAGGAAGACACAGCCAAAATAAATAACACTCCAAGGATTTTTGCTTTTTGTCATTATTTCTTTCCTAAGCAGTTATTTTACACAATTACAGGATGTTAGCACTAGAAAGGCTTCCATGATCATTTAGTTTAACTAATTCACTTTACATTAAAAATAAAAAATGAGGCCTAAATTAGGGGAAGGGACTTACCAAGGCCTCATAATTCTAACCACTTGGGATAGGTTTTTTTTTTTTAACTTAAAAAATTTTTTTTTTACTGAGAAATATAATTGTACGCTGAAATACAACTAAAAGGTAAGTATAATAATCATTGAACAGATACATAATCACTAGAGGAAAAATAGAAAATGCCAGGTCTTTCCAAAATACACTCCCATCGATAGCTCTTTTTTGAGGTAACTACCAGTCTGAGTTTTTTTTTAATTGAGGTAAAATATACATAACATAAAGTTAACAATTTTTATCATTTTTAAGCATTCAATTCGGTGTCATTAAGTATATTTACATTGTTGTACAATCATCACCACTACCCATTTCCAGAGCTTTCTCATCACCCCAAACTGAAATTTTGTACCCATTAAACAGTAACTCTTGAGACAATCTTGATTGAGAATTTCCCAGTGCTCACTTTGGCAATGCATATACTAAAATTGGAACAATACAGAGAAGATTAGCATGGCCCCACGCAAGGATGGCACACAAATTCTTGAAGCATATATTTCAAACTATTATATATAAAATAGGTGAATAATAAGGTCCTACAGTATAGCACAAGGAACCATATTCAACATCTTGTAAGAGTCTAGAATGAAAAGTATGTGTGTGTATATATATATATACACACACACACACACACACATGACTGAATCTCTGTGCTGTACACCAGAAACTAACACAACACTGTAAATCAACTATAGTTCAATTAAAAAAAAAAGAATTTCCCAGACTTTCTGAGGCTCTAGTTTTTCAAAGATAAAAAGTTTTTCAAAGTAACATAGTGATGTACACATATCAGTTGAAGGGAGAAAGGTGGGAGTAGAAAATTTAAAGTTACCTGAGGCTGCTTTATTTACTTTTATTTTATTTTAGTTTTTTTGGGGGGGGAGTAATTAGGTTTTTATTTATTTATAATGGAGGTACTGGGGATTGAACCCAGGACCTCATGAATGCTAAGCATGCACTCTACCACTGAGCTATACTCTCCCCGAGGCTGTTTTAATAGTTAAAGGATTTTGAATATCAATTATAGCCTTGATAGAGAACTGACGCTGAAACTGATACCGTTTCTATGTTGGGGGTAAAAAAAAAAGGAACAGAATCTGAATGCCTAGCACTGGGAAGTGCCAATAAAGTCCCTTTCCAGGAACTCTCTAGAATCAGAACATGCACTGCACAGTTAATTAACCCTCTACCAGCTTTCTCTGTGGGCCCAGTGTTGGAGCCACAATCCTTTAGTAACTGACTCCACACAAGCTACAGCAGAATATGCTCTACAATTTAAAAGCAGAACTGTTAGCCCCAGAGTCTCAACTTTTATCACTCTGAGTGAAGCAACAGAGTGTTCACAACTCCCCCATTGGAGCAGCTTTTCATCACAGATAATAGTGGCTATTTTTCTCTTGCCAAGCACATAAATAATGAAAAATTTTCTCCTACTTACAGAATCTAGGACCAGAGAAAGGCCCAGACAGGAAAGAGGTTAGTGAGAATTCCAGGATGTGCAAGAGAAAAGATCACTCAACTGGGAACTGGTGATACAGGTAGAAGAGGGAGTGGGTGGAGGCAGGTGGAGACTGGCAGCAAATACCCTCTCCTCCTCTCACACTCTTTTCCCCCAGAACATGTGCTTTTGGGGAAAACCTAGTTAGTGAATACCAAGGGCAGCCTGTAACCTGAAAATGAGAATATACAAGTACACAGTCATATTCTTATAATACTATTTGTCTTAGACGTAACTACAGGTAGTTCCGATGAATACAAAGAATCAAAATACCAATCATGTCATTAACATGACAACTCCACTGTGAAACACTTTCCCTCTGCATTAATTAAACAAAGGCTACAAACTTTATCTCTCCTAGGCATAGCTGATCACAGACGACAAAAAAGGAATGCAGTAAATGGATATACTTTACCAGACCCTCAGCACTCCATAAGAAAGCTCAGGATAAATCCTTGCAGGACAGACATCTCATCCCTATTTTTTTTTTTTTTCCTGAGCATAATAATTTGAAATCCTTGTCAACCATTTAAAATATACATGAATAATTTCTTCTAAAACATTCAGAAATCTTTTACTTTTCTTTTTTCACCTTGAACTCATGTTTCTATTTTACTCCATCACTAAATTGCATGCAATACAATATCATTTTATGCTTAAAGCTCTTTACTAAACACTCATCTTAATTCTGTCACAAATATGTGTATATATTAAAATTTTACATTTTGCTATGTAAGCCTTTATTAAATTGTTTTTATTCTAGATTGGGGGGAAAAAAAGGGACTACAAACTTAAAAAGTGGAAGGCCTAAGGCCATTCAAAGACACACCCATTCTGGCTTGAGATACTGTGTCCATCAGTCATGCTATTCTGAGAAACAAAGCATTCTCTTCTCAGATACCCGGGGTCTCAACAGTCTCTAGACTGAAGTAATTTGACTGCATTTGAATGCCTGGAGAAAATGGAAATTCTGTTATATTTTAAAAGGAGTTTCAATTCTTCTGTTTACCTGAAGAAAAGGCCTAGAGTTACCACCTTCTTCATTAGCACTGTTAAATCTCAAAATATTTTTTTGGAAATAAAAAATTCTCTCTACCATTCTCCAGAACCCTCAGTGTCAACCTTACTACCATTACTGAGTCACCATTTCTCCTGTACTGCTAATGTTCCAGCAAACGACAAGTCCCACTGCCTCTGCTTCTTAAAAGATTCTTGCATCTGTGCTCTTGTTTGTTCCTACGGCCAATAACCCTTTCATTCATCAGACCCATTATAATAACTTCCTGTTTCTTATCTCTTTATTTTTCAGGATTTATCAGTCTCCATTACTAGAGTTTTCTTTCTTTGGGAAAAATAGCCAACCCAAACCCATAATTATATTTTCTTTAAGTCTTTCCATGGAAAGAATTTGTTCTTAAGCATCTTCTCTTACCTCCTCATCTTCCATCATTATCATCATCATCATTATTATCACCTTTCATGTTTTCTATTATCACCTAACATGCTTTCTTCTTTATATGACTCAGACTGTGGCCACTTAGGCTGCCAGAATCCATTTGGAAATACACTTTTTAAATTTGAAGAACTATGGACCCAAGCCCCTTTCTGAGGAGTAAAAGTGGACAACAAAAATCTGGAGAGCAACAGAGGTGCTGGAAGGCATCTACATTGCTAGAATAGGATGTTTTTTTGCAGGCAAAATTATCACCACTTAGCTAACTCAAGATCTAATGGAAAGAGATAGATTTAGTGATATTTAAGAAGATCTCTGTGTCAGAATAAGGTCAGCATGTTTTTAAATTTGGGTTCAAATGATCTACTCTTTCTAATTCATTTTTGCAGTCACGACCTTGACATTGTGGAGCGGTCCTTGCTTACTACTGCCAACAGTGTGACGGCACAAGGCATCCATGACACTACAACGTGATGCAGCAAGAACAACAATGAAGCCACCGTCCACGTGTGTGATGGTCAGGCTTTCAGTGCTCTGGGGCCAGGTCTTTATTTTCCTACAAGCTGTGAGTTTTTGGCAGATAATTTTTATTTCAGGAGGCAGCCAAGTACTAAATGTTGAATTCCATTCTAGACCATGCTTCTCTCTTAACAATCAGAGCATCATTTTCAAATACATAGATAATCACTTTGTTTAAAAACAGAAAGCTGCTCCTGCCATATCCCCTTCGAGTAAAGCCTCAAGATCTTGAACTAGATACAGGGCCCTGATGGCTTGACCGTCTCTACATTCATTGTCTCCTTCCCTCCACTCAGCCCCCCTGGTTTTTTCTGTTCCTCCAACAGGGCAGACCTCAGTGCTCTTGCACACGGCTACTCTTCTTGTCTAACTCTTTTTTTCCTTTTTTTAATTGAAGTATAGTCAGTTTACAATGTTGTGTCAATTTCTGGTGTACAGTATAATAGTTCATATATACATATATTCATTTTCAATATTCTTTTTCATTATAGGTTACTACAAGATATTGAATAGAGTTCCCTGTGCTATACAGTAGAGACTTGTTGTTTGTCTATTTTATATATAGTAGTTAGTATCTGCAAATCACAAACTCCCAATTTATCCCTTCCCACCCGCTTCCTCCTCTGGTAACCATAAGTTTGTTTTCTATGTCTGTGAGTTTGATTCTATTTTGTAAATAAGTTTATTTGTCTTTTTTTTTTTTTTTAGATTCCACTTACAAGTGATACCATATGATATTTTTCTTCCTCTTTCTGGCTTACTTCACTTAGACTGACAATCTCCAAGTCCATCCATGTAGCTGCAAATGCAGTTTTAAAAATTCTTTTTTATGGCTGAGCAGTATTTGATTGTATAAATATACCACATCTCTCATGTCTAACTCTTGACCTGGCCAGCGTCTACTCAAACTCCAGGTCTCAGCTAAAATATTACTTTTTCAAAGGGGCTTTCTCTGACCCCTCCTTCCCTGATTTGAACTAAGGCACTGTACTTATATGGTCTCATTGTGGCTTGTACTCTTCCTTCAAATTCCTTCACACAAATGGTAACTGTAGAGTCTACAGTATGAGTCTTAGAGCAACATCTGTCTCCCTGCATCAGTCAGAGTTGATCAGAGAAATAGAAGCACCCTGAGTAGTATCAAAAGCAAGATGCATTATAGGGATTAGCCTTTATGCAATTGTGATTGCTCGTGAAGTCTGTTGCCTGGCCTCTGGTGATGGGTCTGAAGTCTCCACATGTCAGCAGGATTAGCAGCAGGAAGAAATTCCAGGCATGAAATGGGAAGACAGAGGACAAACAGTAACCCCCGAGGACAACCAGAACCCATGTTCATCTCATGCTACCTCTGTCCGAGTCTGTTCATGCTGCTATAGCAAAATACCACAGGCTGAGTGGCTTATAAACAATAAAGTTTATTTCTCACAGTTCTGGACTTTGGGAAATCCAAGGTCAAGGTGCCAGCAGACTGGTGAGAGCCCACTTCCTGGTTCATAAATGCCACCTTCTCCCTGTGACCTCACCTGGTGGAAGGCTAGGGACACTCTCTGGGGTCTCTTTTATACTCATCATCTCTCAAAGGCTTCAATGCCAGAAACCACCAAGTTGGGGATTAGATTTCAATGTATGAACCTGGAAGGGACACAGTCATTCAGTCTATGGTGACCTCCAACCTTGATGACATGCGAAACATTCAGAAGAAGCTGTTGCCCTTCACCATGGAAATACACATGTATCTGGCCGGAGACTCAAGAAAAAGCTGAAAGAGTAGATGGAGCCGAGTTGCAGGCTGGCTGCTGCCCGATGCCTACAGGTGAGCCAGCAGATGGGTGACAGTGGGCATGAGGACATCAGTGCCGCGTGCCTTATGCTAACTTCCACCCCCCACACACACTTTCACCACGATGTTTCTTGTGGCCAACGCTAAACTGGAACTATACACAAAAGGGGATTCTGAGAAACATGGTTCTAGCTTAGCTAAGCTGACACAGCACAAAACCACCCATTCTCTTACTAGCCTATACGTCCCATAGTGGCAGGGGACAGATTCACTTTGTGTCCAGCACCTAGTATAGTTTAAACACACAGTAAGTCCTGAATGAATTATAATTTAAAGGCTGCATTTTTTAAAATGAACAAATTCTACTTTTGTCAATGAACAAAGTGAATATGCTCATTTAAAAAAAGCATCCTTTGAATTCCAACTTCAGAATTTAATTGTAAATTATAATTGTAAAATTGACAAACTTTGAATATGATGTGATTTTAGCAGTGCATTTAATAATTTTAGCCAACATTGGTAGCCTAATAATTGATGTAAACAAATTTGAAACTACCTTAAGTTATTTTTGGATATAAATATAGGAAAGTAAAATTGATTAATTTTAAAGTGTCACTGCTGGCAAGAGGTGGCTATTCCTTTTCTTAATTATGACGTTTACTTTTTTTAAATTTAAACTTAAATTAATTAATTAATTTTTTATTGAGTTATAGTCAGATTACAATGTTGTGTCAATTTCCAGTGTAGAGCACAATTTTTCAGTTATACATGAACATAAATATATTCATTGTCACATTTTTTTTTCGCTGTGAGCTACCACAAGATCTTGTATATATTTCCCTGTGCTATACAGTATAATCTTGTTTATCTATTCTACATATGCCTGTCAGTATTTACAAATTTCAAACTCTGAGTCTATCCTTCCCCACAACCCCGGCAACCACAAGTTTGTATTCTATGTCTATGAGTCTGTTTCTGTTTTGTATTTATGTTCTTTTTTTTTTAGATTCCACATATGAGCGATCTCATGTGGTATTTTTCTTTCTCCTTCTGGCATGACATGTTTACTTCTAAGAAATCAGAAATGACAATTCCCTAGAACATCCTCAAAGATGTAACTGAATGCAAAGAATGAGATTATCTTTAGTCAACTGTTAAAACACCGTTTAGAACTAGCCTAAATGTTGAAAATTAGGAACCTCTGGTGAGAAAGAGGATCAGAGAAACAGAGTGTCTACTAGTCACAGAATTCCTGGGACCTTCCAAGGAGCTGGGGTGTGGAAGGCAGATTGCCTCTCTCTATCTGACTATCAAAATCTCCAAGGATCTGGAAGTCCCCACCAGAGCTGGCTTTCGGCACACTTATCTTTGGCCTTGAAAAGTCAATGTTTATCAGCTCTTGGGTAACAATCATTGCTTAATTGTGCTTTGGTTTGTAGGGCATGTTGAAGCCTGTGAGTGTGCAATTTCCCATGGAGGTAAACTGAAAATACCTACTAAGCAGTGTGTTTGTTTCAGCAACATTTAGTTTCTAAGTTTAGAAAACTTCCCTAATTTTCAATGATGTGCCAGTGAGGAGGAAGGCTGGGATTTATCCAGTCTTCGGCACTTCAAATACTTCATATGTCCATTCAGGCAGGGAAAGATACTTTGGGAAAAGCAACCTAATAATGAACATCGAGTTGTTACATCAGCATTATGCAAGTTTTAAACAGAGAAAGACCCTGGAACATCATCACCTTCCAAACTGCTATTTATTTAATCATTCATTCATTCCAAAAAAATTTTTTAAAGTGTCTACTATGCTCAAGGGCAGGTTAGGCCTAGAACTACAGCAGTGAGTTAAACATAAAATCCCCTGCCTTATGGAACTTAAACGCTGGTGAGCGACCCAGTCAGCAAACAGTTTCATTGATAACTATATAACTATAATACGACGTACAGTGAGAGGGCTCACAAAGGGTTCTAATCTAGGCTGCAGTTCAGAGAAGTTCTCCTTGAAGAAATGATAGTTTATTCACTTCTCAGAGACTTAATAAACCAGAGTGGCAACATTAAATGGAAATGCTTAAATGAAAGAGTTAGGCACTACTTTTAACTACATAAGTACCTACATACACACACACCCATAAAATAGCCAACTTGCTAAATAAAGTACAAGCCAATTGAATGCAAAATTTGTTAATAGTAATAAAGTAGTACTTATTCCAGAAATACAGTCATGATCAGTAGCAGAAATCTATGTCCTGTCAGTGTTCATCATATGTTTTACATGATAGTTTCACTGGCTATAGAAAAAGCATTCTATGAAAATAAAAATGCTTAGTAAAGTAGGGGAAAAAAGGAAATTCCTTAACCTAACGAGAGAAGGATATTTAAAAAAAATCTTTCAGCAAAAATACTCAACAATATTTCTGTTAAAGTCTGAAGACCACAACTATTTGATACTGCTTTATATGTCCTAGTCAGCGCAGTAAGAAATAAGGAGCATAAGAATTACAGAATGTCAGTCAGGCTACATATTACTCAATCTGTTGTGGTTTGTAAATTTAAAAATTAACCATGTTGTCTACTTCTGAAAGGAAGAGACAAATTTGTCATTATTTGCAAATGATAAGATAATCTTATCAAAATCCAAGGCAAGAAATGGAAAAAAATTATTTGAATGAATAAGATAATCCAGTAGAATTTTTTCAGTAAGATAAAATGTCAACATAAAAGAACTTGGTAGTATTTCTTTCACCAATTTTTTTTATACCAAGTCATTCTCAAGAGCAACAAGATTATAAAACAGCAAGAAATTGATTTTTCAAATGCTAGATATTTATAGAGAAATTCTAAAACTCTTCTGAAAGGCATAATAAGAAAATTTGAATAAATGATTATTTTCAAAGATGAAAGGACAAACTTTTATAAAAATATTTCCTCAAGTTAAGTTATATATTTAATAAGTTCCAATAAAAATTACAAAATGATTTTTTTCTAGCAAATATGACAACCCAATTCAAAAAATTCATGTAAGTTAAAGTACATGAATAGCTAAGGCAATTCTTGAATAGGGAATACAGCAGTTACACATTTCTTAAAAAAGGAAAAGCAACAATCAAAAAGGAAAAAAATGTGGTATATCTGACTATATTAAAATTAAAATGTCTATATAGTTTTAAAAAACTGAATGAAATTCAAGAAGCAACTGATTGGGAAAAGTCTTTTCAGTAATAATAATAATTAGAAAAGGATTCATATTTATATTATATACAGAACTCAAAAGTTAATAGAAAAAAGACAGGCTACAACAGGCAATTCACAAGAGGCAATCTACATGTCTAGTACATTCATGAAATGATGCTCAACCTCATTAATATTGAGAAAACAAATTAAAACAACACTGAGATACTACTTTATCTCATCATAGTAGCAAAATTTCACAGTCTAAAAACATCATTATTGGTCAGGATTTGGAAAAATATATATTCTGCTGTTTGGAAATATAAACTGGCATTGTACGGTAGCATCTAGTCAAATTGAAAATACATATAATCTATAATCCTCTAATTTTACGTATCAGTATACACTGTAGAAATACACATACATGTGCAAAAAAGGAGTAACACCAAGGATGTTCATGGAAGCACTGTTAACATTAGTAAATAAGTGGAAAAAAATGTAATGCCCATCAATAAGGGAATGGATGAATGAAATGGATTACATCCATGCAATCTAATCCTCTGTGACAGTGAAAAAGACCTTTAAGTATCTAAATACAGATATAGACATCAGAGACAATGCTGAAGAAGATAAGACAGAGATTGACACATATAGGATGATGCTGTTTGTGCATATTAACCATACACATATACAAAAGATAACAATCTTACATGTATTTTATGCTTATCTTTTACATACACATAGCATTGAAAAGCACAGCCATATTATGTGTACACAAATATTATGTATACACAAATATTATGTATATATATTTATACATGTAGAGAAAAGTAAAACTGTATGTAAATCTATTTGAGAACAGACTGGAAGACAATAGACAGCACTTCAAATGCACCAGAGGAGAAGGGTGTGGAGAATGGAGGAGGGGGGTTAACTCCAGGGAGAGGGTTTAAGGGAGGTTGACCTCTGCCTGTAGTGGATTATTTCCTAACTAACAAAGAAACAAAAGACTGAGAGTCAGTGAGACAAAATACTGATGATGCTTAATTCAGAATGACTGAATAAGACATTTGTTATGTTACTCTTTGAGTTCTCAAAATTAAGCACAATTTTCAAAATGTAATTATAAATTTCTTCTCACACAATGCAGACATGCAGATCAAATGCCCAAAGTGTCTTTGGGAATTTGCTAAAGGTCTCTGATGAAACAAATGGGGTCATCTTTCTGGTTAGGTATGTAAAGGAAAATAGAAGAGAAAGTCCAAAAACCAAATTCATTGTGGGAATTCTCCAAGTTCTTTTAGAAGGATCTGATTCCCATGGTGGGGGGTTGGAGGGGTCGGTAGGAAGGAGGGAAAAAAAGAGGTGTCAGAAAGGTTATCCGCAGAGATTTCTCCCTACACCCCTGCTGACTCCTCCATCTGGCAGAGCACAGACACAACACACAACAGATGAAACAGGACATGCAAGTCCCTTGACGACTGGGCAAGACACCATTGATAAGGAATATTACATGCATTCTGGGTAAGATGCTAAAAAGGTAAGGTGTGATGATGGAAGAAGGAAAGAATGGAGTCCATCCCTCCAGAAAGTCTCTTGAACTACGGCAGTTCACAGTAACTTCAAGCTCTGAGCAACAGCAGGAGACTACTCAGCCTAGCATCCCTCGTCTGTCTTGATAGGATTGTAGAGCCTCTCAGAGGCCAAGGGAGGCTCCAGAATATTAAAAAATGATGAAATGATGGGGAGGGTATAGCTCAGTGGTAAAGTGCATAGGCATGAGGTCCTGAGTTCAACCCCCAGGACCTCCATTAAAATAAATACATAAAGAAACCTAATTAACCCCTGCCAAAAAATAAATAAATTTTTAAATGATGAAATAGGAGATAAACTTACAATACTTTTAGTATATGTTAAGTGTTTATAATTAATGATAATTTTTAAACACAAATTATAATAAATGCAAGTATGCTATTCATCACAACTACAAATCATGAAAAATATCAATTCACACTGCACTATGGAAGTCTGTTCCAATGAGGGGACAAAAATGTACAGTTCTATAATGAATATTTTTGTTTCTTAATCCTATTAATATCTCTGTATGTAATACCTCAATAGAAGGCTAAAAACCTACAACTGAGTCCCTTTGTGAACAAGGGACCAGGCCCAAATGGCCTTCCTTTGGCATCCTTCCCCTCTCTCCTTGTTTAAGTTCTACTCACAGAGGATCACTTGAGAGGAATGACCATGTCTTACAAGTCAAGAGGATGAGGGCAACACCAGCAGGACTTTGGTGATAACAGTGGAGGAAAGGCATGCACCATAAGTCAACTGGATGGAAAAGCTGAGTTCAGAAAGGGTAACATAAATCAAGGAGAGGCAGGAAGATGCCAAAAGTCTAGACAGGGAAGATGCTTAGAGCAGAGACTTGTGCCCAGTCTAACTGCTCTGCATAGAGCCTAGTGGCTCATGGAACAATAGTGAGTGAAAAATGGATGGGTGGGCTGAAACCACCTTCTCCACGCAACTCATGGTCTGATCGCCATGTTTTACTCACATTCATTTCTCTAGAGGCTTTATTTCTAAGTCTCAACACCAGTCACGTTTACAGTTATGTTAAGAAACTGCTGAAAATGTGCCACTGGGGGAACGTGCTCAAATACTGTGGTGGCTTCCCCTGTGACCCTTCTGCCTCTGAAAACACACACTGTCATCAAACTAAACTTCTGATTCAAAGTCTGGGGAAGGCAGCAGCAGGGATCAGGTACTTAGGCTAACAGAAGAGGGCCTGGGAAGAGGGAAGGAATTGGAAATTCAGGACAAACAGAGACAAAATCTCAAGCCCGTCTGGGAACTATGCAATGAGGATTTAGGCAGAGGGCACTAGCAGGGGAGGCTAGGGTATGACACTCAGCAAGGTTTCCCTGTATCCCTCCAGCTCAAGGCAGAGCTGGTCCTGAATGTGATGGGCCTCATGTGCAGGTGGAGGAAGAGTGAAATTCTCACAGCTCCCACAAGTGTCCACAACTCTTATGACTCATCCAAAGAGGAACCACGTCACCAGGCCTATCAAAGGTGCTCTAGTAAAATTAAAAAAAAAATTTTTTCTTAAGTGTTATTAAAAGTAAATGGAAAATCTAAAATGTCAGAGCTTACAGGGACTGTTAGACAATCTGTCCAAAGGGCCTTCATGGCCATTTGTCATTTGATAATATTTTCTTCGTCCAGAAACCCAGAATGGTACACTGTTACTGAGAGGAATGGAAGGGCAAGGCCCAGGCATTCCATTCCCAAGAGATAATTTCTACAAGTTAAAACAAAGAGAAAAAGGATGAAAGCATAAGATGTGCTTCAGTCTTGGTCTTTTGCAAGGTCAAGAGAATTGTTGCATGCTTGCTACTTTGTTATCAGAAAGTAGAGGACACTCTCCCTCCAATGCCTCCAAAAGAGAAAGGGAAGTTGCAACTGGATGCCAGCAGTCTGTTGGGAGGTCTGCAACATCAAGGCGGAGAAGAGAGCCCAAGTTATGTCGCCAGCATTTCAATTTGGTGAACCTCTTTCGTCAGCCCCTTTTGACTTGGGTTAGGGTGGACAGAGGAGTAAAAGTGGGAAAGACAGAATAGGAGAAAGAGTCTCTAGGCACAAGGAAAGAGGAAGGTCACCTGCAAAACGGGAAACCAAGGTAAATTATATCTGATTACAATTTAATGCAACTTTTAAAAGAGAATAAGCAACTTTGATCAAAATAAAACAAAACAAACAAAAAAAGAAACAAAACAAAACAAAAAGATTAAAAAAAAAAGAAAAAAAAGAAAAAAGACAAAAAAAAAAAACCAAACCAAAATAAAACAAAACAAAACATAAAAGCAAACTTTTTTAATTAATTTGGAAGAAGTTGTCCCTTGACCTTTGGCTAAAAAGTCCTTTAAAAAACCAGGCAACCCACAAAGGAAGGTTGTTTTTGCAGGGAAAGTTGCTGTATAGTCCCCAGAGTTAGTTGCTAGTCAGGGTTTAACAAAAAAAATCCCCTGAAAGTCTGAAGTTTCTCCCTCTCTGTTGCTTGAGTTGCTTTTATCTGTCGCCAACCCCATTCAGACTAATCAGCATTGAGAGGATTTGGGGATATTTCTGTCTACTAACTTACTCATTTCTAAATTTTAAAAAATCTCATGTACAAAAAATTAAATCAGATAAAGTCCAGTGACAGTAAAAAATTAAGTAACATTTTCTCTAAGATTATCATTTCTTTTAATAGGAAAAATTCCTCAAAAAGCTTTGTTTAAAAAAAAAGTCATAAGGTCTCCTGATCTTTTACTGAGTCACACATTTGTTTTTATGAAGCCATTGAGATCATGTGCTATTTTGAAATCACTAATTCCAAAAATTCTGTGGGAACTCTTCTCCTCCACCCACCCTCCAAAGTGAGTGAGGGCAGAAAGGAAGTAGATGTGATAAAATATATGTACATTGCTGGACTTCAAATTCAAAGAGGGTTCCAGTTGGAAGAAACTGCACAAATCAATTAGATCAATGGTTTTCAATTCTGGTTGCACAGTAGAATCACCTATTTAATATTACTCCAGCCTTTTATTTCAACTCAGCTTTCTTAAAATGCATCTTTGGTTATTTCTTCTATATCAAATCTTCTCATCTACCCCACTCCCATCCTACCAGCACTGCCAAATTCAGCCATGGGAATACCTATACCTCTTAGAGTTGATTTTCATTCTCTATCATATAGTTTGGGATCAACATCTTTCATCTCTTTATCTTTTCATATGAACTCCTGCAAAGCTTTTAACTCTCTTCTACTTCATGGATTCAAATACTGTAATACTTACTGCTTCTAATATTAACTACTATATATAAAAATAGATAAAATAACAAATTTCTGAATAGCACAGGGAACTATACTCAATATCTTATAATAACCTTTAATGAAAAAGAATATGAAAACGAACATATGCATGCATATGTACAACTGGGATATTATGCTGTACACCAGAAACTGACACATTGTAACTGACTATACTTCAAATAATATTCAAATATTGCTTCTAATGCACAATGTAATTAATAACCATCTGTATTTGTTTTATTATATTTGTTTTCTTTTTAGAGGTTGATGTTTATTGTAAGGTAATTAAAATATTAAAACTTAATGACTATAAAAAGACACAACAGATAATACACAGAAGTCACACATAAGAAAATGTTTAAAGACATATAAAATTACTTAATATTATTTTCTTGAGTGTGAAAGTAGCAAAGACTCTTAAATGTGTAATGCCTAATCAGATAAAATAGGCATTCTCAGGACTTTTGTGTAGGACTATAGATTATTACCACGTTTGAGATAAAATTTGACAATATACATCAGAAGCTTTAAGTACATTCATTTTTAAAACCTAGCATTTATTACAAAAAAAAAAAAAAGTCAGCCATCTCAATCTGTATCTCTCTCCTTCCTTCATGATTCTCTGCTCCTTTGTCATCACAGCCATGACTTTGGACAATCTATTAGGAATTTAATAATTGTTTTATGACTTTTTTCTATATATTACATCACCTTTGGGAGTAATGCATATCTTCCAAGTCTTCATCAAATTAGAGTCCCTAATTTCATAGGCTACAAAGTGAGGGTCATAATACTAATGTATGTAATATTGTAACATGCAATAATAATAATACCTACTTTACAGTATTAGGTAAATTAAATGAATTTTTATGTGTAAGACTGGGGTTACCTAGTTAGTTGTAAGATTTCTCTCAGCTCATTCTGTAATTGGAGCCCAAGTTCCTGATTGTCTATGAGGCTGGCATGATATAGCGAGTAGTCTATTTGCAAATGTTCTCACATTAGAGTGAAATAATCAAGGACAAGTCACGTTCTGAGCATGCTCTGCTGCTGGGAGCATGACAGAGACCTTCCAGAGAAGAGAAAATGGAGGAAGGCCAAGGAACAAGGCACAAGGGCTATGACTCTAAAGGGAGACATTGCTCTGTTTCTGCGAGGGGATGCCAGCACCAAAGAGCAGGGAGCAACCAACAGATTGGAGGAATTACCCTCGTGTTGGGGCTGATGTGGTGAAGATTATCCAGGGAAGACAGAACTGCTGAGCTGGGGACTTAGCTGTCCTCCACAAACCATCTCAGTTTTTAGGCATTCTCTTCCCTATGTCATGGACGCTTCCTGGCATTCTAGGTCAGGGCAGATGTGTCCCAACACAAAAGGCCTAGAAAGACACACTGTTCCTGTTCATCCATTCCAAGTCAGCAGCTTTTAACTTAGTTCAGTTGACACAGAGTTGGAATTTTTCAAAAGAAACCACTTGGCAAGTAGAAGAAAAAAAACTCAAAAGCCTCACAGACTGAAAGCACAGAATGGACTGGATTACAGAGTTTCTCTTAAGATTTTCCTTCCCTCTCTATCTCCCTTTCTCCTTCCCTTCCCTTACTTTTTTACCTTTTTCTTTTCTCACCTAATAAACTTGTTGGGCACTACTGTGCTGGTCAGTAGGACATCAAGGGTAAAGAAGACACAACTTTCTGCCCCGAATTTAGCTCCAGCTGAAGCAAGCGGCGGCTTGACTGCTGCAGCTTAGAGCATACGAAATCCCAGGGCCGTTTCCTAGCTTCAGCCTTAGGTATGTAGAGTCTCATTTCAGCTCATTTTAGTCTAAGCCCTTCTTTTGAGATTCTCAGTATCCATTCTACCTAGCTTACTTTACTGCGACATTTGTGCTGTAGCTCAGCAATGTACTTGCATTTCTCTTAACTGCCACCAGGTGGTGTTTGATGCTGGAGCCATAGTTTATACATTTCACTTATTTAAAAAAAAAAAGAATTTATGGTGAAATCAATTTTGCCTTTACTATAAAAAAAGTACTTTTAAAATAAAATGTAAAGTGTTTAACCATTCACTAATCACTAGATTTTACATAATCACAGCAAACATTTGTATCCTGCAGTATAATTTGCAAAGTGTGTTCACGTTAATTTTTTATTCTGATGTTTCCAATAGTTTTTTGAAGTCAGTTTGGTGGTGTTTTTACTTGCCACACTTTACAGATGGCCACAATTTATAGGTCACACAGGTACTAAGCAGTAGAATAGGGACGTAAGACCTGGTCCTCTGACTTAATCTCCAAGCAATTTGTTTAACGCAGTGCTGTAAGGACGCGAACAGAGAAGAAATACTACTTATGTACAGGTCCTCTAAAACACTGAACTAAAGTCCCAGGATTATAAACCTCCACTCAATTATCTTTTATGAAACTGTTGAATTTATGTTCTGGGTTTAGCACTGAACCAGGTAGTATTCACCTGTCTGTTTTGCAGATTTAGATGAAGTGTCAATGGCCATTGTAACCTTCAGTTTCTCTCTCAGCTCAATACAACTGACCCTTGAACAACATTGATTTGAATTGCTCGGGGCCACTTATACTCAGGTTTTTTCCAACAGTAAAGTCTGTAGTACTACACTCTCCATGGTCAGCTGAATCTGTGGATATGGAATCGCAGATAAGAGGAACTCCGTATAAGGAGGGCTGCCTATAAATTATCCAGGGATTTTCCAGCAGAGGGAGAGTTGGCTCCCCAACCCTTTCGTTGTTCAAAGGTAAACTGTACTTCCTTTTTTGGCTTATTTTGTACGATGAGAGACTGCCCCCATTTACTTTATTTCCTTGAACAGTGAGGATCCCTAAACATGACACACATCTAAAATATGTTAACACACGATGGTCTCTTCCTCAGTAAAGAAAAAAAAAATCCCTATTAATTCCCTAGTAACCAAGTTGCTACGTTTCTTAGGAAGCTCAGCTATTCTCACCAAATGCTTAAACCTATCTTTTCTTTTTAAAGGATCCAAACCAATTTTTTTCCTTATGGGAAACTTACAGATGATTTTAAAATAATTTTACAAAGTAGTTAAAACATATTTCTTTATGACCATCCACTCATGGATTAACTCATGGCAAGCCAATGAGATTATACCTGAATTTAGGGAAAAAAACAGAATCGTAGTCACAGCAATTCACACTTTTTGAGCACTCACTGGTTAATACACGCTCTGCCAACCATTTAACATTTCTTACAGCTCATTTCATCTTCACAAGACTTTACACAGTGGATACCTTTATCATCTGCATTTTCCAGGTAGAGAAACTGAGGCTTAGAGAAGTTAAGGACTAAGACTAGGGTAAGCAGTGGAGCTGGGATTTAAAGCTGGCTCTGCCAGAACACAGATCTAGGTCCACCTGATTTTACATGTGCTCATCTTCAGGTCTCCTTGGCTTGAGGATAAGCCAACCTGATTCTTTATTCTTCTAGCTAATTGATAAACATCCCTATTGCTCTCCTTTTGAATTCTCAATCATCACCACTCTACCTGTGAATGCTACTTTTAGCAGAGAAAAATCTGTGCAAGACAACTCAGGGGAAGTGGGGTCTGATGGACTTGTACTAATGACCTGCTCTATAATGCCGGGCTCTGGGGCAGTTTTGATGTCAAGGATTTATCCCCTGTATTCCCATAATCATAGGATATGGGTGAGAAGGACACCTCATGACAGAAAGAAATCCTATGCCTATTAGCCTTTACTCCCCATTTCTCCTCCTCTAACTTAAAAAAGAAAAGGGGAGCTACCAGGATACAGTATAGCTCACAGAGTCTCATGAAGAGCTGAACCACCAGGCTCAGGAGGGGCAGGAAATACAGGAGCCCTGGGATTCTGAGCAGAAGAAACAGATGGACTTTTTCTTCACAGAAAAAGTGAAGGTCAGTTGATGCTCAGCACTCACCTCTTCCCTGTGTGTCTCTGCTCAGGTGTCAAATTCCAGAGAAGGAAATTCAAAAGGGTCTAGACTGACTTTGGTGTGTATCCCCTCTGACTCTGACCACCAGGGGAACTCCGGTCAGGAATGCCACTCAGAACAAACAAACAAGCAAACGACAACAACAAAAACCCAGGTGTCCAGAGGACGAGTGGTCTGGGGGAAGCAGTTTCAGCAAAGATGGCCATATTGCGTCAGGGAGTGAATGGGAGGTGAGAACATACAGACAGTACACGAAGCCTTACCCTTTATAACAAGGCTGTGCAAAGGCAACAAGAAGTGAACTGGCAATGTGTGGGGTAGGGGTAGAAAAGGTTTTTCATGTGTTGGTTTGTCTTTAAGATATGGTGCCCTTGAACATACTTGTAGGCTGAGACATGGGAGACAAAAATAAAAGTAATGGACGGAGCAAGTTACTGAAGAAGGTAGCTGAGGCTACCACTGGGAGGGAGCACAGGAGGAGAGCTTAACTTTGAAAAGTAGGAGGCACACTTTTCTAAGTAGAGGGAGGTTTTCAGGGTAAGGGGAAAGGAGAGATTTTTAAACCAACGGCCTCTCTTTCTTGGTGAAATATGAGACAAAATGACCTTCAGCTTGAGGCTCTAGAGAGGACTTGAGGTGGATGGTGAACGCCTGTGTCCAGTTCACTAAGGACAGCAGAGCAGGGGAGAGATCCAGCTAAGCTTGAAACCACAGATTGCTTATTTTTCCTATTTTTCCATTTTCTTCCTTTTGCCTGCCTTTTTGACATGTTAACGCTTGTTGTTCTCTCTTCCAAAGGGTGAACAAAGGAGGAAAGTGGAAACTGGAAACCAAATGTCACAGGTCACGCTGGATGGCCACACCTTAAAATTTCTGCTCAAACTTTAGTGGGAATAGAGAATAGGGTTGGGGACCAAAATGGGTTGTTAGATTACCATTGGACTATGTCATCCTTTCTTCTCCATCATGATCCTTAGACCATGGGTGTTGGTTTGTATTACCACTCTCTAGGACTTGGAGCCTCTGGTTCAGAGGATAAGACAAGAGAAGAGTATGGCATGTCCTCTTGGAGGTAACTTTATCACACAAGGATGCACTACATTGGCAGTAATTTAAGTACTTGGTACTGCCGAGGCAGGAAGGCAGTTTTTATCACTTCAGGGCAGAGTTGTCCAACAGGCAAACAAAAATGGCATAAAGTCCATAGCTAACTTCTACTACTGCAAAGGGCATCCTTGACAAGACAAAAGATCTGTTGATTTCAGCCAGATGAGCCTGGGTGAGATGTCAAACAAGATTTGCTTCCTTTGAGAATGTCAACTGGTGCAGCCACTATGGAGAATGATATGGTGCTTCCTTAAAAAACTAAAAATAGAGTTACCATATGATCCAGCAATCCCACTCCTGGGCATATACCCAGAAAAGACAAAAACTCTAATTCGAAAAGATACATACTACCACTTCCGAATTGTGTGCCATTGGGCAAATTACTTACTCTCTCAGATCCTATTTCTTCATAAATAAAAGAGTATTACATTAAACATGCAGATAGAAGCCATTCCCTAGTGATCCTGGCCCATGTTAGGTGCACAGCAAATGTTGGAAAAAATGGATTATGATACCTAGTTCGATTAAAAGTTCCAGGTGGGGTCACTCTTAGAATCATCTAAAAGATACCTATGAAATTCCTCTGTGGATACGATGCAATACAAATTCAAAGTATAAAGCAGTTAGCCTCTTCATCAGGAAAAATCAGCACCACCACCAACAAAAATAACAAATAATAAACAAACAATAAACAAACAAAAAATCTACAAGCATTTAGCAATTCATAAAAACAGGTCTGTTCTCCTAAAGACAAAGAATGAGATTCAAGTTGACAATGACATTATTTTTTGATAAAGCAATGAAAGTAAATACAAAAAAAAAATGCAAACACCCCCATCAAACACCACTTTGACTGCATCAAAACCACTGTTCACAAACCCTCCAAACTCCGCATTCCATTCCCACCCGTTCTGCTCTCCTTTCACTAATGACTCCCTGTGAAAACTCAGCTCCAGTGAACTTGACTCATCAGCCTGTCTCCCCAGTTCTGCATTCTTGCTAGTGTCATGCCATCTCTCTAGCATTCCTTATCCTGTCTCTAGACAGCCCTACTGGTTTCCTCGTCCTTCAAGTCTTGATCAAATCTCACCTCCTGGGTAAAGCCTTCCTTGTCCATAACGCCTCAGAGCGACCATTCTCTCCTGCAAAACCCCATGGGGACTTCTCTTCTGCAGAGCTATTCTGGCCAGCTAGAGTGGGCATTGGGCATCCTTGTAGGCTGCCCAGCCTCTGAACCCTTTTCCTACTTTGGAGGACACAGTGCCTGCCTCCTGCTGTGGAAGCTGAAGATGGCTGGACACTCTCCCAGCCTCCCATTCAGTTAAGACAAGGGCACAAGACAGAGTCTGAGCCAATCAGATGCACTCACCACACTTCGAAGGGGAAGCCAGTGGGGTGAAGAAGCTGTTACTGTGACGTACTCAAGCAAAGCCGGGTGATGCTTGGGAGACAGCTGCGTTCTGTTTCCCCGGTCAGTGATGGCAGCAGCGCCAGCAGAGGTGGCGGCTGCACACACTGACCTGTCTGTGGTGGCAGTGGCAGGGTCTTCACCAAACTAGCTCCATGGTAGGACTGGGGGCATGGTTCACAGTTGATAATCTCCAAGCCTTATTCTCCAGCTTTGCTAGAGGTTTGGGCCTAAGAATAGGAGACTTCAGCATAGTATAAAACAGGAAACGGCTTTAAATGGAATACAAGGCCTCTCTGGGAATTGCTCCCTGCTTGTCTTTCTCCTTAGACTCTTGCTTCCAGGCACATTCATAGACTTTCTCCTTAGGTCTCTGCCCACAGAGGAATTGGTGGCGACACTTCTGGACATTGCAATGCGTAGGGGCTAACGCTGACATTTGGGATGGGGACAGAGATTCTAAGATAGTCTCACACCATGAAGAATTGTCTGGCATCTCATGCCACTTTCAGATGTCCCCTGGACATGCATGTAGGTAAAAATACACCCTGTTATCTGAACCTAGAATCTGACTCCAATTTAAATATAAAAACAACATATTTGAGACTTTTTCAGGGATGCTTGCATTTGGCTTGGAACTTTGCCAAGACTTGCTCACTATTTCGGGACATCATATCAGGATGGCGAGGTTGCTCAATGCAACGCAGAAAGGTTCACAGTGCAATCGTCCCCACTGCGTTTGCTGGATTTCTTGATTAGTGCAGGCATCTGACTCCACTGCGGATTTTCCAGTGCCCTCTTGGCCAAGCATTTGCATACTGAATACATATTTTTATGTATTTCATAAATTTCTTCCTTTTTATTCCTCCTTTATACTATAGTTAGGGACGTATATTGGATTTTTATAAGAGATTATTTGAATTTCATTTCAGGATAGTTAAGGTGGCAGTCTAAATTACTTATTATAAAAATGAGATATTTGATCAAAAAGAGTGGCAAACCATGGCCCTAAGGCCCTGTCTTATTTTCCCACAATCTTCTAGCCTAGTTCCCCCACCCCCACCACCCGTTTGTTACAAAAGATCTACTGGTGTAGAATTTAGAATGCTGTTCAGTTTTTTTAGATGACATACTCTTCTTCCTGGTATATACACAAACACCTTTAGAAAATGGCTCCATTCTTGCTAAACTACAACCATAACATCTCGGGCTGATACTGGTTGAAGGTCTAATGACCCATTTCAAATGCTGATAAAAGGGTGGTGGAAGAAGCTTTAAAACTAGCAGGCTCCTGGGAGCTCGATTCTGTAGGCACTTAATTGGATGTAAAGGGCATATGGAAACCTAATACACGCCCTACTCTTAACCACCCCATGGGGGAATCAACTTTCCCTTTAACACTGGATCTTTGAAAGAACTTGAATATACATTAGCATGAGATTTGAAAAAAAGAAGTTGAGTTATATCTTACTTTTCTGTTACCAACCATTAAATTCCATTGGTGAACATTTGAGCAGAGGGAGCTACCTGGCAGTCACCTTGCGGTGGGACCACACAGAGACACCTCCGGACAAGGTGGCTTCAGTCAGGGCTGAGTGCAGATTTCAGATAAAGCCCTCTTCCAGCCAACAGTGCCCAGAAGCTTCCTTACCTGCTTCAGGTCTTCTCTTGAATGGTAATAACTGTGAGGCTGATATTCCAGGGAGAATGTTTCTTGACATTAAAAAAAAACCAAAACCCAATTTCTGGGCCTCATCATATTCTACCAGTAGCCTCTCAGCTGTGATGCTCTTGGTCCTACAAGTTTTTCCTGGAAACCAAAGGGCATCAGTGAAATGGCTTTTCAAAAGCTTACTGTCTCAGAGACAGAGGCAGCGTCTGAGGGTTCTCTGCATTGAATCCACCTGTACGTCCTGCGAGACCTACATGTACTTAAAAGGCGAGCTCTGATTTTAAAGAAGACGGCGTTTTAATCACTTGGAAAGTGTATGAATTTCTGAACTGTATGTATGTATGATTTCCAAAATCAACAGCATGAGACTTTGTATGATTCAAGAAATCCTCAACAGAAGGTCCCGGGGAGTGACCCAAAGTGTTCCAGATTGTTTAACCTGGAGGTGACAATATATACAAAAGTGAACTGTGAAGTCCGACACAATTGGAAAAAGAAGTATTTCAGGATGTATCACAGCCACCTAGGAAATAAGTTAGTACAAAATCACAAACAGTGCAATCAACGTACTGTGAAGCTATATTCCCACATTGTAACAACTACTCACTGAAAAAAAGAAAACAAACTGGGCATTTTCTTAAGACATTAATTGACAACTGATTTTTTAATGGATTTTACCTGCTTGATTTTTTGAGTCAATCAGACATAACCTGAGTGGCCAATACAGGTAATTTTTTTTTTTGCCAATATGCCACTTTTATATGTTAGAATGTTTGCTCAAGATGTGTTTCAAGTGTGTAAGCCATACCAGAGAGCTTTAAAGAATCCTTTTACACCATGTCAATGATTGCTCTATTATTTTCAGATGGTTGAGTCACTGGGCAACCTCTCATCATTGTCTGTTTATCTCGTTTTCTGTTTTTGAAATGCTTACCAGAAAGTGATGTGGGGCTCTGCCGGTCTTTTGTTTTCCTAGCTCCCAGAGCAATCTCTTTTTCTTGTCAGTTTCATAACTTTGTCCTCAGGGCTGTTTTTCAGCTCTCTGAGCAACGTGCAGTGCCCAAGACTATACTGTGGGAAGATGACTTTCGCTTGGTGAGAACTACCCACGCCTTGATGTGGTGCAGATTCCTCCCTTCCAGGAATTCAGTAAGGTGCCGTAACTTGTTCTCTTGACTCACACTTTGACACAAACATTTATTATGCATGATATTTGGGGATGTTGGGAAAGACAAAGGAGAGTTCATCTCATTTCCTGACCTCGAGAAACTTACTTTACACTAAATACGAAGGAAATGACATGGGGACTGCATAGTCCAATAGACTAGCCACTACTTACTGATGACTGGGCATTTGGCTAGTTCAAATTGAGAACTAGCTGAACTAGCATCCAGCACAAGAGTCAACGCAAAAAAAAAAAATGCAAAGCATCTCATTAATGATATTTCTATTGATTACATGTGATATGACAATATTTTGGATATACTGGATTAAATAAAGTATATAATGAATTTCCCACTTCTGCTTACTTTTTTAACGTGGCTACTATAAAATGTAAAGTTACATACGTGGCTTACTATTTCTTTCGGCCAGCCATACTATAGAAGTTTAAAGAGGAGTGAAGAATACACCCTGTGTGTGCGTGTGTGTGTCAGGGGTGGGCGGAGGACAGATGGAGGGGCAGGTGGTGAGCAGAAAACCATGCAAGAGGAGGTGACACTGGAGCTGGGTCTCGAAGTAGCCTTTGCACTTGGCTGATGGGGAAGTAACCTCAGCCAGCGGCACTAATGGGCAAGGCATGGCCTTTGGGTCTCAGCTACTCTTCTTAGAAGTTGTTTGACTCTATAACTCAGTTTCCATAAGAAAAACTTGGGGCTTGTGATGCCTATCTCAAAGATTGACTGTGATGAGGATTCTAATGAGGTAATGTATACAAAGGAATGAGTATAGTGCTTAGAACAACAACAAAAAAGCACTCACTAGATGGTATCTACATTTACTAGTATGTAGAACAGCAGTAGGATTAAAGGATTAAAGGTCGTTAAAATGACATTTAACCCAAAAACCATGTCCTCAGCTACCATGCCAGAGACAATACCAGTAAAGTCTTGATTCTCTGTTCAAATCATTGCTTGTAAAACAATTGTTTGTAATCTGAAAGAACTGCAAATTTTACGCAACGCATCTTCAGGAGCAGAGAGGAAAAACAAGGATACATTTTCCAGTTAATTTTCACTGTCCTTACACTGTTACTGACTTTATAATACTTTATAACCTTTTTGTGTGGGGGGGGTAAAAAGATTAGAGGTATAAAGCGGCCATTGTCTTTCCTTTTCCTGTTGATTTTTTCAGTCATTGGAAACTCAACGAGAATGTGCAATGATTCACATCTATTTTCATCAAAATTATGGATGGCTCTTAAAACTAGAGCAAATTCTGAGGATGATGGAGTTGTAATTACCTTAGTGAAGCAGAACAAGCTTGGAGTATCTCCAAGTTTCCATTAAAGCAGTCCTTACAAAAAGGCTTTAGACAGTCTGATACCTCTCTGAAATATTTCAAGAACCTGATATTAGACCTGCACATGACAGATTACTTGGCGAGTTACTGACCAGAGACGTCATTGTAATTACACACAGAAGCTAGCTTCTCTTAAAGATTGGGGCTGTCTACAGGATGGTGTGCCAACCACTGTGTGTGCTGAGGGCTCAGATATGACAGTGACCCTAACACATCTATTCTCTCTCCCATTCTGAGATTCTGGCTCCAGGAATTTTAAGAGGACATTTTACCTCTTAGACGGGTAAAACCAAATCTTCACATGCCTTTATTCAAGTGCAACCCCACAGACTTCTGCTTCTAATGTGGGTTACTCATCAATTTCAACTTCTCTTTCCCCTGGTTATGTGTTAAGACATTCAGAAGAGGACACTGAGAGCCCTCATTCACCTCAAATTTTTCCTTAGTAATTGCCTTTTTTGTTATAATAACAGTGTCTAACATTATCGAGCATTTGCTGCTGTGCTAAGCATTGTACTATTTCTTTTAGTCCTTATAACATCACCAGGGATTACATACCATTACCTCTTAGTTTAGTTAGGTATCTATTGTTGCACAACAAATCACCACAAAATGTAAGGGCTTATGAAAACGATAATCATTTATCATCTCTTATGGTTTCTGTGGGTCAAGGATTCAGACAGAACATGATGAGTCTGACTTATCTCTGCACCAAGAGGTCTGGAGTCTCAGCTGGAGGACTTAAACACCGAGCCCTAGAATCATCTGAAGGGTCGTTCATTCCCATGTTGAGCAGTTAATGCTGGCTGTCAGCTGGGGGGGGTGTCTAGGGGGGGACGTCGATTGGGACACCCACATGTGACCTCTCCATGTGGCCTGGGCTCCCTCACATCATGGTGACTGGGTTCCAAAGGCAGGGAAAGAGAGCACCAGGCGTGAAAGCCTATCACCTGTTATAACTTAGCTGGAAGTCCTGTCACTTCTGCCACATTCTTTTCGTTGAGGCAGTTCAGTTCAGCCCAGATTCAAGGGAAGAAAACATAGATCCCATTTTTTTTAAAGTTGTACCATCCAGCGGTTTTTATGATACTCAAAGCACTGTGCAACCATCACCAAAATCTCAGTTTAGAACATTTTCTTCATCTAAAAAGAAATGCTGAATGCATCAGCAGTCACTCCCCACATCCCTTCCCACCGGCTCCCAGCCCCAGGCAACCACTAATCTACTTTCCGTTTTTGTGCATTTGCCTATCCCGGACATCATTTCATGCAAGTAGAACCCTAGAATGTGTGGTCATTTGTGACTGACTTCTTTCATTTAGTATAAGATTTTAAGGTTCATCTTTTGATGAAAGAACGTCAATGTCACTTCAAGAGAACAGCATGTGGCTTGAAATACACATTGGTGCAGCCATATCTGGAAAACACAATCTGCCACACATCTATAATTCACAGATAAAAACCAGAGGCTTAAAGAGGGTGGTTACATTGCTTATGATTACACAACTAGTAAAAAGAGAAGTCAAGATAGAAATCTGCTGATTTCCAGAATCCATTCTTTTAAAAAATCACTATGCTATGCTATCTCTCACCCTAAATTCTTTCTGGCTTTAAATTTAAAAAATACTAATGCATTAAAAATAATCTATTAAAAAATAAGTATTTATTTATTCAAATAGCGTGCCAGAGATTTCATAAAACTGGAGCCAAGGATGGTAAGATGAGGTGACAATACTTTTAACGTCCAAGTTACAAGAGCTCAGCAATTCTTGACCTCAGTCTTCCCAGAAATGTTTCGATTTCTTCCCCACTATTTCTATAGGTCCTAAAGATGCTCACCAACCCAGCTGTCCTCCAGGCCACTACACAACAGTTATCACGTTCTGTGTTTCTTCTGCCAATGGTTGGACTTCTTGAGAACATCAGTGACAACAGGGCTAGGTCTTCTTGCTCCAGTAGCTGCTGGGGAGCCCGAGGGGTGGTCTTGCAAAGAAGTGGGAACAATAACTCTGTCCCCACTCTGGGTCACACTCTTTTCTTGTCACTGGGCAGGGGAGCAGCACTGTCCTTCCCAGAGAGTGACAGGGTTCCACAAAAGCTATTCCTTCAACTTCACCACTACATCATTCTCATTTTCCTGCCATCGAGGCTAATAAAACAAAGCCAAACAGCTCACATCATATGGCTCCCAACCCCAGTGCTATCTAGGACCAGCAGTAATTCAGGCTGGATCTCCAAACTCACTCCTACAAGGGTTAGAAATATTTATTTTTTCCTTTCCATGAAAACACTGCAACAAAGTCTACAGGCAGAAGCTCAACTCAGTAATACACCCCAAACACAAACTCTGACTTTGTGGGCTAAACAGGGGTCTTCTAATTCTTGGTGACCTCCTGGTTTCTGGCAGAAATGGGTAGATTTTTATTTTGCATTTGTATGTCTCAAAGAGTTGGTGAAGTAGTTTTCCCAAAACAAATAGGGGTTAACTCCGAAACAAATTCTCTGCTCAAAGCTGTGAAAAAACATTTTCCCAGGCTTCTTTCCACTCCAACAGGGTATCAAGGTCACATTTTGGTCAGTTACAGTATGCTTTGCAAGAAGGAATAATTCTTTCTAAGACATAGTCTAAAAGACAGGAGCCCTAGAGGGAGCAGGAGGTTTACGGTCCCCAGCTGGCCTTCCCTGTAAGGTATTAAGGTAGCAGGAGTCACAGAAGCAGCAGTAGTGGTAGTAGCAATGAAGAAAAAGAAGAGAACGGGGAGGAGGAGAGGCAGGAGGGGACAAGTAACCAGCACTGAATTCTTACGAAGTGCTGGCTGGGCACTGTGCTAAATGTGTTCATCTGGTTCTTCCAATAGGTCTAAGAGATAAATACTATTATGTATTATGAATGTAGAAATAGCCCATTTTTCTCAGATGAGGAAACTTAGGTTTAAAGATGTAGGGAATTGTCCAACTTCATAGAGCTTGTAAGAGATGAAGCTGGGATTTATACCCAAGTGTTCTGACTCCTGAACTCTTAATTCTTATAAATTGTTTCCCATCCTAAATGAGCTGTTAGCTGTTGTTTGCCTAAGAAATCCAATTAGACCAAACTTTATTAAATATCTGCTATATGAAAAACCAAACCAAACCAAACCAAACCCACTAGGCCCTTGGGCGATAGAGATAAAGAACCGGTTCTGCCCTGAGGGAGCCCATGGTTTAAGAGAGAAGACTCGGTGGGAGGGCTCTCAGGTTCAACGTTAAGCCCAAGTAGGAAGGATTTACTCCAATTCTGATGGATGGGGAAAATTAGTTTTGAGAGGGGAAATGAGTTTAGAAATACAATTTTGATGGGTAGAGAAGAAAGGGGAAGGCATTCTTTACAAGGAAATAATATAAAGAAGGGGGGAAAAGTCTGCTAAAATACATGTGTGAGGGAAGAAGGTTGGATTGGCAGGGGATGAGTGCAAAGTTAAAATGGTTTGGGCGAGAGCCTCGAAAGAAGGACTGGGAAAGAGAGGTGGGTGGCCAACTGTGATGGGCCCTGCTTACCCACAGAGGAGTCCGGCTTTGTCCTCTGGACGAGGAGAGCCACGCGGAGGCTCTTGCACAGAGCGGTGGCAGGTTGTGTGGGTTTTTCAGATACCAGGCAGCTCCTGTGACTCCTTGTGTTATTGCAGGTGCTCCAGGCCTGGCAGGTTCACGGATTTGGGCAGACTGAAGAACACTCGCCGAGCCATAGGTATCGTTGCCTTTATTGCGGCGAGGAGTACACAGGCTTCTATGGCGGCGGAAACTCCCGCCCGCTTTACACGCCAAAACAAGCAATTCCGGAATATGGCCAACTATGACCTGTGGGCTGCCCAGTGCGCCTGCGTAGCGCAAGTCGTCGTTACATAACAACGCAGGCGTGCTGCGCATGCGGGATAATATAGCTGCGTCACTGGGCGCTGGATGTCCGGCGAGGGAGCCTGACTGACTCCATTTTTCCCTACGCTCCTCTGACGGATGAGTCTTCTGGATCCAGCTGGTTGCGGCAGCCCAAAGGGAAGGTCAGATGCGTTGGACATAAGTCTGTGGACACCTTGCATTTCATCTCCAGGTTTTATTTTGCTTCCTTGAGTTGGGTTTTTATGGCTTTGTCTTTCACTTGGGTCTCGTGTCACTTAGAGATTTTCTAAAGGTGCAGGAAAAGAAAGGCTGAGGTTTGTGCTTAAATTCTCAACCAGAGGCCAAATGTTGACCATTGGCAGTCATTCCCAGAGAGGGCAGAGTTTTGCAAGGGGGAAGAATGTGTGTGAGAGGAGAGCAAATCCACCCCTTGCCTGAAGGTGACCTGGCGAAAGACGGCAGGATGGGAGAGGTGGTATTCACCATTAGGGCCCTTTCCCTTTTCATGTTTTCGATAGCGTGTGTTCATATTTTTATTTTTAGCCTGAAATAACTGAAACAAATTCCCCTTATCTGAAACTTGAGACATAAAGTTTTCCTAAATGATTTGGTATTCCTTTTTGATACTGAAAAGAGGTCTTCTTCACTGAGATCCACAAAGAGTTGAGTTAATTAGTATTTCTAAGGATGGTCTGCGGTCCAGTCCTGAAAATTGATGCCTGCCCTGACTGTATTGTCTCTTTACCTTGGCTAACCTTGGAAGGCCTGAGGAAATGACTATGCTTCTTACTAGATTGGAACAGATGAAATCAAATCTTGCAAGGAGATAGAGCAGCTTTTTTGACTCATTGAAAATTTCTTTTTTCAGAGGGGAGGTAATTAGGTTTATTTACTTATTTATTTTCAATGGAGGTATCGGGTATTGAACACAGGACCTTGTGCATGCTAAGCACGTACTCTACCACTGAGCTACACCCTCCCCCGAAAATTTCTTTTTTCAAACTGATTACAATTTACAACTGGTCTATGGCAGGGAGGGTAGAGCTCAGTGGCAGAGTGCATGCTTAGCATGCACGAGGTCCTAGGTTTAGTCGAGGTAGAAAGACAGTGACAAACTGGTAGATAAGTAAACCCACAAGATTTCAGATGGCCATGAATGATGGGAAGACCACAAATGGGGGGATGTGATACAGTGACCAGGCAGCAACTTCAGGTTGTGTGGACAGAACTGGTTACCAGAGGAAGTGATATCTGACCTCAAGATAGGCACCTGAATTTATAGCTTTTTTTGTTTCCCTTCACTATATGGAGTTACCTGATTCAAGAATTAATTCCACGAGAAACAACAGTTACCTGGATAACACTCAAGTTTATTTCTTAAGATAAATAGCCTTGCATTTGGTTAGTTTTCTCTCAGCTGCAACCAATATCTTCTGAGGGCATCTGATTTTTTCCTTTTCTGGAAAGGGCAGGCAGCTAGGGGGTAAAGGGTTAGGGCTTGGCTGACTGTTTTTGGTGGTCAGAGCTTAGAATTACCTGGTGTTAATTAAGCCCTTTCCTGCCTTTCATTTTTATTTCTATAAAGTTTTGGAGTTTTTTTCCTAGAAGAATTTTTTTTTTTAATTGAAGTACAGTCAGTTCACAATGTTGTGTCAATCTGTGGTGTTTTATGTGAGGGGTGATGACATCACTGAAGCTGATTTTGCAAACCAATGAAAATTTGTCCTATTGTTTTATTGTGCCATCCAAAAATCTTCCCCTCTTTGGCCATTGCTGTCACCAAGGAGTAGAAGAAATACCTTCAAAGTGGGTGTTTACTCAGAACTGAGCAGCCCACTGCTATTTAAAGATCGAGGGCATTTCTGAGCTTTCCATAAGGGAATAATTAAACCACTGCAGGTAACAAAGAATTAATTTTGAGGGATATTAAGCACCCTTAATTAGCACATTTGAGTTTCATTTCCCCACAGGGAAAATATTCTCATGGCACCTTGCCATGTCAGAGCTTCTAAAATTTCTCCTTGAATTTAGAGCTGAAGTCCATTTTACAATGCAAATGAGGGCTGCAAAAACCTTTAAGCCGAATCATTCATAAGCATTTAGGAAGCTCCAGGGCTTCTGGATTTTGTTAATAATTCTAAGGCAATCACTGGGGAGGCCTTCTGAAAAATATATAGCTGGTGAATTCAGAGTACCTAAATCTTCTGATAACCCAGACCTGGGCAGATTTTTGAAAGCTTGTTTTTTCCCCCTAAATCCTGATTATGCTGCATTTTAATTGTATTTTAAAGTTTAAGTGAATTTAGTGATCATAAAAATGCGAGACAAATAGAAGCATCTCAGCCTAGACACATCCATCACATGGAGTTGATTGCTGACAGAATCACATGCAGTTAGAACAGCAGAAGGTATTACAGTTTATTGCTCTCAAATTCAATTAAATGAGATCAATTGATTCCTTGGAATATTTATGACATGATTCTCCTATCTAGGTATTTATGCTGCACTGATTTTAATTTAACAACAAAAGAGGGCTGGTCTGTTTGGTTATTATGTAGATTTACATATTTTTTAATTTTAGGGGAAAGACTTTTAAAAATTATGTGTATTTTCCTATCATAAGCATGTCGAATTTAATTTAATATATGTTAATGATTGCCAGGTAAAGATTGTTTTAGACTTGGACACAAACATTTGCCTTAGATGCACTTCTGAAAGGAAAACTAAATGATGAACAATTATTGCAGGGAAGGTTACCTTTGAAATTCTACCGTTCTTCTTGGATCCTCACATGAGAATGAACTTAAACTCTAACAACTAATGAGGGAAAGGAAGAACACAGTCAGTTGTGGTAGTATCGGTTCTCAAATAGTATATAACAGAGTGACTTCTGCTGTCTAATTTCCCACTGTTAAAAACAGCACAGAAAAATGTTCAAAATGCTGGGGAGGGAAGCTGGTAACTAACAGACACTGCCCATATAACCATGTGGCCTAAGTCCTTTGATTTTGTTTTCTGTTGGGGTCCTGCAGGCAGCTAGCAACATATTCTGACAAAGCCCTTTGAATACATTAGGATTTGGGATAGGGTGAGGCAAGAAGTGATTTATTTCTTTGGACTTGCAGATTTCTTTCTAACTTTTGCATGTGCTTCTGTCTGACAGTAATTACCTCCTGCTTTTTCCTTTACTTTTCCATTTTTTTCTTCACTCCTTCCTTCTCCCCTGTAAGAGCAGAAGTTTAGGACGGAAGAGGTCCTAAAATATCAGTGTATTGCTGAATGTCTTCCTCCAACTGCAGAAGCTTCTGAGGGCAAGGCAGATTCTGCCTTTGTCCCTGCCCTTGTCTCCTTAGTGTGTTATGTTAGCTTTGAAATCTTAAAGGGAACTTAGTGGACATCAATTTCTAAGGCAGTTTTAGACAGGAACACCTTGTCCAACATTTCTAACAGGTAGACCCTCTGCCTGAACACTTCCCATGATAGGAAGTTCACTGCTTGATGAGGCTGCTGATTTATCTTTGGCCAGCTTTGCACATTTCTTCTAGAGATAAAATTAGCCTTACAGATATTTAAGCCAATGGTCCAAAGTTCTGCTCTCTAGATCCACACAAATCAAGTCAGATCGCCCCCACTTGACAGCCCTTCCAGTATTGGAACACACATATCAGGGCTTCCAATAATCTTTTTCCCTCTGGTTTCTGCCATGGTTCCCAGGGTGACTGGACTAGAGGTATCCTCATAGACTACACTTGCTCCTAACACTTGACTCAAATTCCAGTTTCTTGACCTCCTGGGATTCAAAATCCATCTCTACAATTTCTCAAATTCTTTCAGCTTCTAGCCTCCAGCTTTGTTTGTAAAAGCTGCTTGTATCAAAACTTCGTCTCTTTATGAGTTTCTACAAAATGTCACTGGTTTTAAGTTTGGTTTGTGTCTAACATGTCTCTGCAGCTTAGCAGCAAGAACAGCACGGGGAATCACACAGCAGCGGGCAGGGGCTTCGGAGGCCCCCGTCCACTCCCCTCTCTTGTTACACCATCCTCACTCTCTCTGCTGAGTAAAAGCTAATTCTACTCATCTCAGAAGTGAAGGCCTACCGTTCTCAGATGTGCAAGGCTCAGCCTGCCTTGAAGGTAGATTATCTCAGCAGATTCTGTCTTCCTTCCCTGAAACAATGAACTTTTTCACTACATGACTACAACACATGATACTAACAGTAACCACCTCCGCTTAACTGTTAAACAGTTTACATTATCCCATGTAAATCTTACTTTAACCCCATGTGGTAAATAGTATTATTCCCTTTGTATGTGTGAAGAAACTGAGCTTTCAAGACATTAAGTAATTAAATAATTTTTCTAAAACAAAATAGGCTATTATTGGCAAAGCTAGCACTTAAATCTACATTTTTTAATACTCCAAAGTTAGTGCCCTTAACATGTATATGAAATGTCTCCTCAAGATTTCCCTACCCCTCACCATCTTGAGTGTTACACTCTGCAGAAATTCCGTTTTTTGTTTTTTTTTTTTTTTTACAAAAAAAGTATTCCTTTAAAAATATAGCCTTCTAAATAAATGCAGTCCTTTAGGTGTGAAACAAGGGAGTGATCAAAGATTGTAAATCTCGCCAACAGGTGTGTTTGAACTTGCTCATTCATTATTTCTAATAAACAAGCAAAGCAAAACAAAAAAAGGAGAGGAGAAGGAAAAGGAGAATTTGCAGGGCTGTGTCATTTCCAGGCCATTCCTTTTCCCTTTCACCTGGTCTGTTCCATTTGTTTTGTTACCTGCCTGGCTTCCTAAAGACATCTGAGTTTGCAGTCCCTACTTTTTATAAGATGCATATTCTTTCCGTCCATCTTGGACTTGATAGTTACAGAGCAACTCAATAGGCCTGTTCCTACAGGAGCAGGTTCATAGGAACTCCTAACCCTGCTGTGGGATGAGTATGAACTGCCTGCCCTCTAAAACTACTCTTTTACCAAGCAGCTTAGCTCATCAGTGTACCACCCAGCTTCTACATCTAACGTGGCCTTTCTGTTCTCTTCTTGTCTTCACATTTTAAATTTTATTCAGGAAGCCGTATGCTGTAAGGTCATTCACATTCTGTGGAATTCATGAAGATCATAGCGTTTAAACTTCAAGTATTTCTTTTTTTTTTCTGTATCTGCACCACTGACAAATGATTCCCATGATGCCTACCTGTTAAACAGTTTTTTCAGGGATATCTGGTCACTCTTTTTTAACATCTAAATTGAAAGAAGCACTGAATTGTCCATCAATTACTAAGCAAGTGGTTGATCATTCTGTGGGCAAGTTAAATTTTTTTTATTGCTGTTGTTCACAGAGGCAAAGAATGCCTGGGTGACACGGAATTTCAGTCCAACATACTCCTTATGCCTTTCTGAGGAAGTGACTAGTCAAGTACACAGTGCTGTGTTTTGTTCATGATAATGTGACTGGACATGAATCTTGTCCCTGAGTTCTAGGTCCATCTAGCCAACATTAAAATGCTATCCCAATTTTACAGATGTGAAACCGAAGAGATTCTGCGGGAATCCTCAAGCTAATGTTTTCATTAAAGCATTTTCTGATAGTCCTAGGGGTGCTGAAGGAAATAGGTCTGTTTGTTAAGTAGTGAGCTCCCTGTCACCTGAGACGTTTAATCACAGTTTGGAAGGGCACAGAGAGCGAACTGTACTCATTAACATATAAGGGCACTTCCAGCCCTGAAATTCTGTTTCTATAAAAAGTCAATGATTTCAAGCACTATTTTAGGTTACTTATTCCTCCCATAAATTAACCAGATGATTGGTTGAGTTCTCTGTTTCTGTTTGGTTATACAAACCTTTGCATAGTGGAAAGTGGACCTTAAGCTTTACGGCTGATATATCAGATGCCCTTCCCCCAATATGCTATTCATCTGTCTGTACATATGGAAAACACCATCGTGGCTGACTACACCTAGGTGAGCATATCTACTGCCAACTAAAAATTGGCACTTGCCACCTGCCTCTACAAGGACTGGATCATGTTGGCACTTGCCATCTACCTTTGCTTGGATTAAATCACGAGCTGCTGCCGCTACTGACCTCCAACACTCCCTGAAAAGAGTGCAGGGTGGAGATCAGCCATGAGGCCCTCTGTGCTCTGGGAAAACTGGCAGAACAGGCCTTCAGATAGATATTTTCAGGAGAAGATTTTATGAGCCCAAATTCTTGCGTCTTCTCATATCTAGAAAATCACTAAAATCTGTAAAGGTGACATCTGCCGCTCGTGACTAGCAGCAAGCCTATGCCTAAACGTGTGCTTGACTGCACGTCCCCTCCTCACTGAAATCATATATAATACTGAGTTCCCCCTGCCTCTTTGGAGCAGTTCCTCAGAGCTATCTACCTGAGATGCTTTCTCTTGGGCTATAGTCCTCATTTTGCCCCCAATAAAACTCGACCCACAACTCTCACATTGTGTGATTTTATTTCAGTCAACACTATAAAGTTAGAGATATGTAACTAAGGTGAATGTAATCCCTAACTAGACAGCCCACAATCAGATAACTCAGTTGTTTCTCATGTTTCTTCATTAGTTTTGCTACAACACATAAATGGCTTGCTTAAAATTTTAGTGGGATGCTGACCAAACATTAGTAGGTTAATGAAAATTGCAAGGGGGGAAAATTAACACTTAAATAGATTTTGATTATTAGAGAGAAGATGGAAAATCTAGCCAGTGATTTGGCTTAGCTAGGAAAACAAGGGTAATTGATGGTTGTCAGTATCAGAAAAGGTTTTCCAGAGATAGAAACTGTCAAGGTAGAGGAGGGAAGAGAAAGATCTTCAGACCTCCAACACTTTGACGTGGTTTTAAGAAAGACTTTGAGCCTGGAAGGGAGCCGTCCCGCTGGAGAATTTGCAGCAAATCGTGTCTGTTCAATTCCTGTCCAGGTTCAACACCTGAGCTTAGTCTGTCTTCAATGCTGTGAATTAAACACTCATGTCCTTTCCTTAAGATGGCAGATGCTGGGTTTTCTGCATTGCCATTATGATTTGCATCCTGTGGGGATGAATTCTGCCTACTTCTTGCTCAATGTCCTCCCTAAATACTGTATAAATGAAAACCCAGGAGATTGCTACCTGGACAGAGAAAATAGAGTGTAGGTTTAACATAGTTTTGCCAATGACAGCAAGAAAGTTACATATTCATGCGAAATTACTGCAGAAATAAAAGTTGGCAATATTTCTGTAATATTCCCAGTGGGAACCAGCTTCCTTTAAAATCAACAAATTAAGTGTTTGAACTGAATGCTTCCTTCTAACATTGTGCTGTGTTTTAAGCCATAAATAATTTTATTTGTATATTTCTTAAAACCTACAATAAGTGAGCGTGTATTGTGTACCAGACATCACATGATACAATTACTTACACACTATTTTCATAGATAAAATATTCTTTTCACTAAAATAAGTAGGAGTGATCCTTTGGCTCATATTAAAGGCCATTTGTAATCTGGCTTCTCAACTACACTGTTAATTGGCCCTCAGCAAATCTTCCTCACTTTTTCCTTTGCTCATGCCTTTTTAAAAACCACTCATTCTTTAAAGTCTGATTCCATTTCTGCCTCTTCCTCAAAGCTTTCCTTGACCTCTTCAACACAGAATGTCTCCTTCCTCCTTTGAGCTGGAAACCCTTGTTACCTGCAATATTTGGGCACTTTTCACCTATTGTCCGGTGTCATGTTGAGTGGTCCTGGTGTGTATTGCTATCTGGCTTTTTATTTAAGCACAAGTAGATTTTGTTTTCTTTCTGTTGGACAAATACTATAATTTTGTGTTATGCAACTCAGAGTGGAAATTCACCTAAACGTCTGGCTGTTCTCGTGTATCTAAGAAGGAGACAAATGTATGTAGAAGGATTAAGATCTGGGTGTATGCCTAGGAATGAGAAATAATGCTAAAATTTGTTGATATTCCTCAGTTGCCTGGAAAACAGAAGGTGTATTCTTGTATTCATTTAATGCTCAGGACCCAAAACATGCTTTCCTCACATGCAGTGTAGGCAGTATCACCTCCCCCCTACTCCCAATAGAAACTTTGCTCTCTTGTATCTTGTATATTTACAAGCCAACTATTGGTTTTCTTACTGAGCTACAAATATGCCTGAGGAATAAATTGTATTTTGGCTTCCTGGGGCAACAGTTAGAAGTCTTTTCTGCACAGGTATATAGTGGCCTCCTTGGGAGGTGTGCTATGCTTTGTCTTTCTGTGACCAACCTTCCCCAGGGCCTGAACTGAGCGTCTCTTTTATCTATCCATGTGATAAAGCAAGGGGGCCAGCAGCTTCTGAGTCGAAATCCTAGCGTCCAAGTGTACAGAGAAAGAAAGCCTTGACCCATGCCCCAATACCTGAAGAAGGACTTTCACGCCTATCGTGGGCCAGGGGTCCATTTCTACACCAATGCAATGTGGTCAGATGTGGAAAGTGATTTTACTCTACTGTATTTCTGGGGTAGTCATTTGGATGGAGTGTGGTAGGAAGGAGTGTTGCCTGTAGGAGATTGGCTGGACAGATAAAGGAGTAGGGGTTTGTTACATGGGGCCTGTGTATGGAGGTGAAGAGTTTACAAGCCCTTTCCCATGTTATCTCATGTGAGCCTCATGACAGCCAGGTGGCAAGGCGAGATGGATACTATAGGTACACGACTTATGTGGGAGGGCGTTAACGTGCTCTTAGAAACTAAATGACTAGTGTAAGATTCTCATAGAAGAAGTAAATTCTCTTTCTACTGTCCCAACAAAAGCTATCTTTCGAAGTTTTCCTGAAATCGCAGCACTTTCTCAAAGTTGCTGAAGAGGAGAGCGACACTATCTTAGTTTGGCTTCTTTAAAAAAAAAAGAGCATTTCCAGGGAGGTGTAATTTCAGGGAGGCAGGAATGAAAGGAAAGGAGAGGGAGACTGAGAAAGAGAGAGAGAAAGACCAAGGGAATTACTGATCTGGCCGTCATTCTGAAATAAGCGGAATGCTTTGTATCACAGGACATTTTCAGAGAGGCTGTTTGAAGCTACTGTGTGTGTCCCGGAGGCAGGGGAGGGAAAATAATGAAAGTTGATCCACTGGCTTCCAATGCCCAGGGTCAAAGTTCAGGCCCCGGGGCATTAAGTCACCAACACTTCCTCTTGTGTATGTATGGGGACACAGCAGGACTTTTGGGATAGCAGGGAAGGCAATGTATTATCAGGTCATACGTAAGAGTGACACAAGGGACCAGGGGCAGCCGTGAAAGGGGTCTGCCTGGCCCAGGAGGCCAGGATCCACCATTATATGACCTTTTCCCACAAAGGTGGCAAGAGACCTTAATAGACCTCCTCTCTGTGGCTTACAAGAATGCAGTTGGGGCCATCTTCCTGGAAGGTCACCAGTAACAATGAGCAGATGACCACATGGCCTCAAGTGGGGATGGTGACAGCTACTCCCTGCTGAAGACTCACCTCCAGGACACCTCCCCTACCCCAGCCTAGAATTGATCAATCCCCTCTTTATGTCCACACTGTTCTTCACCTGAGGATATAAACATTTAACACAATAATTTATTCAGATTTTATTCCTCTCCTAGAGAAGACTTTTGTGAGGTTGGAGTAGTGCTGAATCATTAATTCAGTAGTTTATTGAGTACCTACTATGTGCTGGGCACTATTTTAAGTGCTTGGGATAAAACTGCAATAGACACAAATCTTTAACTTTTGAAAGCTTACATTTTAGTGTGTCTATGGGGAGACCAATAAAGAAAAAAATGAAAAACATATTGTGTTAGGTGATGATAAATGCTTTGGAGGAAAACAAAGCAAGAAAGTTGACTAGGAAGAGCTGGAATGGGGAGTGAGGGTTATAGATTAACTAGGGTGGCCAGGGAAGGCTTTACCAAGTGAGTGACATTATAGAAAGAGCAGACATGGATATTTGGGGGTGAAAGTTCCAGAGATAGAGAAAAGCATGTAGGGTGTTTTGGAAGGGCAGAGAGGCCAGTGTGACCAAAACAGAGTAAGGAAGAGGGAGATGAAAGAGGAGAGTAGGTGAGGTCAGAGAGTTAACAGGGAGTATACATCTTTGGACATTGAAATGACTTTGACTAAAATGAGTATCACCTCACACCAGTCAGAATGGCCATCATTTAAAAAGTCCACAAACAATAAATGCTGGAGAGGGTGTGGAGAAAAGGGAACCCTCCTACACTGTTGGTGTGAATGTCATTTGGTGCAGCCATTATGGAAAACAGTATGGAGAGTCTTCAAAAAACTAAAAATAGACTTAACCATATGATTCAGCAATCTCACTTTTGAGCATACATCCAGAGAAAATTAAAAAAGATACATACACCCCATTGTTCACAGCAGCATTATTTACAATATCCAAGACATGGAAACAATCTAAATGCCCATCAACAGATAACTGGATAAAGAAGTTGGGGTATATTTATACAATGGAATACTACTCAGCCATAAACAAGAATAAAAGAATGCTATTTGCAGTAACATGGATGAACTTGGAGATCATCATTCCAAGTGAAGTAAGCCAGACAGAGGAAGAAAAATATCGTATGATATCACTTATATGTGGAATGTAAACAAAAAGACACAAATGAACTTATTTATAAAACAGAAACAGACTCATAGATAAAACGAACTTACGGTTACCAGGGGGAAAAGGGAATGGGAAGGGATAAATTGCAGATACTAACTACTATATATAAAATAGATAAGCAAATTTCTACTGTATACCACAGGGAACTATATTTAGTATCTTGTAGTAATCTATAATGAAAAAGAATATGAAAAGGAATATATGTGTGTGTGTGTGTGTATATATGACTGAAACATTATGCTGTTATACCAGAAGTTGACACAACATTGTAAACTGACCATACTTTCAATTAAAAAAAAAAGAAAAAAGAAAGAAATGATTTTGGCTTCCACTTGGGGAGAGATGGCTAAGCAGTATGGCTTTAAGCACAGAAGTGATCTTATTACATTTCAACAGGATCACACATGCTGAGACTAGACTGCAGAGGGACAAGAGTCCCTAATGGGGTATCCTTAATGGGGTAGCTCAAGAGAAAAACATTGGTTGTTTGGACCAAGATGGTAGCAGAAGAGGTGGTGAGAGGTGGTGTGATTCTGGTTTAAAGATGGAGTTGACAGGATATGTGATGAATTATAAAGGAGAGAGTTACAGAAGAGAAAAGGAAAAAAAGATGACTCTACGTTTTTGACCTGAACCAAGAACACAGGAGGGAAGAGAATTAGGGGGAAGATTAGTATTTTGGACAGGAAATGGCTGTTAGGCATCCAAGTGGAGTTGTTGACTCAACAGTGCATTTAGGAGTCTGAAGTTCAAGGAATAGCTCATGGCTAGAGATACAAATTTGGGAGCCATCAGTATGATACCGAAAACCACACAGATGTCATTTAAAGCCACTGGACTGGATGAATGAGCTACAGGACAAGTGAATGAATGTAGTTAGAAAAGTGGAGAGGAAAAAGACTGACTTTAAGGAGCTGAGAAGGTAAGGGGTAGCCAGAGAGGAGATTCAGCAAAAGTGGCCATGGGGTAGGAAGAAAAGCAAGAACGTGGTTTCTGGAAGTCAACACAAGAAAGTGTTTCAAACGGTAGAGTGAACAACTTGGCCAAATGCTACTTATAGAAGGTGTTGAGACCTGACCTTTGGGTTTAGCAGCATGGAGATCATGGGAGACCTTGAGCAGTTCAGTGCAGCAGAGAGGGGCAAATGCCCAAATGGAAGTTCCAAAGAGAATGGAGGGAAGAGAAATTGGGCAGTTCTTCAGAGTTATGCATTAAACGGAAGGAGTGAAAAGAGGGTGTTAGCTGGAGAGGGAAGGAAAGTAAAGAAATGTGTATTAGGAGATTGTTTATATGCCTCCTGGAAAGGTCCAGTAGAATTTATTGGCAGAATCAGGAAGGAAATGAATGTGAGAAATATGAACGAATTATTCCCTGGAACCAAGTCTGCATGGACCACTCAGCTGAGCCATACATGGTTTGTGAGTGAAGGCGCCTAGGGAAGGCCTCCCAGGCCTAAGGCCTTAAAGGTTTCAGATTCAGAAGGGGGAAATAATGAGGCTGTAAGTAGCGGAGTGGAGGTTCTCCACTGACCTGCCAAGCCAAAATGTGGTCTGGCCCCGTTGTCCGGGAGGTTCTTTTAGTGGAGCGGTTTCACAGAATGCTGCGGTTGTTACCATCATCAACATCTCATCATTATCAAATAGCAATTAAGCGCCTAATTTTTCCCACCACCTCATAAATTAAAATATCAGGCCTTGTTCCCTGGGGGAGCGGTTGTGGTAAGGAGCAGCAGCAAAACCAGGCTGGAAGGTCAGAGATGGCGGAAAGAAGAGGGTAGGGTGGAGGCATATGGCTCTTGCCAAACCATCCTGCCCCAGTTTCTGATTTTCACCGTCCTTCTCCAAGTGCTGGAGTGGATGACTTTTTCCCTGCTACTTCTTCCTCCTTTGCTCTGTGCGCCCCTACTTCTCCTTTTGCTGGGTGGTTCTCTCAGCAAGGGTGGTTCTGAAGACCTGCCCCAACCCCTACCTGCCTCCCAGGCGCCTGCAGGCGCAGGAGAAGCTGAGACTCCTGAAACTCTAGGGGGGCAGGAGCCGGCGTTTTGAGCATGTGTGAGCCAGCCGGGGGCTGGAGGGGATTCGAGTGGCCGGCCTTGGGTTGCTGTCCTAAGCTCTGCGCGAGGGCACTGTGAGCGCAGGGCCGGGCAGCACTCCCGCGATCCATGCCCCTGCGCCCAGGGCGCAGCCGCTGCGCCCTGCCCTCCGGGCGTGGGCAAGCGGGCCGCGTGTGCCTCGCTGCTTGACGCGAGGACGAGCCAATCAGGGCCAGAGGCCCGGGCTGCCATGTGACGGGCGAGGCGGCTCCTTTCCCCAACGCGGCGTGAGGGAGGAGAGAACCGGGGCTCGCCGCGAGCCTTCGAGAGCAGCGGCCGCGGAGGAGGAGGCGTCGGCGGCGGCGCAGGCTTGGGCCAGCCGCGCGCACATCCCCGGGCGCCCTGCGCGGCGGAGAGCTCGGCGGGCCGCGGGAGCCCAGGACCGGAGTGGACAAAGCAAGATGGCAGGGATCTTAGCCTGGTTCTGGAACGAGCGGTTTTGGCTCCCGCACAATGTCACCTGGGCGGACCTGAAGAACACGGAGGAAGCCACCTTCCCGCAGGCTGAGGACCTCTACCTCGCCTTCCCCTTGGCCTTCTGCATCTTCATGGTACGGCTCATCTTCGAGAGGTAAGAAGGGCTCGAGCGCTCCTCCCCTCCCCCTACACACACACACACACACACACCCCCGCACACCCTCGCGTGCACACCCTTGGCGTGCACACGCACACTCGCGTGCTCCGTGGCGCACGCACCCGCGCCCCCAGCGCTGCTGCTCACGCCTCCCAATCTTTGTGTCCGGGAAGGGGTTGCTGACCCGTCAGCCTGGCTGCGGTTCCGTGAGCCGGAGAGGGTCTGGCTTGCCTCCGGATTTCCTCCGGGGCGCTGGGGAGGGCCCGCGGAGCTTTGGGGTCGCCCCGACGACTGCTCCTCGGCCCGCGCTCTCCTCGCGGCGAGGGTAGGCGAACAAAGGTGAGCGACGGCCGGCCGCCGGACTCGCCGCACTCCGCGAGGCTTGTCCCTCTTCAGCCCGCGGGCACGCGGCGCTGCCAGGCAGGGCTTCCCCGCGGAGCCTGGTCGTCACCCACCTGACAGCCAGGAACGTTCCGGACGCGCGGCCCGGAGGGCGGAGGAACCGCGCACACTTCCAAATCCTTCCCCCCTCCCCCCGCACACAGATTGCCCGGACTGCGTTTCAGAAGAATTCACCAGGGCTTTTGGCCGCTATTTGGTTTCCATCAGTGACACTGAGTATCAGGAGCAGAGTGCTGAGAAATAGGTAACAATAGTTCTTAGGTTTCTAGCACTCCGGGCCATTAGCAATTTCTTTAAAAGAGGGTATGACAGGACGGTGCACAGCCTGCAGAATGGCGATATTAAATTGATTTGATGTGTCCTATGAATAACCATAAACTTTAATTTGGTACCAGAACGCACTTAAACAGTTTTAAAGAATTGCCACATTATTGTTTGTGTAATTCCCGGATTTGGTTGGGTAGCTCCATTGTGTCATAAACAAACTTGTGTTACTCTAATTGAATCACTCTTAGTCACCGAACTTGATTTTGCCTGCCACGCATTCTCCGGGTGCTGTTGAAACAAAACCGGGACAGCAGCACACACTTCTTTTTCTCAACTGAAAACCTCAGCTTCCCTTCCTTTCCCCTCCCTGTCCCCCATTCATCAGGAAAGGCTGAATTTCTCAGATCACAGGGTATAGACTCCACTTCTCACTTACACTCCTCCCCTCCTCCCCTGCCCCCGGCTCACCTTGGTTTTGTTTCTTATGCTTTTGTTCTGTTTATTTTGCTGTTTCTGTTTGTCCAAAACCACTATTGAGGATGGCAGAATTTGTCTTTTGTGTTATTTGTTGCTGGAAATGGCAACAGACAATGCTTCATGGGAACAAAAAGTATCTTTTGTTTAAGGAAGGTGTATTTTTCGATGGGCAATATTGTTGCTTGAGAACTAAGTCAGCTGTTGACATGCAGAGATTGCCGTGCATAAAGGAACATATTTAAAGACCTATTTTTAAATGATTGGAATCTAGCAGGGATACGTCATTGATCCTTTCCAGTCCTGAGACTCCCTGTGAAAAAGTGGGTGCGTTTAAAGGGTTAGAGTTGCTTGTAGAGCGTATGTTTTCTTACAGAAAATAGGAACTCATATCTAACCTTACCATCTCTCCAAAAACAGCCTCTCAGGAACAGGGGGTGACACATAGTAGGGGCTGCACACACAGTTGCCAGATGACATCAGATCAATTCTGGCTGCTAAATTCTGCCTGGGCTCACTTTTATGAGCCACCTAGTGCGTTTTTAAGCTACCTAGTGCATTTGAAAGAAATGCATAGTCTTATGTTTTGGAAAACAAAAGCATGTCAGCTATTGACCTGTATACAGAAAGCTGATTCCAGGCTGTTCATGAGGTTGGAAAAAAATAAGTTTATTAGAGAATGGAGATAGCTTTGTACTTCAGCTTTTTTTTTTTTTTTAACTAAAAACTGATGTAATAGTTGAAAACTGGAAGTTCATTTTCCCTCTTTCTGAACATCTTTTTTTCCTTTGTATTCTCCCAGGACTTGACTTAGAATTTATAGGAAGGAGTCAGCTGACTTCAACTATCAGTCATAGCAAATGTCCTTGTGTTGATGTGTAGAGAGTTGGTCAGTTTCTTTCAGGCCATTGAGCCAAGTAGAAGTGATTGAATGGCCTGTTTGGAAAGTGAAAGTTTATGATTAATGTTCAGCATAATAATCCAACATGGCCCATATTCCACAGGCTGCTTCTGACTTTCGGACGGGTTTCTACTTTGTTTCTTCCTAGTGATAGCTCTGTCTTTAACCATTCAAACTCTCTTGATTCTCTGAAAATCCAAGGGTATGGTTGTCTTCAGAATTACAAGTTCTACATATTTTCCCTCTTCTCAGACCTCAGTGACACATTCAGGCATCCAACCTGTGGCCTCGTCTCAGCATCCATCCAGGACCTGAATCAGTGTAACTGAACCAGCCGATGTTGTTGGCACTGAGACAGCTCACTTTCAGTACCCTTCTAATATGTTGTACATTAAGTCTCCTTTTTTTGCAGTATTCTATAGTAGGTAACGGGATTTAAAGAAACTGGTTGTGAATCCTTTTGTAAAATGAAATGCTTTTGTGATGAATAATTCCCTCAGGAGTCTATTCCTTTTATGCTTCTGTTGTCACTTATTTCCAAGTTGAGAGCATATCTATGAATACCTGATTATCCAAGGCCTTCCTTTCTATTAAATGGGGGTCTTTAATGCTCTTTTTGAGGCAAAAAATGTGAATTTGTATTTCTTTTCCTCAATCTTATATATTTCTCTCTGTGAAGAGAAACACTAAAAAATTGACTGAATCTGGCTTTGCCCAACTGAGCAGTCTTCTTTCAATTTTCACCACCACTGTTGGGATGTTGGCATTGAAGATACTGGTGGCCAGAACAGTGCCATTTTATGGTACCATATGGACAACAGTATGAATGCCCAGCATGGCTGGTTAAAATTGGGGCAGCCTAATTTCAATGACTTTTGGCTGAGTCTGTAAATAGCCCAAAGCTTGGTCATTTTTAGCATAGCCTTTATACTACACTTAGCTCTGGGTGGGGACCAGAAGTGCCACCATAGATATATTACCTGTTTGAGTAAAGTATCTGTTGTTTAAAAAAAAAAAGCAAAAGCAACCCTGGATAATTTCTCCTAGAATGAAATTGTGGTGTATGCCATTATATTATGTTGTTGGCTTGATGACAAGGAACAAAATATTATTTAATAATGTAGCATTATCATCTATTTGAGGAATTTTCTTGTTTTAATGCTTGTTTAGGCTCAGGAAGCCATTCTCTGGAATGATAATAAATGCCTCTTCTAAATTCACTTTAAAAAAATATGTATTGCTATAGTATTCATAAATGTGGGATTAAAGTTCTGCTGAATTTCTGTTTGAGAATACAGTATTTTTGAGTTATTGTTATAAAAGGTGACGTTGATGCTTTTTTTCATGATGGGTTTAGGAGAGAGATGCAGAAACTGCTGATTGAGACTCAGAATATTTAAGTTCTAGTCAAACTTACCTCCCACTGGGGCAGCCACCTAATTCCTCTCTGCCTGATTTTCTCACCTATGCAGTGAAGCAGATGGCCTTTGTAATCTAAGGTTGCTTACACCTTTCCAATTATCTGATTCCTATAGTGAAGTCTAGTAATTATCATCTCATGAGACTTAGAAGCAGGCTGAACGTTATTTTTTTGCAGGTAGAAATCAGTTATCTAGGAATAAAGAGGTTTTTCTCATACAAATATTCTAGCCAGTGGTTTTGTTTCTTGTATTTTTCCAATTACAATTTAAGTTAAAAGAATCTTTGGGGCTATTACCATTTGTACTCCAAAAAGCTACAGTATTTCAGAATAACCAACAAAGGAGATTCTACAGAGAAAGCAGTTGCTCTCTTTCTGCAGACCTTTTTTTAGATGGATCCCAGAGGATACCTGGCCTCTCTTGTGAGGACTAGTTAAGAAACAAGAAGCTCATTCCTGTCAGGTTGCCTTTCCAGGTGCCGAGCTATGTGAAACCTGTCATTCTTCAGAAGGCTGACACCAGTCTTACCTGGCTCATTCAGCCAAATAATGACCTACTGCCCCCAAATCATCAAGGAACAACAGTGTCACACGGTGTCAGAGGGAATGTCTGGCCAGTGGGTCAGTTTTTCTTAAGGGTTATTTAATAGCTTTGCCTTGTCAGCAGTCTAGGGGGAGGCCATTGGGGAGAGAAGAGGAAGGAGAAAGAAAATGAGTGAGAATGTATTCCTGATGGTTAGAGGGGAAAGGGGACTGCCAGGATGAAGTGGGATGTCAGGTGAGTTTCATAACTGAAGGATGCTCCTGTGCTGTACACAATGAATCTTGTAATGAAGAGACTGATGTCATTGAATGTTTTAGCTGAGTGGAGAGTGCACTAGACTGGATGTTTATGTCCCCTTAAAATTTATAAGTTGAAGTCCTGACCACCAAGGTGATGGTCATAGGAGGTGGTGGGGACTTTGGGAGGTGACTAGGTCATGAGTGTGGAGACCTTGTGTATTGGTTTAGAGATCCCCCTCACCCCTTCCATCATGTGAGGGAGGACACAGGAAAAAGATGGCTGTCCCTGAAGCAGGAAGATAGCCTTCGCCAGACCCCAGATCTGCTGGTGCCCTGATCTTGGACTTCCCAGTCTCCCGAACTATGAGAGAGAAATTTCTGTTATATATAAGCCACCCGGCCTCTGGTATTTTGTTTTAGCAGCTGGAATGGCCCAAGACAAAGTACTTGAGAACAACTTGCATACAAACGTGGTTTTTCTGGTGCAATTCGTCCTAGATATTTACCTCTATAAATGTACCTATTTCATTTGTTAAGTGATGCTGTGATTCAGATTCGAACTATGGATACCTGCTTTGCCAGACTAGTGTAAGAGACAAGAGTTTGGGTCAGACATAAATAGGTTGACTCCTACAATTTCTGACTAGGATAGAAAAAATTGGGTTACAATGGATGTTTTGTTGGAAAACAACCTTAAATCAAAGGGATGGTATTCTTTGCAGAACTGTAATACAGCTTTCTCATCTTGCAAAATAAAAGGCTTGCATTTATTGGGTGCAGTACGGTAGCTATTTGTCCTAGGTTGATAGGCATAACATTACTTTTAAAGGTCAACACCTTAGAATGGTGGGGAAGGCAGGTGAGAAGTTTAAATGATCACAGATGATTTAATGTCATTGGATTGATGAAATTAACACCCTGAGTTCACTTAAGACTTTTCTGTTCAGAGTATCTGAATTCTCTGTAGACAGGGTTAGATTTTTTTTTCCTCCTGAATTCTAGTCAGTAAGGTATTTCAGAAGTGGTTTCTCTTCTCTGATGGGGAAGGCAGGTGGCAGTGGAAGGAAAATGGAATTTCAGTTGAATGTCTTCCATCACAGACCAGCCCCATGGCTTTATAGTAGATGACTGAAGCTGCCTCAGGCTTTCATCACCTGTTTTACTCACCTGATAACACTTTGTTGGTGAGCACCAGACTCTATGTCTGTGCTATACGTGGAAGATTTTAAGTATTTATTACATGCATTTACATTCCGTCTTCCATCATTAGGCAAAGCAGATTTTCTAAAGTCATTGGTCATCTGTTCCTTACAAAGCCATGGTCCTCAAAATTACATTGTTTTTACCCCTCTCCCATCTTCATTTGATCAGTTCATTTCTTAAGCACTTTTGAGTCAGGATACCAAAGTTTCCAGATTTGTTTGCTGGTAACTAGTGTGTGACATGATGTTCTTATGGAGCCATTTTTCTTTCTTTGTAAAAGTAAGAGGTTAGCAAGATTGCCACTGATATTACAAGGATCCTCTGATATTATGCTCTGAGAATCTTTATGTTCTTTATGCCTAAAGTTTTATTTTTCTGATCCCTTAGTCTTAACATCCCCCTTTAAAAAAAAAGATTTCATAATCTCTTTTGTTGTCACTTTTTCCTGTCACCATACTTTTTATTGATTTTCCCATATGCCTGTGCTGTGGCCTGAGGGAGCACAAAATGGTGACTCTCACAATGTCAGTTTTGGGGTGGCTTATTAGTACTCCTGTGGAGGACTGAGTGCCCAGGGCGCTTGCTCTGAAGTTGTGACTCAGAGCTCACTATGTGTTTTGTTTTATGTTTGACTATTGCAGATGACTGTGGTTTTTACTGGATAACTTTTCAATTTTAATTTTGAAAATAATGACTAATATTTATTTCCTAATAAGTGTTTATTAGTTTGCATGATTTACTTTACTTAATCCTCCCCCAAAACCTTATCAGGTAGATACTAACTTTCTGAATACTTTACAGATGACATTAAGGATTGAAAATTTAGGAAATACACCTAACTTTACAACACAGCTTAAAAAAGCAAGGTAGGTATTTGGAACCAGGTTTCTTGATCTCCTAATCATTTTGGTGATCTCCTAGTAAATACGGTGATTTTAAAGGAAAAACCATGAGCTCATACTGTGTGTGTGTGTTTATCTATAATCGTATATGCAGCCTTTTGCTCTTTAATGATATAATCTGAACATTTCCTATGTAATTAAAACTCATTCAAAAGTACTTTCATTGATGGTACATTATTCTGCACTATGGATATACCATAATTCATTTAACTGTCCCCAAATTATTGTTGGACATTTAGGCTCTTTCCAGTTTGTGTGGGTACATCTTTCAATTCCTGATGACTTCCTAAGGAGTGTTTCCTAGAAGTGGTGTTTTTAAGCCTAAAGATAAATATTTTAGTGTTCTTGATAGATACAGATGGTCACATTGGTGTCCAGAAAGATTACGTGCATTTGAGCTTCCTTATCAGTGTGCAGATTATTATTTGAGGAAATTCTTGCTTTGAAAGTTGAAAGAAATGTTACTGTTATAATGTGAATGTTTTATACTATTTATGATGAACTTATTTCAAATACTGATTCATCATTTGTGTTTCACTTTCTATGAATTCATATATATTTTCGTCTTGGGATGAGCATCCCAAGTTTTTAGGTAGGAAGTGGTGGCTTTTGAATTTTTTTTTTTTTGTTTAATGCAGAATGGTCTTATGTTGGTCTGTTTCTGTGGTCATGTGTTTATACTCTTATTTCTTTCTGCCTCCTGCCTCTCCTCCCAACCTAAGGAAGCGTCTCAGAGTCTATATATTGGAAGGGATGTGTTCAAGAGGCTGAAGCAGATAATAATCCTGACTTCGTTTTGGATAATGAGGCAGAAAATTTTGAGGGATTAGGAATACATGGATTTTTATGAAAGGAAACTCGAGAGATAGATCCTAAACATCTTTATATTGTGTCTCTGAACACGTGGGTAAAAGTGATTTATTAGACTTATCATTAAGGAAATGCAAATCAAAACCACTGTGAGATACCACCTCCCACCCATTAGGACGGCTGCTATCAAAAAAAAAAAAGAGAGAAAGCAAGCAAGCAAGAAGGAAGATAACAAGTATTGGTCATGATGTGGAGACACTGGAACCCTGTGCCTTGTTGGTGGGAATGTAAAATGGCACAGCCACTGTGGAAAACACTATAGAGGTTCCTCAAAAACTTAAAAATGGAATTACTATACGATCTAACAATTCTACTTCTGGTACATGCCCAAAAGAATTAAATGCAGGGCCTCAAAGAGATAGTCACGTAATTGCACAAAGTGAATGGATGTACTTAATGCCACTAAACTGTATACCTAAAATGTTTGAGATGGTAAGTTTTATGTGTATTTTACCACAACTAATAATAATAATAATGATAAAGAAATTCCAGAAAATTCACTGACTAAAAGGAAAAGTTACTTACTAGAAATACCTGGTTTCATTTTTCTAGGCATGATAGTTTTCTAGTTAGGAATAAACATCCCAGTCCTCTTGATCTCAGTTCCATCAAGCATCATTTTCTGTTTGTTTGTTTTGAAATGAATAATCCCCTTGGGATCTAGGAGAGCTCCTCTTCTCTCCAGGACCATCTAGCATGGGTGGGTGGGAGGTGAGGGTTGATAGAAGGAAAATTGAAGGCCAGAGAGCACTCACGTACCCTGGACCTTTTTGGAAGGCACTTCAACCAAACAACATCCTTTAGTCCATTTGTGAATATGGCAATTTAATAATAGTGACTTGGCATGTATAGAAATGGAGAGCTAAGTGTCTTTGGAAAAGCCCTCTGTGTAGTTTCAGAGAAACCCTAGGACTCAAGTAAAAGCATCCTAGTGAGTTCACAATCCATTTAAAGCAAATCAGGATGATAGGATAGAATTCTAGTAAGGCAAGTGACCTTGGCCAGAGATATTTCATATGGAAACTTTTGCTGTGGAAGATCAGATCTGACCTTCCTCCCTACTTTTCAGTTTAATTTTACACCTGTTTTTGTAAGCAAATGATTTAAACACTTGAAAAATTGCACATGGTTTTACTTAAATGCTGCGTACTACAAGGCAGTCGATTGCATGCAATGGCAGGGACATATTATTGAAAAGTAGTTTTCAAACTTTATACTAATGTTGAGTTGCTGTACAAAACACTGCTTTCCACCATTCATTTATGAGAGTATTGGGGGCAGTTTTTTTCTTTTTTTCTAAGGAAGATGTTCCTTTCCTCAGTGCTAGCCTTCAAAATGAACCTCTCTTGGACCACTCCTGCTTCCTGTTCCTCCTTTTGCTTTTATTACCTCAGAATCAGATTGTGGGGATTGTTTTTGGCAGCGGTAGGGTTGGAGATATGCAAGTGGTTTTTCATTGCAGGATAAAGGATGCATTCCTTTACTAGGTAGCCTTTTTCTCACAGTGACCTAGGAATAACATTTGTTTGTGATTTGCCAACGTCTAAATAAACGTCACATCTTATCTTTGGGCGTTTTAGGTTACAAACTATTGTTTCAGTCCTGAAGCTGTGACTGTGGTTCTTCTTTCCTCCCTCCCTCCCATCCTTCTTTCTCTTTCTTTCACTCTTTCTCCTTTTCTCTCTCTTTCTGCCCCCACCCCTACTTCCTTCTGCTTTTCTTCGATACAGATCCTTTAAAAAAACGCAGAGCAGAGGAGCAGCACAGAGATAAGAGTGGGGGAGGGGATAGAGAAAGCCAATGAAAATCTTGTTGGGGACACAATTTGGCAAGTATCAGAGTAAAAGCTGCCAGCTAGTCTAAGTGACTCTGTAGATCTTGTCTTAATAGATCACCATTTCAAAGCAGAATGAAGTGACTTGGTGGTTTAAGCAGAGAGGCAGGTTTGGACACAATAGCTTGAGTGAAAGAAAATTGAGAACCAAGCAATCAGTCACGTTGGCATGATGAATTAAGAGAATTTAAGGGCATGTGAGTCAGTGGGAACGTGTGTATCTGAGTGCGTGGATACACTTGAGGGGAACAGTGCGTCTAAATTATGTCACTGTCATGTACATTTCTAGGAATTAATTAGAAATGTATATTCCTAACTAGAATTAAAAAGGAAAATGAATGGGGTATCAGAAAGACTGTGGAACTGGGGTTTAAATCTCAACACTACCCTGTCTCATTCAGCACTGGACACAATACTCTCTGAAATTTGGTCTCCTGACTTGTAAAATGGGGACCGTGCCTACTTTGTGATATTGGAAGACTGCGAAAGTGTAGTTAAATGGAACTCAATAAAAACTGGTTCTTAAAACTATACACTGAGTAAAAAATAATTGATAACGCAGCACAGTACGGTATTTAGTATTACTTGAGGAGTAGTGTTCTGTGATGTAATTTCCTGTGTTGTGTGTGTGGTGGGGAGGGGAGTGGGGCGGGAGAGGGTGCGGCTTATAGAGGCAGTTGGACCTGTTTATGTATTTGATCTTGGAGCTGGAGGGTTTGCTTGTTCTGCTGGAGAGTAAATATTTAGAGCTTTAGACAGGCACTGAAGGCCCAGTCTTCTCAGCGCTGTGCCTGTCCAGGGAGGAGAATGCTTCTTAGCCTTTTCTTCTCGACTGTTGATAGTGGATTGTAGGTCAGAGACTTGCTTGTATTTGGTGGCAGGAAACTATTTCTAATGGTGGGGTGTTAGATGAGTGGTGAGCAGCTGCGTACCACTTACAGCCTGAAGCTTTCTCAGGAGGTTGTGCCCTTAGAGAGAGCCCAGGCAGATGGCCTTCTGCTGGATGGCGTTTTCTCTGGAAAGTGCCTTCAGTGGAGGGATGCTTTATGCTGATATCCCAGCTTGTCTCCCACTGCTCCATCTGGCCCTCATGGTCCTTTTTTATTGCACGTGGTCTCACAGGAAAATTGATTGGGTAGTCAACCCCTGGTAATGGTAAACATCAAATCTGCCATTTATTTTGATTTAAGACCTAGATTCCATTCTGGCCATGCCATCTGCTAGCCACAGATCTAGGAGCAAATTAATCTCTTCATGCTGAGTTTCCACTGGAAACTCATAGGGTTGTTGCAAAGATTGAGATAACTCCTATGTTGTGTTTAGGGCAATGCCTAGTTCATGGAAGTGGTGATTACTTGCTCTTCAGGTTTATTGAAGGTACACAAATACACACCCAGTTGCTTTCTAAGTGTTGTTTGGAACCCTGATTTCCAGAAATGAGAATTTACCATGAGATTTCTGAAACCCTTTACTGGCATTTTCTTTATGTCATGAATGTGAATGAGACACCATTCCTGCTTTCACTGGCTGGAGTTGCTGGCGTAGTCATTTGACTTTTACTTTCCCCATTATCTTTTTTCATCTTCTGTCTCTTTCTCTTTTTTACCTCCAAGGAACAGTCTAATTCTTCCAATTGTAGTCAGCGGAAAACAATCCTAGCAGTTTAGAGAAGAGCTGGGCCTTCTGCACCTCATACTCATGTAATGTACTTTGCTGAGATTGTTACTGTTTGGAGAGCTCAGCAATTTTTTTTTTTTTTTTTTTTTTTTTTTTTTTTTTTTTTTTTAGTAAGAGCCTCCCAGAAAAAGGAAAGCCTTGGGATGGACATTTATTGATTTCTTTTAGAATTTTAACCCTCCTGGATTGTCTTAATTTTATCCTTAAGGAGAAAGAAATTCAGTCTAGCATCCATGGGATCATACTTGTGAAGATGCAGATGTTCAAAATGAACTGCAAATAATATATGTATTTTCTTCCTTAAGAGAAACATATCTATGCCCCCAAATTTGAATTTTCCTTGGTGTGAATATGGCTAACCTAGCCCGACTGACTTAGTTCAGAAGGGATTTTTACCTGCTTTCTGTTAGAGGCCCTTTTCCAGCTCTATACAGCTTAAACATAGAATTCTTAAGTATGCAGTTTGCCGTGTAAATAGTTTTAACAGGCCTGTTAAACTATTTACACGGCATTGATAGAGGGCATCTTAGGACAATCAAGAATGACATTTGTGATGTGTTGTCCCTTAAATGAGGAAGTAAAACAAAGATGAAGCCACAGTGCTGTAGAATTGCCTGTATTTTAATTCAGTAATAGTTTAGCAGAGTCATAGACTTCCTACTTTGAAAGCAAATTAAAAACTTATTCATTCAAAAAATATTTAGAGGGATCGGTATAGCTCAATGGTAGAGTGCATGCTTAACATGCATGAGATCCTGGGTCCAATCCCCAGTATCTCCATTAAAAAAATAACAAATAAACCTAATTACCACCCCAGCAGACAAATTAAAAAAAATTTAAGTCTATCATGTGTCAGACACCACTGTTGTATCAGAGTAGGGGGTGGTGATGGGGGAGGTCTGCCCCGGGTGCATTGCAGTAAGGGGCTGCATCACCTATAGATTAAAAGAAAACAATAAAATTGACCAAAAGTTGGTCTGCTTTTTATTAGCAGCGTGTGAAGTAGTCAATTCTAAACAGAATTTACAGAGTGAAAAATACTCGCCTCACCAGGGCACACTACCCCCCCCCCCCCACCACCTCTTGGAACGCCACTGCCAGATGCTGTTTTAGGGCACAGATGTTCTGAAAACCACACTTTGAGAAATATTGGCCGAGCTAAAACTCTCCACCTCCCATTTTCCGTATCAGGACATCAAAGTCTATAGAGATAAATGAAGCAGCTTTCTTTGTGCCACCCACTCGGGTCGCAGTCTGGCTCTTGGGGAGAGCCTGTCTACTATGTGACCCCCAGTGCTGGGTGTCGAGTGACCACCAGGTCCCCATTTATCTGGATGGGGAAACAGTCCCAGGAAACCCCTCAGCTCAGAAAAACTGGAATAATTGGTCACCCCACCTAATTGTTTGCTCTGTTGAACCCAAGTTGGTCTGGTCACCAGCCAGGGCTGTTTCCACAGTAAAACTGGCTACTCTGCTTCTCCCCCCGGGTGAATGAGGGTACTGTGGGGAGAAGCATCCTGTGTGGTTGAGATGTGTTGCCTGCCCCACTGTTGATGTTCATGGCTTTAAAACAAAAGTGGTTGAAGGGCTTTGCATTAAGTGTGGGTTGGAGCTCCTGGGAGCTGAGGATACCCAGGACCTGTCCTTGTTGTGGTAATTCCTCCCGAGCAGGTTTGCCCTGTGTTACCGAGACCATGCACACGGTCTTATTTTCCTCCCGCTTTCACCCCAGCACGTGTTAAGCACCCACACTTAGATGGCTGCTTGCGGAATAGCAAAGGGGCTGGGGAGGAGAACAAAAATAGATGTACAGGTGGCGCTTGTTAACCAGCAGTTATTTCTAAGGCGTTTTCAGGCAGTCGAGTGGTTTTCTGTGTATGTTATTTTTTGTTCCTGGCTTTGTTGAGTTTTACAGTGTGTAAAGCTTACTTTTGCTAGTGTCAGGTACCTGTGGTTTATTTGAAAGAGCTGGGCTCCTGAAATAAACACAGCAGTAAACTAGATCTTGAGGTCGAAAGCCGCAAGTGTTATGAAATTCCAGTGCTCTGACCTTGCCTGCCTTAGAGGCGGGCTCTTGCAATGGGTTTCTAAGCGGGCAGAATACTGGCCACTGTCAGTACCTGCGCCCCTTGCCTCCAGCCTGCCCACACCTTGGCATAGAGTCCAGCCATAGAAGATTGGGTAGAGGACAGCTAGTCACCAATTTGATGGCTTATCCCCCCTTTTAAGTGCTGGTTTTTTCACTTAGTGATTCCACATGTTCTGTTTACCTCTCCTTTCTGCTCGGCCCTTACTCTGCTTCAAATCAAAGGTATCTTGGATAAACTGAATCTCCTCATTGGTGACTGCCTTATTTTTTCAGTCCTGAGTCCTGGTTATCAGCTGTTCTGTTATTACTCACCTTTCCCAGGGTAATAGTGAGTTTGAGCTACACCACTTAGAAGGATTGTTAATTAGAGCTGTCACCTCACATTGTGCTAACTTCAATTTTTTGGTGTGTTTCCACAATAAGTAGTCAATAATATGAAATAAATGTTCTTTCTGTTTTCAAAAATAACTTCATGGTTTTAGACTTTTTTTTTCTGATTTAAAAAAAGAAATAGAATTAGTTATTAAGTTCTACAGTTGTAAAACAACAGTTTATTGTTCGGCAAGCAGTTTCCCTCTTTTTCAGAATTGCAGATGAGTTAAAAAGTTTGCACCAAAAGCAGAACCAAACCTGGTTATGCTTTCTCTTCATCCATCCAGATTCCTTTTCCCCACCCAATGTCTAATTCTTTACTCAGGGGTCAGAGCTGAGGAATTTCAGTCCTTTCAAATTGTTTAAAGCTTTTTTGAATTGGATACACTTAGCTGTTAGAAACTTCTTACTGCCCTGTTTTAAAAGCCAACCTGAAAGAATCAGGAAGTTGCTTTGAGTGGGAACTGCTAAGGTAAATAATGTGTGATGATACATTTTGGAAGTTGACACAGATTATATTTATCTTTGCAGGTGAAACTAAACACAGTCTTTTTGGTTCTGAGGAGTGTTTAGATTTGTGGAGAGACTAAGAGTGAGAGTGAGAGCTAGAGACAGATAGAACTGGAGAGAGGGAAAAAGGGAGGGAGGAAGGAGGGGAAGACTGCCAAGTGTGTATAATGAAGGGGAGCGTAGAACCCTGACTTTGGCTTAAAATTCTGTCTTGGTGGAACCCTAGTTCAGCTAATACTCTAATGAGTATTTGCTATAAACCCTACACTCAAATGTGTAATCATTACTTGCTTAAGAAACACTTTAGTGGCATGGTTAGAAAAGTGCTTTATTTTTCAAATGTAAACTTAAATTTTGTGTGTCCAAGAAAGTACACTTAAATGTACTCATTGAATTATCCCAAACTAGTGAGCACACCCATGTGTTCACTAATCAGAATCCCCATCTAGAAACAAGACATTACTAGCACTACAGACATTTCCTCCTTGTTAGTATTTACCCATTTTGTACATTGAGGAAAAGTTACTTGCACTGTGAAGATGAAAGACAACTTTAACTCCTTGTCTGTGCAGCAAAACCCATTATTCTATTTAAGGTCATTGGTTCCTCGTGGAGGAAAACATAAGCTATGGTACTTGTCATTATGCAGGGAACCATCTTTCCTCTCTTTGTGTTGTCTGTTTGCATGCTTGAATAAAGGGGTGTGTGTATGTGTGTATATATGTATTTATATACAAAATCTGATTAGGATTTGGCTATAAAATTTAATAAATTGTTTAGGAAGGAATGGGAAGAGCAGTGAAAGAACATAGTCAAAGCATTCATTTTCTTTCCCACCTTATTCACTTGGTGAGAATGTTTTATAAGGATAGGTACTAATAAAGGGACAAAACACAATGTCTTTGGTTTAAAAAGAAAACAAATTAATGATGTCAAGCAGATGTGTGTACATTTGCTGGAATGCTTCTGTGTCCTTTTCTTTGAACAAAGACAGTCTGAAAGATTTGTAGTTTGAGACAGGGAATCAGAGCTGTCATATACTTCGGATTTGAAAAACCCATGTGTTGTGAACTGTGCATGTTTGTTTGCGATATAGAAATACCGTATTTATTTTGAAAATAATGTCTTTAAGACTTGCTGTGCTTTGTGTTTATAAAGTTATACTCACCTTAAAAACATGTATATATTAATCTAAATATTTCTTATTTAATGAAAGCTTTTTTCTGTTCCATCTTTGTGTTTATCTTCTATTCCATTTATTCTCCTCTCGTCTTCAGGAATACCAGTTACACGTATGTCAGATTTCTTTGTCCTGCTTTTCATATCCATCATCTTCTCCACCATATTTTAATATATTTTATTCCATGTGGTTTTATTAATTTTCCTCAGGCTTACCAACCAGGTATCTCTTTCACTCATGTTTATTCCATTTATTTTCTTGCTTTTAATGTTGCTTTAATCTTATTTAAAAAATCTTTTCCTTCTGTTCTACTGCTATCTCTGTAGTTTTTTTTTTTTCAGTTTTATAATCACTTTCTGAATCCTCATTTCTCTTCTTTTTTTTTTTTTTTTTTTTTTTGAAAAGCAGTCCTGTAGCCTGCAATTCCTTTAAAAAATTTCTTGAAGGCTTCCTATGCTCCTGTGGATAATTCTTTTTCATTTGCTTTCTGGCTCTTATTATTTAGCAATTTTTGTTCATGGATTTTACTGGTTTCTACCCATGTCTTAGAGTCCAAAAACAGAGAAAATACTGAATCACTTTCTGCTTACTTCTGTAAAGAGGATGTCTTAAAATCAGTTTGGTTAAAATCTCCTACTGTTTTTGGACTCTCAGGGTAATAAAATGGTTTTCTTTAAAAGTAATATGTTTTGTTGATCAAATCTTCAGTGTTCTATGGCTACCATTTCATAACCTTAAGTGTTCAAATGGCCATGACACTACAGTTGAGGGATAAATTTTTCAGAGCTTTTCTGATAGCTGTAGGGGCTGTGTGTAACAATATTCTTCCAAATTATGCATGCTAGAGATAATGGGGTTTTCACACTAGTTCTAAATGGAATTTTTGAAAAATTTCCCTTATTCTTGGAAATGCAGTTAACACAATATACAGTGAACTCTTGAGTGTAGTATTATCTCAGCAGTAACCAAGTGTTATTTTCTAATGTATTAATTCTAATTTGTGGATTTTTAAATGTTTTGGTGTCTGAAATGAATAATAATGCCATGAAATAACCAGTATTTGAAACATATTGAGCATTTAAAATTATAAAACCTCTTCCATTCTTAAAATCATTAGAAAAAATTACCTGGTGTTATATGTCTATAATCTTAGTGGGAAACTCCCAGTGCAGAAGTAAAGCAGCAATTCTCGATTTTCTGTTTCCTCCATCCAGCTTTCTTCCCTAGATGTGACCAGAAGTAACAGTTGACATATATGTTCCTCCAGAGCTATTTCAATGCATTTACCTACACATACACACACGGGAATATAAATTTTGTTTAAAACATGAATGATACACTCAGTGCTGTTCTGAAACTTATTTTTTTTACTTAACATTATGTCTTGAAGATTTTCCAGTGTTGGTGAATGTAGAGCCACTATATTCTGTTACTCCATTGTTTGGGATTATTTAACTGTTTATGAATGTTATTAGAAACAATACTGTAACATCATTCTTTTTTTAACATTTTAAGATTTATTTGTATTTTTTGTTTTTTTTGAGGGTGGGCTAATCAAGTTTATTTATTTATTTTTAATGGAGGTTCTGGGGATTGAACCCAGGACCTTGTGCATGCTAGGCACAACACTCTACCACTGAGCTGTACCCTCCCTCCCTATAACATTTTTACACAGACTTCTTTGTACTCAGGTGTATTACTCTAACCTAACATATAGAAGTAGAATTGCTGGGTCAGAGGATGTACAAAGTTAAAATTTTAATACATGCTGCTGAAGTCTTTCAAGAAAAATTGTACCAATTTACCCCCCTCCTCCATCACTGTAAGAGAAACCTGTCCCACCTTGACTTAACCTGATAGAAACTGGATGTAATTTTGACAAATTGTCCTAATCTATAAAAAAAACAGCTGTTTTAACATGCTGTTTAACAAAGAAGAATAGATTTGGGCTTTGGGTCGAAAGGAAATTTAATAATATCTGCCATGGAAAGACATTATGTTACTCGTTCTTTGCCTGGGAAGTAGAAATAATAATCCATAAAATGCAGTAAGAAATTTATTCAAGTTTAGAATATTGAACTTTTGACATCTACTGCAACCTTTATTTAACAAACATATATCTCATGTATTTATACCCTTTTCAACTCATTGCCTTAGGCTTACTTAACATGAATAGTGAGTGTTTTGTTACATTCTTTTATAACAAATGAAAGTCATTTATAGGTACATTAAGTGTTATTACCTTGTGTAAGAAATCATGAATGAGGGAAATCTCTTCTTGTACGTGGCTTTCTAAAGATTTATTATTTGACTAGTCACCTTATGATTAAGCAATTCTGAGAGTAGAAAAATTTCTCCTCAACTAGTCACCAAGTAGCAAGTAACCAAGATTCAACAAGTAACTGAGGATCTAGAACTATATTTTTCTTCAGTACAGCTGTCTGCCCACCCCATCCTACCACCCAGTCATCATGTTATCTCATCGTGCCTTTCTGTTTAGGAAAAAGTCTTGTTCTTATACCTGCAGAATAGCCCATATTAAAATTTGCTGACTTCTATGAAAATGTTCAGATATACAGAAAAGCTAAAAAAGTAATGCCATGAACACTTGCATTCTCATCACTGGAATTCAATGATTAACATTTTATTGTCTACATATGTATTTTTTCTTCCGTACCATGCAAAGTAAGTTGCAGATATTATGACACATCACTCTTAAGTACATGAACATGCATCTGTTGTCTAAGAATAAAGGCATTCTAGGGTGGCTTTTTAAAAGTAGCGCTTTGAAAATGAATTTTACATTGCGGAATTTTTTTTTTTTTGAAATGTATAGCTTTAAAGCTATATTGATTATGGATTTGGTAAAGTCATGGATTTGGTAAAAAAACATAAATTTAGATTCAATGACTAAATTTATTGGATATGTAAAAACAAGTCTTGAAGTGATACTTTAATGAGAAATGCATGGGTGATTATATGTAATATCTTGCTTAGTATTTCATGGAAGTTGTGTCCAAGGTTTTCAGCTGAAAACCGTTAAGTTCACAAGAAGTAGCTAAGAAGTTATTCATTAATAATATTTCATGGCATTAGAAAATCAATGTGAAGTACATTGGTTTATAAATCAGGTTAGATTCATTTCCATCAGGCAAACATTACTTAAGATTGCTGACTCCTGCCTCTGATGTGGTAGTGTTTACACTCTTTTGGGTCATGTTTGATCTCATAGCATGCTGACTTCAAGCCTCCAAAGCAAATTTGCAGTACAAGTACCTTCCCAGAATCCACGTCCAGACTCACCATTCCTGTTGGCTAATTAAGCCTAAGGCAATACATTAGAAATAAGTGAGATATAAGTTGGAAATAAATGAGATATAAGTTTGTTAAATGGTTGCTGTTGCTGTTGCAGGGCTAAAACTAAAAAACAACTTGTATTTTATTATTATTATTCTCATTCCTCAGGTACAGAAAGAAAGCGTAGCAAATGAAATTAACATCTCTTCCAAACCAATTCTTGGACAGAAAAAGGAATCTCAGCTTCCAGGCACTGCATTAACGTGCTCCTCTTTAGAATCCTCTTTATTTTATCATCCTTTCGTCATCAACTTAGGATAATTCTTGGGAAGGAAGCTGATTAAAAAAAATCAATACATGTTTATTGTGGAAAACTGTCAAAACAGTAAAATATGGTATTCAGTGAAAATTAAAACTGTTCTCACATAACAAATGGCCAAAATGCATATGAAAAGATGCTCAGTATTGCTGACTATCAGAGAAATGCAAATCAAAACTTCTGTGAGGTATCACCTCACACTGGTGAGACTGGCCATCATTCAAAAGTCCACAAATGATAAATGCTACAGAGGGTATGGAGAAAAGGGAACCCTCCTGCACTGTTGGTGGGAAAGTAATTGGTGCAGCCATATGGAATACAGTTTGGAGGTTCCTTAAAAAACTACAAATAGAGTTACTATATGATCCAGCAATCCTGCTTCTGGGCATACATCTAGAGGGAGCTCTATTTGAAAAGATACATGCACCCTAATGTTCGTAGCAGTACTATTTACAATTTCCAAGACATGGAAGCAACCTAAATGTGTGTTGACTGGTGATTGGATAAAGAAGATGTGGTGTATATATACAATGGAATACTACTCAGCCACAAAAATGAATGAAATAATGCCATTTGCAGCAACATGGCTGGACCTAGAGATTCCCCTACTAAGTAAGTCAGACAAAAACAAATATCATGTGGTATCACTTATATGTGGAATCTAAAAAAATGATACAAATGAACTTATTTATTAAACAGAAACAGACTCACAGACATAGAAAACAAACTTATGGTTACCAAAGGGGAAAAGCAGGAGAGGGATAAACTAGGAGTTGTGGATTAGCAGATATAAACTACTGTATATAAGATAGATGAAACAGTAAGTTCCTAATGTGTAGCACAGGGAACTACATTCAGTACGTTGGAATAATGTGTAGTAAGAGTTTTGTATATATATGTATAAAACTGAATCACTGTACTGTACAACAGAAACTAACACAATGCTGTAAATCAACTAAACTTCATGAAAATTATAGAAATAAACAGTGTAAGCCATCTACCACAAAAAAAAAGAAAAACAAAACCCAAAAAACTTTGTTTTCAGGGACGACCATTTACAGTTGTTTTCTGGAACATTTTCTATGCCTATCCAAACACATATATCTGTCTATAAATGTTATTTAATACAAACTATATATGCTCTTTTGTATTTTTCACTTAAATGGTTGTGTAGAATTTTAATACATGTGTATTATATATATATTACATAACAATATATTTATCATAATTTTTTAACCAATTCCCTATCAATGTATCTTTAGTTCATTTTCAGTCAAATGCTGTTAAAAGCAATGCCACAATGGCTATTTTTGTACATATATCTTTACTTATTTAAGAATGTTTAGGATAAACTCCTGTTAGTGTGAAGTGGCTGGATCATTTTGAATTTTGATAATGTATTGGCAAACCTGTCTATATTCTAAGGAAAGTATTGTGACATGTAACAGAACTTTGAAATGTTTGCCAATTGACTATGTGAAAAATGGTATCATTTTACTTTATTTTTAAGTGAAATTCACATTTTCATATGTCTTAAAGCCATTTAAAAATTTCTGTGAATTCCTTGATACTTTTGTCATTCTGAGAGTGTTTGTTGATTTATAAAAGTTCTCTATGCAAAAATAAATTAGCCATTTTTCATGTATATTATAAATATTTTTTGTCTTTGACTCTAAGTATGATTTTTCTCCTGGGCTGAAGATTTTGATTTTTATGTGGTTTGAGTAATGATTGTTTTCCCTTTAGAGTACAGTTGACCCCTTAAACAATGCAGGGTAGGGGCGCCAGCCCTCTGTGTAGTTGAAAATCCACATACAACTTCTAGTCGGCCGCAGGTAACTTACATGGTACCTCTGTGTTGCAGATTCAACCAATAGTGGATTGTGTAATACTTTTATATTTACTATTGAAAAATATCTGCCTGGAGGTGGACCCCTGCAGTTCAAACTTGTGTTGTTCAAGGGTCCACTGTACTTTGTCTTGAACTAGTATGTTTCCCTAGAGAACAACCTTCCTCTTGCCTGCCTGAGGGCTTATGAGCCTGCTGCCTGCAGTCCAAGAGTTAAGCACTGAAATGGAGCTGCAAGTCCTGCATGGTTTCCAGATTTTCACTTAGTCCTCTGTTTTGGTCACTGTGCTCAGTGTCCCAGTGATCTGATCCTCTGTAACTCAGTCTCTCCAGGAGTAAACCATCCCTCCTCTGCTGGGGCTACAGAGAGCAGTCACTGGGCCTCGAGGACCAAGTCTGAAGGTCTGCCTGTTCGTATACAGACTTAGGACCGGTTCTTCTGCTCCCTCGACTTCCCGTTCTGATGCCTGTGGGTCTTAAATATTTCTGGCATTCTCTGCTCTAAAACCTCGCTATTCAAAAGGTGTGGACCCTAGACCAGCTGTCTCCATCCACATTACCATGGAGCTTTGTTGGCAGTGCAGCACTGCAGGCCTCATGCCAGGCTTACTGAATCAGAATCTGCTTGGGCTCAGTATCACCATGTGGTTCTTGTGCACATAAGAGTGGGCTGTCTTTCTTTGACTTCCACTGTTGGCAGGCATGTAGGCTGCAGCTGTCTCCACTTGGCTGGATCAGCCACCACCCAGTCTTTTGTTTTCCATTTTCCAGAATTTTTGGTACTGTCTCTTATCTGTTATTATGGTCTTTTGTCCTTTTGGATGATTACCTTGTTTATAGTAATTTTGGGGGGATTTCAAGAAGGCTTAGAGATAAAAACATTTACTTTATTTACTATGTTGAATGAAAATTCTCTCTTCTGGTATTTTATGGTTTTTTTTTAATGTTTGAATCTTTTGTTCATCTTGAATGAATTGATGTCAGAAAGGGGATTACAGATTTAGTCCCCCCTCTGCTATTGGCTAGCCAGTTGTCCTAACATGATTTATTAAATAATCTCTGTTTTCCTCTCTGACTTGAAATGCTGCCTCTATCATATACTAAATCTCCATTGCATTTTGGTTACTTTAATTATTGTAATTTTATAAAATATCTCTTATTATCTGGTAGTACTAATTCCTCTCCATTTTTAGAAGAAAGAGTTTTAAAACTGGGTTTCTATAGTTTCCATTTATTTTAATCTTCATTTTTATATCTTTTTTTTTTTTAACAGACGTCCTGGGATTGAACCCAGGACCTCATGCATGCTAAACTAGCACTCCACCACTGAGCTATACCCTCCCTCCCTTAATGTTCATTTTTATTCATTTCATTTTTATGTTTGCTTAGAACAATAGGGTCATCAACATATTTTTATTTCTAACTAGGTTTTTAGGTTTTCAAGATATATGAAGTAGATAACACTTTTTCATATATACATATATATGATCTTTTTCTTACAGACTTTATTTTCTTTTTTCCCCATATGATGAATTTGACAGCATTCCTAGGAAAATCTATTTCTTCCCATCTTTTGAGAAGGGTGCAATGTGAACACTGTTAAATGCAGTAGAAAGCTTTACTGCATGAATATGGAGTGACAGACAGCTAGTGTGTTGTGATTACCTCCATCCAAGACAGAGATCTTAAAAGGCTCAACTCCTCACTGGTGGGCCAGCCCAAAGCACAGCTCTTGCATTTGAATTCTACCACCACCATTTATTGGAGCTGTGACTTTGGGGAAGTTAAAGAATCTCTCTGATCTTGTGAGATGGAGATCATATTAACTTTTCAGATAGTGAGAATTGGAACTAATTGCAGGAACATGTTTAAGTAAATCCCTGTGTCATAGTGGGTATTCAGCTGATGGGTTCTGCTTCACTAAGTTTGTGAGAGAAGTTGATATGGATGAGTCTTTCAGAGTGCTTTAATCAGCGGGGCATTAACTTGCTCCCTCGCATGTCCTAGTAGAATAAAAGTTTAAATAGGTGACTGTCTAATGTCTTTGCCTTAGAGTACATAATCAAGTTCCATTGTCCATACTAACGGAGGGGAGAAATGACATGAATAAATAACGGTGGATAGTGTCTTAAACCTTTCAACATGGCTGGGAATTTATTTGACAGTTATTTTTGCAGAATATAAGAACAGAATTTCAAAGCTAAAAGAGAACTTGGAGATTATAGACCTTTCATTTTACAAATGAGAAAATAGACCTTGAGGGATAATGACTCACCCAAGATCACACAGTGGTGTGATTTAGGGGCAGAGTTAAGATCAGAAATCAAGTATGTTAACTCCCAGCTCCATGTTTTTAATTTATCCTTCAAGATTATATTTGCTCAGGTACATATCCAAAGCCACCCATGTTCCTGAGAATTGACGTCTGGGATCTCAGCCAAGTGTAAGATGAAGGACACGTGAACTTGGAGGAGCAGAGACATTTTTGAGGTTTTGCTCTCTCTCTCTCTCTGAGTTGTTTCACTCTCCTCTGACTCATAATCACAGACTCACCTGTGGGATATTCGGGTGTAGGCCAGTAAATTTAGGGTGAGAAGCTAGCACTAGGAAGAGTCATTCTTGACAGAGTAGATAGACATCTTAAGTTAGAATAAAAGGGAAAGCCATAGATGACTGGGAACTATTAGGGCCTGTATAGAAGTCTGTGTAGGGTGTGGATTCTACATCAAAAAGACAGGCAAGAATAAGGATCACACACATCTCAAGGGCAAAAGCAAGTGGTTAGAAGGCCAGGTTCAGTGATAAGTTACCAAAAGCATGTAGGAATGAAAGATCACTTCAACAAAAGCTGAGCACCAATCTGAACCCCATTCCCAGAGGTGCCTGCAATGGGCATCCGTCCTGGAGAATTTATGGTTTGAAAGATTGGGCAGTTACAAGCCATCAACAGTGAGGCAACTTTGCAACTGACCAACTATTTGTCTTTGCTCAGAAGTGTTTTGATTTCCTATCAAGTGGGACCAACTGTAAGTGGTTGGAGTTTCTAGGGATAGATATTGAATGGAGTGAATAAAGTAATTCCTAATCCATCATTAGCTCTAGGTCCAAAGCTAGCCTTTAAAACATATACAACTCTCCAACTCCAATAGCTTTGCTTCATAATCCTACAAACTGATTTTGCTTTTGACTTTAGGGTTGAGAAATCAATGCTAAGTCTGTTGCATAAGTAGGAGTAATATTGGAATCATGGCCCAGCTGACAGACCAGTTGTTTTCCCCAAATATGGATTTACTTATTGAGCCAGTAAGCCATTCAATTCATATGTAACTATGAACATCTATTATATTGGCTCCTGATGAATTTGAAATAGTACCAGCATGAATACATTTGATTTAGAAGTAGTTTCAGTTCAGATGTTATTTTCTTTTAGAAAACAACAATTGAAGCTTTGGTTGAATTTTTGAATAGAAGAATCAGTAAAAACATTTTTCAGAGGCACTCAAATTCTGTCATGGAGGCTGTAGAAATCCAATAAGCGAAGAATCTTTGTAGAATTCTTAGAGCACGTAAATGCTGAAATAAATTATGGCATTCAAACTTGAATCGTCATGTTTTAGGTAAAAAATTAAGTCAAGTTTTACATTTAGACTTAGAGAACCTTTTGTTGGGTTTATGTTGACTTAATTGAAGTGAATTTAAATGAATGTTAATTTCTTATTTGCTCAGAGGATTTAAAGAATTAGTTGTGGTGGATTAGATCAATGGACTTGGAAGTCAGTGGGACAAAAGGCACAAAAAGACAAATGAGTGAGTCTGTGCAGTTGTTGAAGTCATGATCTCCCTGGGTTTTGCTGTTGCACCTCCATAGCTGAAATTATCCCCCACTGTGAGCCTCACCTGGTTCAGGAAAGTTGGCTTCTCAGATGCATGGTACAAGTTGTGCCTTCAGCTTTTTCTTGTACGATGAGTCATATTTTGAGTGGTCTTCCTTCTGCTCTAGTGCATAATTCATGCAAAAAATCTGATTTCGGCTGTGTCAGCTTCAAAGGGTTGCAATCAGGCATATGCCTGGAAGGATTTGCTCAGAGAAGAGTTTCTGTGTTTTATTTCTACCACTGGAGACTCAGACTATCTTTGATCAATTTAGTGGCAAGGAGCCGGAGCCAGCTTTTCAATTTGCCAACCTTATTTAAGCCTTTTGTTTTCCTTGAATCTCCAGAAGCTCTCTGGGATGAAGGCTGTATACATCTGACATAAGCATCTGGTTTATCGTTGTAAGAGCTAATCTTTAAATTGAAATAAAAATAAAAGTGTCTGATGGTTGGAACAGCTGCCAACAAGATATCCATCCATTATGAAGGTTTTTGATGGTTTAAGCTATTGTAAATTCCACCATAACCCAGGAGATGGTAGGATCACGTCCACTGCATAAACACTCAACATGTGATGGTCTGGACAATATAAGAAGTCTGAAGGCAAGAGTGAAGGAAAACAGGAATAGGTTAAAAAATGCCCAGTTTCTGGAGCAGTAGTGAGTGCAGTGCTGTGCTGGCTGGAGTGATGATGTGGTCAGGATCGGTAACTACGGCTGACATTTATTGCCCACATGCTCCTTGCCAGGCACTGTCCTTAGAGCCTTACATAGATTATCTCCTTTAATCCTCACATAAACGCTGTAAAGTAGGTACTACCTTTACTTCTATTTTATGGATGTGGAAATGCAGCTTAGGGAGCTTCAATAATTCATCCAAGATCACCTAGCTAACGTTTCTTTGATGAAGACTGTGTAGAGCATCGTGCTTGGCATGAGCAGAGGAGGCTCTGTACACTTACCGGTTGGCTGGTCTTGGACTGGTGGCTGGTTTCTCAGAATTCTCTGAGCTTCAGCTTCCTTCTCTGTGAAATGTTAGCGGGAGTGGATAACCTACGTCACAGGCTTATTGTGGCAGCTGAATTGCACAGTGTATCTGGACGTGCTTTATAAACTGAAATTTTTGTGCAGCGTAAGATGAATGTATTGAGATTAACAAGAAAGGTCAAGCCCTTTGGAGATTTTTTTTTTTACCCCACTGAGAAGACAGACACCTTCATACGTTGGTTCAGAGTTGGCACTGGGTGTGAATCTTCCTCCTGTCTTAGGGGAGCATGTGAAGGTTCTATTCTTGCATGGTAGAGACTCAGGGACCAAAAGATGAAATTCTTAACCAGCTGTGCTAGTGTTATGAACATGAGGAGCTCTCTGAGCCAGGCTTAATTAATTGGTTCCAATCAACGTAGAGAAGGAAGGTAGGATATGTTTCCATGTTTAGGACTTCTAGAACCATGGCTTTCCAACTTTTCTGGGCATCATAGCCACCTGGAGGGCTTATGAGAACAGATGGCAGGGTCCCACCCCCAGAATTTCTGCTTCAGTGGATCTGGATTAGAATTGCATTTCTAACAAGTTCCCTGGTAATGCTGGGACCACACTTTGAGAACCGCAGGTCTAGAATAGCTCTGTGCATTCAAAACGTTGCAGTACTATGTTCAAAGCTAAAAGTCAGGCTCTGCTTATTAAAAGCACAACTAGGAGAAAATTCTACATGTCGTTTAACACAACAAACGTACTGTTGTTTTGAGTACTAGGCTTGTTACACATCTGAAGAAGTAGAGAAAAAAGCATCTCTCCATTTTAACCACACGGGTAAGGTGATAGGTTCCTTTGCAGACACGTAGTTGTGAGTCTTCCTGAACTGAGCATTCCCCCTTAACAGCCAAAATGTGTTAACTGCTTGCTGATGATGTTTGGCGGGTAGTGTTTATACTCAGCTATTTTTGAGGGTAAGTGTGTGTGTGTGGTTTTTAAAATTTTTTCTTATTTATTTATTTTTGTGAGCTGGACTTTTTTTGGTTGTTGTTTGTATTTTGTTTTGGAGGAGGTAATTAGGTTTATTTATTTACTGGAAGAACTGGGGATTGAACCCAGGACCTCGTGCATGCTAAGCACACACTCTGCCGCTGAACTGTACCCTCCCACTGTGTGTATGTGTGTGTGTTTCTTTTCTTCAGATAAGAACAGGATCTTTAGTGTCTTTTTACCCCCAGACTCTTTCTTTTGAGGTATGTTACATTTAAGGCCTCGTATTTTGGGGTCTCTAGCCACATGGAGAGTCATTGGAAGCTGTTCTGGCTCTGGTTTTAAGGGAATGTGAGGAGAGGGCTGTTTTCCAGAGATGGGTCCTGGGGAACTGAAATAATGCTTCATGATCCCTCACAGTGGAGTAGAATGCGTTTTCTTTATGAAGGTAAACAGATGAACAACTTGGCATTTTGGAAGTTAATGAAAAAAGAAGATGGAGAAAATGCTAGGCAGGCTCTCATTGGGTGGTTTTCTGTTTCAGCTGTTTGCCTCGTTATAGAATTCTGGTGTATGAAATTGGAGGAAATTAAAATACCTTTTGGTGCCATCTAAAAATCTTGACCCATAAGCATCAAAACAAAAACACAAGAAGTGACACACTGCCTTGCTTTAAAAAAAATTAATGATGTTATTTTTTGAACAGTTCTACATTTTACAGAAAAATGAATGCAAAGTACACAGTTCCCATATATTCGCTCATCTCTCTGTCCCATCTCCCAGCCCCTCCACTGCAGTTTCCCCTATTATTAACATTTTAGAGTAGTGGGTTACCTTTTGTTACAGTCAGTGAGCCAATATTGATACTCTATTATTAACCGAAGTCCATAATCTACATTAGGGTTCACTCTTTGTTTTACACATCCTGTGCATTTTGATTAATATATAATGACATGTATCCATCATTACAGTGTCATACAGAATTGTGTCACTGCCCTAAAAATCCTCTGTGCTCCACCTAGTCACCCCCTCCCCCAAACTCTGAAATCGCTGATGTTTTTCCTGTTTTCATAGTCTTACTGTATTCAGAATATCACATAGTTAGAATCATACAGTATGGAGTCTTCTTTCACTTAGCAGTATGCATTTAAGTTTCCTCCTTACCTTTTTTTTTTTTTGATATGCTTAAAGTTTTTATTTGGAAATCACTTCAAGAAAAGTTGTGAGAACAGCTCAGTGAACACCTGTATGCTCCCCACCCAGGTGCACCTATATTTTGTCCCTTTTGCTTGATCTCTTGCTCTTTCTTCACATGCATCCATTTTATTCATATTTTTTCTAACCATGACACCTCCTAAGGATAAGGAGATTCTCCTACACAATCAGACTATCATTATTAAGCAAACAAACCCCACATCCTCATCTCTATCCAGTCAGCTGTCTGGATTCCAGTCTTATGAATTGACCCTACACTGTCCTTAATGTCCAGAACACATTTTTTTCCTCTAGTAGAGTGTGCGGTCTCAGATGATGTACTGATTTTACTTACTTAATTCATTTTTTCCAGCTTTTTTGAGATATCATTGACATATAACATTTCACAGTATGTGAAATGATCACTACCATAAGACTAGTTGACACATCCATCTCCATGCTTTTTGTGACTTGATAGTTCGTTTTTTATCTTTGAATAATGTTCCATTGTCTGGATGTACCACAGTTTGTTTATTCCTTCACCAACTGAAGGGCATCTTGGTTACTTCCAAGTTTTGACCATTATGAATACATGAATACAGCTGCTGTAAACTTTTGTGTGTAGGCACTTGTGTAGATGTAAGTTTTCACCTCCTTTGGGTAAGTACCAAGGAGCACGATGGTGGGGATTATATGATGAGGTCATTGTTTGGTTTTATAAGAGACTGCCACACTGTCTTCCAGGTGGCTGTACCATTCTGTACTCCCACCAGCGGGCATTGGGAGTTTCTGGTCCACATCCTCACCAGCACCAGCAGCACCAGCGTCAGCGTTTTGGATTTTAGCCTTTCTAATAGGTGTGCAATGTTACCTCATTGTTTTAATTTTCATTTCCTTAATGACAAATGATGAACATATTTGCGTATGTTTATTTGCCATCTGTGTATCTTTTTGGTGAGATATCTGTTCATATCTTTTGCCCATTCTGTAACTAGGTTGTTATTGTTGAGTTTTGAGAATCTTCTGTATATTCCAGATACCAGTCCTTGTTTGGATGTATGTTTTGCAGGTATTTTTCTGTCTGTGGCTTTTCATTTCATTCTCTGAACAATGTCTTCTGCAGAGCTGAGGTTTTTAATTTTAATGAAGTCTATCTTATAATTTTTTTCCTTCATGGATTGTGCTTTTGATCTTGTACCTGAAAGTCACCACTGAACTAAAAGTCACCTAGATTTTCTCCTATGCTATCTCCTAGAAGTTTTATAGTTTTTGCATTTTACGTTTACGTTTATGGTCTGTTTTGAGTTAATGTTCCTTAAAGGTAGGTATAAGGTCTGTGTCTAGATTCATTTTCTTCCCTTGCATGTGTATGTACAGAATTTGTTATTGGTCCAGAATCATTTGTTGAAAAGGCTCTCTTTTCTCCGGTGTATTGCCTTTGCTCTTTTGTCAAAGATCGGTTGATTGTATTTGTGTAGGTATATTTCTGGGCTCTCCACTGCCTTGTTTTCTAACCGCAAATTTGAAGCAGTTGCTTTGGCTCCCTCCTCCTGTTTATCTTCCTTAGAGTACAGGTCAGAATTTACACCCAGGACTGCTGATGGTCCCTGCTTGTTTGTGTAGTTAGTATTTCACTCCTCCAAGCATTCCTTGTGATGTAGTGAAAGGAAGGACCAATATTTCAACTCTCCTTGTCTTTATCCACTTACTTGTCACTAGCTTTCATTGCTAAAGTCAAATCTATTCTAGTAAATTAATTTAATAAATTCCACACAGTCCACTTAATGATCTTTTCAGTGTGGTTTCCAGGAATGAACTGCATCGTAAAAGTGAGGGATGCCTGTACTGTTGATTAAGTACTTTTTGTCTGTCCGTTGTCTTATTCGTAAAATAGAAATAACATTCTTCTTATAAAGAGCAGACTTAAAAAAAATCAAATCACAAAATACATGTGAAAACACATGAAGTGGGAGAGGGCAGTGATGGTCTACATGTACTACATGGTTCAGTGCTTCACTATTCTCTGTCTTCATTTTATACTTTCTCTTAGAGCAATCAGTCTGTTCCCCTAGTTTTGATTATAACTGAAAACTTTGCATTGAAAACTGTGATCTGTGTGTTAGACAATTGATGAATTTCCATTGCAGAAGTTTCCACTCCGTTCCATAATCACCTCCCTCTTCCCTCCCCTCCCTCCTTTCTCCCTCCCTCCCGCCTCTCTCTCTGCCCCTCTCTTCCTCCCTTCTCCCCTCCCTTCTCCTCTCCTCTTCTTTCCCTATCATATTGAAAAAATGACTGGTGGAGAGAAGGTGGGGTTCGTGTAAGGCTGTAATTTCATATCGAGAAGTTTAGGTACAGAATATTGATTAGGAGGACATCTATCAGGTATAAGCCCCAAAGCATTATTTTATCATTATAATGTATTATATAGTAATAGGCATGATCTGCTTAATACTGTTGCTAATCTAATAAAATGTTAAGAAGTTTATCTATTTATGTACTATACAGCCTATGTTTGCTTTAGGCATGCTTAATCAAAATCTACATTCAGTTGCTTCTGAAAATGTATATATTTCTTAAGCTTGTGTGAATTCTATCTTTCCCAGCATTATTTTCTAAACTACCTAAATTGCAACTTCAGTGAGAATGCCATGCCAATCTTAAAGCCTATGAAATTTTCTGTGTACGTAGGGAACTTAACACCTTTTCCAATCATATACTTTAGATCTATTTGAAATGTGTGTGTGTGTGTGTGTGTATGCACACACATAATGTATATTAACAAATTGTTGCATTAATGCTGTCTCCCTACATGGTAACTTCATAAAGCGAGGGGTATGCTGATAAATTTTTTAAATCATTGCCAAAAAGAGCTTAAAACTCTGGGAATGATTTTTATGAATAATGAGAGAATAGCCTCTGTAAGTAAATATATTAATATAGATGATTAAAGATTAGGATAAGCACAACTAGGAGATTGGTTAAAAATTAATATAGCCATTTTGGCTTTCTTTTGATTATTGTATACATGATATGCTTTTTAAATTTTTTACTTTTAATCTATCTAGGTCTTTATATTTTAAATGGGTTTCATGTAGGAAGCACTGGTCCTTGTTATTTTGAAAAATTCTGACAATCTCTGTATTTCATGGATATTTTAGATCATTTACATTTAATATAAGTATTGGTTAATTGGATTCACCATTTTGTGATTTGTTTTTTGTATGTCTCTCTGCTATTTGTTCTTCTTTCCCTCCTTTCCTGTCTTCTCTTGGAAGATTTGAATATATCTTTTTAGTATTCCATTTTCATTTATTGCTTTGAGTTTTGGCTCTATTTCTTTGAAAAAATAATTTTTTTTTCAGTGCATGCTTGAGAGTTCCAGTATACATACCTAAACTTTCACAGTCTGATTAGAGTTAATATTATACTACTTCAAGTAAAATGTAGAAACCATCTGGTCACGTGGGTTCCTTTATCCTCCTCCACTTACCTTTGTAGTACAGTCATGACATAAGTTATATCTATATTTATTGAAAATTCTACCGAATAATGGTGTAATTTTTGCTTTCAACAATCATACACATTTTAAAGAACTGAGGAAAGTAGCCTTTAATATTTACCATTTCTGTTGTTCTTGGTGAAGATCCAGGTTTCAGTCTGGTGTTCTTCAGTCTGAACCACTTCCTTTAGCATTTCTTTTAGAGCAAATCTGCCAAGAATGAATTTTCTTGGTTTTCCTTTGTCTAAAAATGTCAAATAGCTTTCTTTCCTGTGGGCTATTACCAAGGGATATGGAATTCTAGGGTGGCTGTTTTTTTCTTTCAGCGCTTTAAAGATGTTGTTCCACTATCTTCTGGTCTTTCCTGTTTCTGATGAAAAATCTTCAGTCATTCAAATTGTTGTTTCCCTGTGTATAATGTGTAATTGCTCTCTAACTGCTATGAAGATTTTTTTCCTTTATCTTTGCTTTTAAGCAGTTGATTTTGATGTGTCTAAGAGTGGTTGTCTCTGAGCTTACTGTATTTAGAGTTTATGACTTCTTGCATTTATAAATTTATGCATTTTGATAATTGAGAAGTTTTTTGGCCACTATGTCTGCAAATAGTTTCTCCACCAATCTTTTTCTCCTCTTTTTCTAGAATTCTAGAGACAGGAATACTAGAAATTTTAATGTGCTCCTACAGGTCCCTGAGGCTCTGCTTATTTTTCTGAATTTTGTCTCTTTGTTTGTCAGATTAGATAATTCCACTAACTCTTCAAGCTCACTTACTCTCCTCTGTGGTCTCTGTTCTGTTGAGCCATCCAGGGAATTTTAAATTTCAGATACATTTATTTCTACAATTTTCACTTGGTTATTTTTCTAGTTTCTGTTTCTCTCTGAGAACTCCTATCTTTCTATTCATTCCATATCCTCATGGAGGGTATTATAATGTCTATCCTCTGGGTCATCTTAGGGTTGGAGTCTGATTGTAATTTCTCTTGAGCACTAGTCATGTCTTGCTAGTTCTTTGTGTATGAAGTGCTGTTGGATTGTGTATATAATGTGTATACATTGTGTATATAATGCTGTGTAGATTCTGGGTCCTGTTGTATTCCTCTGAACAATCTCTCTTTTTAAGTTTGTTTTTTTTGCAGGCAGTGAAATGGGCTAGATTCATACTGAATTTCCATACCACCTTCTGTGGGTGGTAGTTCTAATTTCTGTTTAGTTTTCAAAGCCTTTCCTGTGTTCCTTGGGGTCTGTCCCATGCGTATGCCTCTCCAGGGTTAGTCTGAGACTTGGGGGCTAGTTTCAGTCTTAGTTCAGTTCTCCAAGTCTTTTATACTGCTTTGGGTCTGTCCCATGAAGGCACAGCTCAGAGTGAGGCTGGGATCTGTGCCGGTTTATGCATGGAACCGGGGGCATTCCCTTTTCCATCTTCTTTCTCCCTATGATTCCCCCTGTAATCTGGCCTGCAAGGGCCCTTTTTTTCATGTTCTTCTGGCCCCAAAGGCAGAGTTGCAGTGATGGTTTAGCTGCTCAAGCTGCTGTGCTGACTGCTCTGTTGCTCTTTGTAGAACTCTGTGATGGGGTCCTACTCCAGGACAAAGGGCTTCAGAGTAAAATAAACATAAAACTGGAAGTTCACCCCTTTTAGTTCACTTCTCTAAGTTTTGACTCCCCTCCACAATTCACCCTTTTTGTTCATGTTGCGGAGTCCTCAGGTAGCTGCTTTTTGTGTTGTGCTCAGACCTTTCAGTTGTGAAAAGTAAGAAAGAGAGGCTGTAGTATGCTTACCCTAGCCAAGGACCTGGAACTTCCTGCTTCTCTTTTTTTCACAAAGGATCTTGCACCTCAAAGGGGAGAATGCATGATGATACATGGTGCCTGTTTATTTTTCAAAAGAGCTTGCAAAGCAGATCCGTATTTTGCTGACAAATGACACTTTGGCACCAGAGTAGCCTGTAAAGCAGTAATTTCCTTCCTTTCACTGTTTTGTAAGATTCAGGTTGTATTCATACTTTGTGGAGGCAGGTAACATTTTAGAGAAAACTAACATCCAAAAGGAATTGGGAGAGTTATTGAAGCCAACAGTGCCTAAGAGGCAAGGGAAGAGGCTTCCAGTCCAAGGTAGTTGCCAGTCACCCTGAGGTTGGAGTCCTGACCTGACTCCAGCTAATTGGCACTATCGCCTTCTCTTCTCAGGTGGCTGTTAGAAAGAAAGTGGGGTTAACACCAAAGTGAAGAAGATTAGGAGGAAAGATGACTAGGTCAAAAGTATTTAAAATTAAGGTGTGATCCCATCTTCCTTGTAATAGGACTTTGAGCCCACATTTGGCTGTATTTCAGCAAGATGGTCTAGTGTTTAATTTGAATTATTCATTTTATACTGACAATCTTGGCCTCTTAATCTTTGACTTTAGGATATGGCAAAAACAACTCTTACAATTCTGTCACTTATATTAATACACTATTTCTTATTTAATACCTGGGTTTTTTATCGTGAAAGTGATAAAAGCTTACTGTAGATATTTTGAACAATAATTAAATTTACAAAGTAAAAAAGTGAAAACTTAGGGTTTCAGTTTTAGGAATTTTCTAGTTTCCTTTATTGGGAGGGAGACATAGTTGAAATTATTCTATGTTTAAAAACTTCTGTTCTCGCACTTAAGGTAAATTTATAGCCTAAGCATTTTCACTGTTTTTACACATTGTTTAAAAATTTTTTCTAAATCTGATTTTATTTTAATTTTTAAAAATTATGTGTGGGAAACTATTGAAGGGTATAAAGTACATGTTAAAATTTCCTCTTACCTGTCTTCTCAGTTTCTCTCCCTCTGCAAGCCATTGGTGTAATATGATTCCATTTTGTATATTTCCAGAAATGTTTTATGTATAAAAATATATGTATCAGTCTGTAAAGGGGCATATACTTTATCCATTTTTGCTCTTTTTCTGAATATGTAAGTATTCTTAGAACATGACTGTTTCTTCACTTGTTAAAAACTCTTTGCAAACATAATTTTTAATGACTGCTAAATTTCTATTCTGTTGAAATTGGGTTTTTTTTTTTCTTCAATAAACATTTACTGGATTCCTATTATGCTCAGCAGTGCTCAGGGTTCAGAAATGGAGAAGACACTCTTCCTGACTTGAAAAGTAAACATGAAAAATTACAATACAGTGAGGCAAGTATTTTAATATGAGTGTCTTGGGACTTTTCTTGTCACCCAAAAAATGTTTCTCAGCACTCAAAACCTAGAATGAAGAATCCTCAAATTCTCCACAAACTGAAGAAAGTAGAAAACAATTAAGGGTCCGAAATTAGTTTTGTTTTTTTTTTTAACTGTAGTGAACATTTATTATTTTTGCAATCCTTCTCCCCTTTGAAATTGGGGGGTTTGATTGCATTTAATTTTCTTATGGTCCTTTTAAAGTGACAGAGTAGCTCGTTTTGAAGTCAGCCCCAGCCTCCTTTCAGGTTCATTTTCTCTAAAACATCTGAATTCTTCTAGCTATTTAAAGAAGATAACTTGTGAAAACACCCAACGTGGCCCTTGGAGAGAAGTCATTAAGTATGTGTTTATTTTTCTGCCTTCTATTCTGTTAGCTCTCTGACTCCTCAGCTGCCAGGATAGTGCAGCGTCAGATCAACAATGATAGGAATTAATTTTAGCTGAATGCTTTTAACCCACATGCATTACAGTATTATTGTGAGCAGAGTGCTCCCTATTAAATGACTATTGTCAGAGTGATAAGATAAGGCTCTTGGATTTGACAAGACACCATAAGAAATACTTAAACCTCTCTTGTGTCATATGCAGAAGAGATTACATTATTACTCTGTTGGCCCTCTATATCCATGAGTTCTGTAACCGTGGATTCAGATAACTGGATTGAGAATATCTGGGGGAAAAAAATCCCAGGAAGTTCCAAAAAGCAAACTAATTTGCTGTGTGCCCAACAACTATTTGCATGCATTTTACATTGTATTTATAATGATTTATGTAGCATTAACATTTTATTAGGTATGATAAGCAATCTAGAGATCATTTAAAGTTTACAGGAGGCTGTGCACAGGTTATATACAAACATGCCATTTTATATAAAGGACTTGAGCATCTCCAAATTTTGGTATCTGCGGGGGTCCAGGAACCAGTCCCCACGGGTACGGAGGGATGACTCTAATGCAAAAAGAACACAGTACATGGAAAGGATCTAGAAGAAAATCAAGTATGTAGTTAGTTACTCACAACCAAACTAGTGTTAGGACTGCTCAAACTAGGGGTGAATCCTCTCTCTGGCCTTCACCTCTCCTCTGTCAGCCGAAACTGCCTTGTCTCAGCAATGAGAATATTACTACTTACTTTTCAGGGTGTCATGAGGAACTAATGAGAGCTCTGTGGCCGTTTTCCATCATCCTTTACTGTCACTTCTCCCTTGTGGCATCCTGGTCATTGTAATTAAATTGCTGTATATTGTTTGCTCTTTACCAATCCCTCCCGGCTGGGAGATAAGCTCCCAGGAGGGCAGACACCCTTCCATCTTGTTCCGCAGTAGATCCTCATTGCTTAGCTTTGTGCCTTTTATTGAACTTGGTGGTTAAGGGCCTGACTCTGGACTGAGACTCCCTTAGCTTCCACATCTATTAGCCTTAACCCTGGGCTAGTTTCTTAACCTGTGTCTCAGTTTTCTCATGTGTGAAATGAGGACACATGAGAAATGTTTTTCTCTTTGGGTTATTATGAGGATCAAATAAGTTAATACTTAAATTAGAACATGTGTCTGACATGTCATAAATTCATATACATATGCATACACAATACAACACAATATATAATAACAGTTGCTCAATATCTGTTAAATGAAAAGGTGGATGGGTCTTTATTAGCCAGCTCAGGTGAACTGGGTGGAAGATGTGTTTACAGATACCACGTTCCCCTGCAATATCGTCATCCTTGGCTTGGACTCAGTCACTGCTGTAGTACACATGGTGGCACAGGGGATGACCGAATACTCAGGAATAAAATGTCTTCATTTGGAACAAATTAACCAAGAAAGATAGCCTTATACTTGTTATAGTCTGACTCTCAGATTTCTGAATTATATTTCATCAAAGCCAATTGTAGTATTTTATTGATCAAAGAGCAAAAATTAACTCCTTTTACTTTCCCCTTCTCTCCTGAAGCTCTGCAAAGTTCAGATAAAGTTAAAGTACTTAATTTCAAGACAAAACAATAACAAGTCACCTGGGGTTTGAATGTTCAAGTGCTTAACTCAGTAGGGGTCAGAGAGGCTAGTCAGAGTTGCAAAAATGCTGTCTGCTTTTCCGTTTTCAGACTGAACCTGTCCTGTAGGTCCACGGGATTCAGCCTTTGCCTCTGGGTCTCTGTGTGGAAGCAGAAGCATATCTGTTAAAATAAACAACAGAGACAACAAAGCAAAATGAAATAAACAAGATGAAACCAAATTAAACCTCCCAGAAGGGCCAAAGGGCCACTGTCTCGCTAGGTCTTGAATCTGGCTGCAGTGTCTAAAGATGTTTTTGTCTTTTGAGCCTGATGTCAAGAGCCCTGAAGTTTGACATTGAGAAAATTGAAGAGCAATTCTGTTCCCAAAGGGATTATGACTAATACTGGCCTTTTGCTTTGTCGTTTCCAGTGTGTCTTTACAGATAGTATCTTAATCTGTCTCACAGTCCTCCAAGGGGAAGCTGTATGGTTTCCATTTTGACCTTACAATGGTTATTTATGTAATTTATTTACATCCACCCACTACAAAAATTCGATAGATATAAAAGGGTATTTTATATATCAGTGTCCATGCTGCCCTGTCCAGTTTGTCTCTTTGAGGCCATCATTTTTAAGTATATCCTTCCATTGGTATCCTTAGCGATTACAAACATACACACACATTTTTCCTCTCTGCCCCGTTGCCATCCACGAAAGCTAACACCATTTTCGCCCTTTGGAGCCATGCTCTGAATTTCACTTAACCGTGTGTCGTAGAGTTTGTCCCATATCTGCGCATGCAGACCTGTCACATTCTCTACACCAGTTCTTAGTATTCCACTTTTGTAATAAATCCCCCACTGAAGGGCACGTAGATTATTTCCATTCTCTTGCTGTACAAAGACTGTGCCGTGGATAATCTTGTATATACGTTATTTGACATGTGTGCACTGCTATTTGTAGAACTTTCAAAATTACTTGGTGGACAGAGAACTTGGAAGTCGTAATGTTCTTTGGAGAATAGCACCATGAAATAATAAACTTGTTTAAAATTCACTAAAGATTTGTGTTAGAGTAGAGACTGTCTTATCCTAGACCAGTAGAGTGAAAGGGTAGCTTTCAGGGAGCTTGTGCTCCACGTTTAAGATAAAAATGATAAGACAGTCACTTGACTCCGTGAGAGCAGGTCCTCGTCTTTTGGGTCCTCACACTGTCCCAGCGCCTAGCACATCACTACACAGTGTGTGTTGAGTTGATAGTGGCCACATGACTTTATTTCACTGTGTCCTGCCTGCCTACTCATAGGGCTTCTGGGGGAGTCCCATGAAATTAAAAAATTTTTTTCTTTGTAAACACGGAAGTGCTGCATATAAGCTATTGTTACCTGTATAGCACTTAGTAATAGCATATTTCTTACCTTATTTGTTTCTAGTAGCAGCCCTAGATTTTAGAGGTATCCAGCATGATCAGAAAACAGATGTTTACAGGTAGGAATTTCCTAGATTAGCTTGGGGTTTCCATTTAAATTCTTAAAGGAAAACTTTGTTTTCCACTAAATGGCTGTTGAATGGAGTTTGGACCCAACCTAACTTTTTTTCTGACCATCTGCAACCATCATTGCCAACATTGATTAATATGCATTCAAGAGTGAGATTTTTAAACTATTAGGCTTTTCCTGTATTAAGAATCTTCAAACTTAAAGAGAGTGTGTGTGTGTGTGTGATGACTTTATTATTGCTATTTGTAGTTTCGTCACTGCCTGTCAGGCTGAGACTTGTTAATTCATGCCATCAATACACCTGCTTCTAAAGGTCTTCTATCCACTCTGCCATTTCTAATCTAAGTGTAGTTAGAGGAACCAGACCTAGATACTTCATAATTGTCTAATGTGTAAGTAAACCACTATGAATCCCAGTCTGCAGGGTGCAGGGGTAGCCTAAGAAGGCTTACTCTGAAGAGAGGCAGTTAGAATACTTTTTTAGAGAAAAGTCTGGTAGATAGACAGAAATTCTAAGTACGAAGGTGGTGACTGAGTTGTATGTTACAAACAGTTTTGCTTAGTCATAGAAGTCATTAACTTGGATTGAAAATCCAACAAATATTGACATTTTATGTGCCCCAAGGCAGTATACCATGAACCAATAAAATATGTCAGATGCTGATAAATATCATAAAATATATATAAATAAGGAAAGAAGTAAAGAAATAAATTAAAAGAAGATATATAAATACATCCATAGGGAGGAATGAGGGGTACTGCAGGTGAGTTTTTATGTCGGTGATCAGGGAACAACTCTAATAAGGTGACCTTTGAGCAGAGACCTGAAGTGGAGGGTGGAGGCAAATCAAGTACAATGGCCCCGGGGCAGTACCTGCATGACCTGATCCCTGAACAGGTCGGGGCAGTCAGTGTGGCTGCAGTGGGTGAGCCACCTGGAAGGCAGGAGGTGTGTGTGGTGATCCTAGGGATCCCTGTGAGGCCATTGGCTTTTGCTCTGAGTGACATGGGAAGTTGTTAGTAGGTGTGGAGCAGCGGAGTATCGAGCTCCAGGGACTGGCTGTCCTAATGGAGCTGAAATGCGGGGAAAGCAGTTTGGAGATGATGTGAAATCCAGAGAAGAAGTGATGGTGGCTTTGAAACATCAGAATCTAAGGATGCTTGGGTATGTGGGGAAGATTAGTTAGGGAGACCCTTAAGAATAATGATGGAGGGGAGGGTATAGTTCAAGTGGTAGAGCACATGCTTAGCATGCATGAGGTGCTGGGTTCAATCCCCAGTACTTCCTCCAAAAATAAATACCCCCCCCCCCCAAATAAAAAGGAATAATGATAGAAAACTGCACCTGATCTTAAATGGAAGGCTTATGGTGTCTGGCTCTGCCACCTGCACACTTCCAGTCCCAGGCCTGCACCTGGGCACTTCCCAGTGGGCTGCTCTTCTAGCGATGTCTACCTGTCCCCATTCCTTCCCTGGTGGAGGAAACCTCAAAATCCAAATTTTATTTACAGGTTTCAGTTTTATAAACATCACAATTCCAAAAACAGTCATATTGCTTAAAGATTTGCCAGCATTTGAAACCCTTTTCTAAGGTTATCAGTAACCTTAGTGTTGAATTAAGTGGCCTTCCCCCCTTTCTAGTCCCCTTCCACCTCTGCTCCTCAAAACCCCCCTTTGGGTTTCCATGATTCTGTAGCTTTTTGTGTCATTCAAATGCTGTCTTCATTCTTTTTTTCCTGTGTGTGTCCAACAAAGCCATGTCCTGTACCCTTTTGTCTGCTTTTTTGTAAGTCTCTCTTAGTGAATTCATTACTTCTTTGGTTTAAACCATCCTTGGGCAGGGGTCCCAGATCCTCACCTGCAGCTCGGATGTGTCAGCTCTGTGTTGCTCTTTGCTTTATTAAAACCAGCTCCCTGTCCCAGTTCTCTTATTGGTGCTTCCATTCCATTCGTCTCAAAATAGAGCCATCCGGACACGTTTTTCCTGCTCCTTTTCTTTTCCAATCTGTTTTCCAATCTTGTACATCTTTTTTTGGAGCGTCTTTCAGGTTTATACTTTCGTGTCTCAAAATAGACACTCCACAGTCCCAGCCTTACGGTCTTCTTCTTGGAGTCCAACCACAGTGTCTGCCTGGCTAGTTTTGCTTCCAGCCTCCGTCAGCACCTCTCCTTTTGGCAGAACAGGGATAATTCACTCAACAGGTGATTACTAACTGCGTATTGTATGCTAGGCACTGTTGTAGGCATGGGGGATAGAAAACAGGCAGTAGTCCTACCCTCAGGAGCTTACAATCTGGAGTGAGGAGCAGACTGTAGACCAGAAAAGTAGAGAAGGTGTATATTGGGTGGTGTTGGTGCTAAGAGGAAAGGGAAAAAGGCAGGGGAGAGGGGTGGGGGTGAGGGTGCCACTCTGGGAAGAAGTTTGCAGTTTAAAATGAGGTGGTTGGAAAGGGCTTATAGAGGAGGTGACTTAAATTTTTTCTTTTATAATGTTTAACATAACATTTTTGTCATTTTTAAACCATTTTTGAGTGTACAGTTCAGCAGCGTTACCTGTAGTCTGTTGTGCGGCTATCACCACAATCCATCTCCAGTACTTCTCTGCCATTTCAAACTAAAATTCCCATTAAATGATAACTCTCCATTCTCACCTCCCCTCCAGCCCCTCATAACCACCATTCTGCTTTCTTCTGTATAAATTTGATGATTTCAGGAGCCTCATAGGAGTGGAATCATACAATATTTGTCTTTTTGCACCTGGCTTATTTCACTTAGCATAATGTCTTTACAGTTCATTTGTGATATAGCATGGGTCAGAATTTCATTATTTTTTAAGGCTAAATAATATTGCAGTGTATGTGTATAACACATTTTGTTTATCTGTTCATCTGTTGATGGACACTTGGCTTGTTTCTACCTTTTGACTCTTGTGAATAATGCAACTATGAATGTGTGTGTATAGATATCTGTCCCAGACCTTGCTTTCGGTTCTTTTGGGTGTATTCCTGGGAGTGGGATCATATGATAATTTTATATTTAGTTTTTTGAGAAACTGCCATGTTATCTTCCACAAGTGGCTGTACCATTTTACATTCTCAAGAAGGTAACTTTTGAGTGAAGACCAAGGAGGTAAGGGAGAGAGCCAGGATGACACCTAAGGGAAAACGTCTTGGGTCGACCCAGCTCCACATGCGAGTGCCCCGAAGTGGGAGTGTGATGGCCCCGTGTTAGGATTGGTAAGGAGGCCTTTGAAACTGAAAGTGCAGGAAGGTGAAAGAAGTAGAAAACGAGGTCAGAGAGGGAACAGATGTCCAAATCATATAGGGCCTTGGAGGCCCCTGTAAGGACTTTGATTTTACCCTTAGTGATAGGAAAAGCCCTTGGAAGACTGTGTCATATCCCTGTTTCTTAAATGGTACTATCATCAGGTCAAAACCCATCTTAAAAATCAGTAAGGCTTCCCAGATGCTTAGCATTCAGTCCGAATTGCTATAATTCCACCTGGCCAACTATACATCTCATAGCATCCCATAGACTTGTGCATGTGTGCACTTGGACTTAACTGCTGTCTCATGTGCTTCTTTCTGTGTGGAAATCCCTCACTCTCTTCTATACCAGTTCATTCAGGTTTCCACTGTGAGCTTTTCCTCACTCACTTACTGGTGTCCCTTATAGTCACTGTTGTCATTTAGCACAAAATTATTTTTGTTTTGTTTTCATCTCTCCAGTTAGGTAATAAGAGACTAAGTCATGGGTCATTTATTATAGCGCTCTAGGTCTCCTGTAGTAATAGGATAGTAGTGGGCAATTATTATTTATATATATAAACCCTCCTCCCTCCAAAAAAGGATAAGCAGGATGGCCACGGAGCACTTGCACAATAAATGCTTGTTGGTAGGTCGATTCTATACTTTTTGGTGAGTTTATTATGGTAGTTTATATAGGTTATAAAATTAAGTAGGTGCCAATATGCTTGTTTAACTATAGAGTGTCTAAATTAGCATTTTAAAGCTGAAATCTAAACGGCTGTCTTTGTATTTGCTGTAGCTTTTATTTTTTTAATTAGCTCACTATCGTGGAAACTGAAGCATGCCAATTAAGCACTTATCCAATTATTAGAGCTTCAGAGAAAAGTGGTGGATTAAGAATTCTTCATTTTAATTTCATGAGTTACTTAAAAAAATTAACGACAGTTTGCAAAGTTTTAGAGCATTTAAGACAAGTACATTCATCTAAAAGTCTCACTTCAAAACACTGCATGAACTGAATTCTACTCAGTGTGAGTTTTCTGTTAGCTTCCTAACCATACAGTCAGGACTAACTCCAGACCTTGGCATATGCCATTACCTTGTGTTACATTATACAGCCTGGAAATGATTCAGTGGGTTTTCATAATGAGCAAGCCCTTCTGTAGCAGCATAATTACATAAGAAGCATCTTGAAGCCACCACCAAGAGTAAAAAATTAACATTTTGCCACTTTAGGTTAGTGATCTTTTTTCATCTAGGAAACAGAACATCAATTCACTTGGTCCTTTATCTCCAGTCTCACTCCCTCTCCCACCCTCACATCAGTCACCATCATGAATTTAGTTTGCATATTTAGGTCTGTATTCATGAACTAAATGCAGTATTACTTTATTAGTATTTTAATGCTGGAGAGGATGTGGAGAAAAAGGAACCCTCCTAGACTCTTGGTGGGAATATAATTTGGTACAGCCGCTATGAGTTTCAGTTCAAAGATTGGAGAAGACCCATGTCCCAGCTGGAAGACAGGCAGAAAATTTACATAAGTGATATAGTTATCATTTTATAACCTGCTTTTCTGAGGCATCCTTCTATATGGATCTAAGTTATTCAACTGCTATATAATGGTTCTATTCTCTGAATATAGTATTTTATCCATTTATTTGTTGATGGATGAATATTTTTGTATATGTCTTTGAACATGTAGTGAGGCCTCTCTGTAAAGAGTAGCTCCCTTTGGCAATTAGCTGTTATTTAGTGGCTGAAAAATTAGGCACATTTTCATTATTGACATCCTTCTCTTCAATTAAATGTATGGCCTAGGTTATAATAATACATAGTTCCCCAGTGGATTAATTTTTTTATTGAGGTATAGTTGATTTACAATGTGGTGTTAATTTCTGGTGATTTACACACACACACACACACACACCCTTGTCATTTTTTTTTCATTATATGCAATTACAAGATACTGAATATAGTTCCCTGTGCTATACAGTGGGACCATGTTGTTTATTTTATATATAGTAGTTAGTATCTACAAATCCTGAACTCCCAAATTCATCCCTCCTTACCCTTTTCCCCCTGGTAACTATAAGTTTGTTTTCTATGTCTGTGAGTCTGTCTCTGTTTTGTAAATAAGTTTATTTGTATCTTTTTTTTTTTATTTAGATTCCGCATATAAGGATATCATATGGTGTTTTTGTTTCTCTTTCTGGCTTACTTCAATTCATATTATGATCTCCAGGTCCATCCATGTTGCTTCAAATGGCTTTATTTTATTTTTTCTGGCTGAGTAATATTCCGTTATACATATACCAGACTTCTTTACCCAGTGGATTAATTTTTAAATAATTAATTTTGAAAAAATTTCATACTTACAGAAAAGTTGCCAAATGGAACAAAGAACCAGATTTCTCAACTGTTAATGTTTTACTGTATTTGCTCCACTGTGTGTGTACTCTGAGTGTGTGTGTGATCATTTGTCTTTTTCTTAATCTTATGGGAGTAAGCTCCTGACATGATGTCTCATTCCCTCAAAGCCCTTCAAGTGTATTTCCTCCAAATAAGGATGTTCTTCTATATATAATCAGTATACAACATGCCATTCAGCTCACAGCATCAATGATATAAACTCAGCAATGGCTTCTTCTCCCGCCTGGTCCAAGATCTTGTCCAGGAATATGTATTGCATTTAATTCTCATGTCTCATTAGATTCCTTTAGTCTGGAAAATTTTCTTAGTCTTTCCCTGTCTTTTGTATTCTTTACAGTTTTAAATAACAGTACAATAAGAGTACATGCCTTTAATAATGTAGGATGTAGTATCTTTCTGATATTTCCCCCGACTAGGTTAAGTTAATGCATTCTGGAAGGAATGCCACAAAAATGATGCTGCATTCGTCCCAGGGTACCACATTGGAGTCACAAGATGCTGCCCCATTGCTAACCTTGACCACCTGGTTATGTTGGTGTATGTCAGGTTCATTCATATTAAATTTACTATTTAAACTATAGTTTTTAAAACTATTTATTTCAGATAACTTTAGATATACTAAAAAATTTCAATAATAGTGTGCCCTTTATGGACCTTCTCCAGTGTTAACGTTTTACATATTCATTGTGCATTTGTCAAAACTAATAAATTAACGTTGCTACAATACTATTAACTAAATTACAGTGTGTGTTTAGAATTCACCATTGTTTCTACCAGTGTTCTTTTATCTAATCCAGGATCCAATCTAGGATACCACATTGCATGATTAATTTATTTTTAGGTCAGAAAAAAATTTATTTGCACCACATGCCTGTCATTCAGCAATATACAGCATACATGTGTTTATATTCCTGAATATTCTCCCTTTCAGGTGTACTTTTAGGTGAATAAATAATGATTGCTCTGGGTTTATAAGTCAGATTCTGAACATAAGCTTTGGGTGGGCATTCTCAAAATGAGTTTTGTAACATGGGAGGGGAAACTTAAAAACTCCAATTAAAAATTTAATTTTAACTTTTAAAAGAATACGTTTTACTTACGGTGTGAGGGGCATATAAGGGCACGTATATAGTGGTACTCTATCAGTATGTATAATGCTTCAGGGTGTTCTTATTTGGGAAAGGTAGGGCTCAGTAGCTAGATTTAGCTAGAGGTGGAACACCCTATTTAAAGCCTCCATGGGAGTCAGCGAATCTGATTTCTAGTCCTGGATCTGCCACTTATTTTTGGGCAGTAATATGTAAAATCGAGGAATGTCAAGAGTTGTGTAAGACAACTCTGTACTGGAACTCACAGGTGGTACAGTCCACGCCTTAATCTTGTGGTTAAATCTCACCATAATGCCTGTGACTAGATACATTTTGGCGGGACACTTCCAGTGGTGAGTGTTCTGGTTACCTATTACTGTGTAATGAACCACTTAAAAACTTAGTGGTTTCAAACAACAGTTTACCATTTTTTCTCTCGGTCTCGTGCTTCATGGGCTCAGCTTGGTAGTTCAGAGTTTTGGGGGCCTTCATGCAGTGGGAGTCAGTAGGAGACCAAGACTGGATATACCAGAAGGCTTCTTCATGCTACGCGTCCTATCCCTGGGCTAGGAAAGCTGGGGCAGCTGCTGGCAGCTGGGGCAACTCTCCGTGGGGCCTCCAAATGGCTAGCTGTGGCATTCTCACAGAGTGGGAGTCCCATGATACGTAGGTTTCTCACCTGGTAGTTGGCTTCTCCCAGGGTACTTCATAGACGAGTATATTACAAGTCTATTAAGTCTTGGGCCCAGAAACTGGCACAGCCTCACTTCTGATGTATCTCATTGACAAAAGCAATCTCGGAGTCTTCCAGATCTAAGCGGAGAGAACACAGACCCCCATCTCTTGAAGGGAGGAGAATCAGAGAATTATGGCCACTTTAATCCATCCACCTAAATGGGAAATTCACTACCTCCTGTGGAGCGTATCGCATTTATGGAAAGCTCAAGGTGTTTAGGTGAGATGGCATCTGCTTCTCATGTGAGCATCTCATGGAGGTTATAAGGTAAATTAAGCCTCTTGTGCTGCAGAAGTGTTTACTGTTAAATTACTTACTACTTTTTCTTAGAAGCCCACTTCTTAACAGACAGACACACACAGACACAGACACACACACACACCCCCTTGCTGGGTCTAGGCCCAAAGGGACCAAATATGCGTACTTTTCTTTAGAAACTTCCTCTTCCCCAAATTCTACCATCACCCTCTTCCCTGAATGACACCCAAACTGCAAATTAGTGGCCTTGGTGATACAGTTGATTCCTTAAATTATAGCACTGGGGATTCAAAATATAAGTAAAGTGTAGCCCTTGCCCTTAAACAATGAAAGTCAAATATAGAATGAAGTGCCTTAAAGTGGAATCTAAGTGCTGTGATCAGTAATGCAGGGTTCATAGGCTGGGGCAATGTTGCAAGGCAGAAGGAATTAGGAAAATTTCAGAGAAAAGTGCAGCTTTCAACCAGTTGTAACAGATAATGACAATAATAATAAAAAGCATTAACAGGCCACCACATTAGAGCATTATGTGCCAAGAGCATTCTGAGAATTTTATGTCTGTTAACACATTGAATGCTGACCATGGCTCTATGAGGTGAGCGTTATGTTGTCTTCACTTTACAGTAGAGGAAACCGAGAAGGGAAGAGGGTGTCCTTGCCCTAAGCTCACACAGCTGGGAAGTGGCAGGCATTCAGTCCCAGGCATTCTAGACCCAAGGAAGGAGCAGTCAGGGAGGGCAGGCTCTCGAGAATAGGTTGGCATCCAAACAGCTGGGCTGCAGTGAGGACTCCAGACACTGCTTTTCCCTGCCAGGTTTTCCCCCTTCCTTCCTAACCAAGTCCTTTCCCTGCTGAGTATTCTTAAGGCAGCTTTCATGCCTTTGAAAATGCTGCCTTAACTACTATCTTTTCACCTTTCTTTCATGCTTTTTATACTGCTTTTTTTAATATTAAAAAAAAATATTTTTTGGTTGGGGGGGAGGTAATTAGATGTATTTATTTTTTTTTAATGGAAGAGGTACTGGGGATTGAACCCAGGAACTCATGCATGGTAAGCAGGCACTCTACCACTGAGCTATACACTTCCCTCCTATACTGCTTTTTTAAGGTCCAATTTAAGGCCTTTCTTTTTTTATGAGCTATTTCTGAAGACTCGAGCTTATATTGATCAGTCTTTTTCCCTCCCTCTCCCCTCCATTTCTTCCATTAAACACATCATTACTATGTGCCTACCATGTGCCTGCTCTTGGCACTCTGAATATGAGGAAGAGCAGAAAACACACTAGACCATCCTGTCATTATACAAAAGAAGGAAACATTGCAGTGATCTGAGAGTATTACTATGAAAGGGCATCATGAGCTGGGAAGGTTCATGATCCAGAAATTTATGATCTTGATTACACTGGAGCATTTGAAATCCACTTGTATTTTATCAGTGGTAGACACATATGTGCATTTGTGCATGTGCTGACCACAGCCGGACACTTGCATGCACACCATCATTTGTGCTCATTAGTGCCTTTAAATTTTTTTCAACCATTAATAGAATGCTTTCTATTTTGAGGGTTATTTATACAACAGAATACTATACATCAGTGAAAATGAATTTAGCACACACTGTATGAATACATACCACAAAAATATTTAGTTTTCATAAGTTTTCTCATGGTGCCTCTAAGAATCAGGAAGTTCCCACATACAGTGCTTTAATAGTGCATTCTATGATTGCAGATACCCCAATCATTGAAGTCTGGTGAGTCAGCCCCACCTATGGCTTCTGAAATTCTGAGATTCCTTTTGTGGGAGGGCTCCAATGTCTTGGCCAGACCACCATGCTCAAGGCTGGACCTGAGGGCATCCCATAGCTGGGCCATCCCAGGGACGAATGGCAAGCAGCTTGTTTATCCAACTGGGACGGCATTGGGAAGAGGTTGCGATAAAGGTCTGTGGTGAGTCATGCTGTGTGGGACCAAAACTGAACCAGAAGGCTGCTAGAGCCAGTTGCTGTGGTCTTTCTGTTTGAACTCCCAGATCTGGTTATTTTTAGAGAAGGTAAATTCTGTCACTGGGGAGATTCCCAGAAAGGCAAAGGGCCAGCAGAAAGTGGCTGCAGGAACCCGAGGCACTGGAACACTGGGTCAGCAAGAGCCAGTTCCTGGTGAGGTGCCCGCCTCACTTGGCTTACTGACTCTGGGCCAGTCTCCATGGTCCTGTGATGTTTGTCTCCATGGTTGTGTGTGATGCTGCTGCTGCTGAGCAGTGTATCACTGGAGATAGTTGCATAGCTGCTCTTTGCACTTAACCAGTTTGAGATCACCTCCTCCCTTTCTTAGGTGGCTGAGTACATGGTATTTTCAAAGTGTCTGCAACATTTGTTGCTATTTCCTTCTGTAGACGGTGGCTTTCCAATTGTCTTCTTTTGGAAAGAAATGACTGTAGGATACCCACTGGGAGATAGTGGAACCTCACTGTATCTACGCATTCCTGGAGTTGTTTTCCCCCAATTATAAACTCTTAAACTGATGATTTCTGAAATGTTGAGTAAAAACTTGAATACATCTATCTATTTTCTTTCTATAATTTCTGAGTGTAGGTTTTCAGTTTATAGATTTTGCTTCCGTAGAACAGCATCTCTTACTTTGTATTGTTGCTTCCTTACTGATGTCTGGAAAAAAGTTTTTTATTAATTTTTTTATTTTCTTTTTTTATTGAGATGTATTTGGTTTACAATTCGTGTTAATTTCTGGTTATAATATATATAATATATTATTATATAATAATATATAACATTTTGGTGTTTTATATATATATATATATTCATATTCTTTTCCATTATAGGTTACTATTATTTTGGGGTTTTAGAGTCACTTAAAATTAATATGCTTTTCTGTTTTCATAATTAAAAGACCAGGGACTTCAGAGCATGCTTTTACATTGATAGAAAAAAGAAAAAAAAATTCTTAGCAAAAGGTGAAAACCATATTTCTAAGGGGGGAGATATTCATTGTGGAGCATGCAAAGTTTTATAGCCCTCTGGACAGCCTGCTTCCTACTGCTGCATTGACAAAAAGCTCTCAGGGCTTCATAGTCTCATCCCTTGGAGTATTGTTACTAAACCATAATTTAGCCATTCCTCCTGAAACTTCCTACACTAGAACAGGTAGGATTTTGTTTCTAGCCTTCCTAGTGAGACAGTGTATTTTCCCCATGTTTCTGTAGTTACTTTTTCCTGGCTCAGTAATTAAGAATGTCTGTTACTTGGAAAGGTGTCAGGCTGAAGCATTTTCTTGGAATGTGGGCTCCTTCAGGAGCTGGTCAGACCATTCTTCCTTCAAGGGTCTGTTGCCCTCAAAGACTTTGATAAAAGCAGAATCCTGATAGTGTTCTGTGCGGACATCACTCTGTATGGTTTTTGCCCTATAGAGATGTAGCTGCTGCCCCCAGCCCTCTCCAGAGGAACAGAAGGAAGAAACAATTGCAGTCTGGGCTCAAAGGCAACACTTTCATGCCCATCCTGTATAGGCAGAAGCTTTCTACGCTGTAATTTTGTGATCTTTTCTGTAGGAGATACAATATGAAAAACTGGCTTTGGAGTTTGGATGCTTTGAGTTTAAATCTTGGCTCTGTCACCTAACGGTTGTCATCACCTTGAACAAATGAACCTCTCTGGGCCCACCTTTTCTAATTTGGAAAATGAGGTTAATAGTACTTCATTTCGTACCACATGACTGTTGTAAAAATGATGGATGTGAAGAATCTAATGTCATGAATGACTTGCTATAAGTACAGTATGTAACTCTACTCCGTAGATAGTACTTTCTCCCCTGACCTTGGACAGGATGCGCTCTGACTTAGGCACCCTGCGCTAGCTACATGCTGTGTGACCATCTCCAAGGTTTTTAAGCTCCTGGAGCTGTGGTTTTCCAATCTATAAAATGGAGATAGTTATACATACCTTTTAATGGTGTTGTGGGCTTGTGTGAGATACGATGGTAACTTACTCGCAAGTCATCTTTCTTAGCAACATACTTTCCCCATTACTCCTCCTTCCTTCTGTCTCTTATCTTCCTTTGTTTCCTATTGCCTGCCTCTGGTTACCTTTTTCTCTTTATTTATTGGGTAAGAGTCAATTGCTTGCCGAATGAGCTCTTCAAAGCCACTAAAACAGGTGTGTTATAGCATAGAAGAATCTGGCTCTTGGGTTAGTCATACTTGGTTTAGGAAATAACTCTTCAGTGAAAAAGAGATAATAGCTAGTGGAAAGTGAAAATGAGTACTTTTCTAGTAGAGATTTACTTCTTAAATAATGAGAAGAATGGAGAAGGGAAGAATGAGACTCTTCTAGAATGGTTATCAGACTAGAAGGGACCTGGGAGAGCATTAGTCCCTTAGTTGCATAGTTGAAGAAGTTGAGTCACAGTGAGGCAGATGGATTGGCCAAAATATCAAGACTGACTTTGTAGCACCGTCAGCAACAGAGTTCCAGTTCCAACTCCCTCCCCAGCCGTAAGTGGACTCCAGTAATATATGCATGTCTGCCCACAGGTGTGTGTGTGATGGAAAAATAATTTAAACTTATTTATAATTGATTCCTGACACTGGAAGCTGGATAATAAGAATAGAATGAAAATTAAGTATTTTAGATTTTTTCTTGAATAACCTTTAAAATGATTATTGCCTTGAACATGAATTCATTTAATTATTTTACTGAATAATTCAGTTGTCTGTATCTAAGCATTGCAAGAGAGCATAATTTCACAATTTAGTAACTGAGAAATGACAATTACATATTTTTGAACATTTATATTTTTAACACAAAAAAAATAATTGTATTGGTTAAGTTAATAATGTCTGTCCACACCTAGGATATAAATTAATAAAGTAACTTTTAATTTTCTCCTTAAATGTAATTTTTGATAAGTGAATCATGTGATTGGTCACTGTGGGGAAAAACTGTGTAATATGGAAAAGTTGTTTTAAATTTAGATATGGTCCTGTTCCAACATCTTTGAAAGCATGAGAATTCTAATCACCAAGGGAAGGGGCATTGATGAGGAAAGTGGAGACCACGCTAAGTTCATTGTTAAACATGTCAGTAAAATAATGATTCTCTTATTCTCCAGGGTTTCAGATTCTCCTGATTTTGTCTCAGGAGGAAAGTAATTTGCCCTGTTTAAAGGACAGTTTGACAACTAATTTTAAGAGACATGCTTTGAGCATTACTAACAGCAGAAGGAATGCAGTATTTTAGAAGTCAGGATCAGTAGATTCCAACTTGCTTGTGAAATTGGGCTACTATTTTTAAAAGTGCAAGTTGTGCCAAGAAGAGAATCTGTAATGAGGCAGTTTTGTTGGAGAAATTGCACTGTGGCTGACATTACTCTCTAGCTTTCAGAGATCCTATCCCTGGTAATTTTTTGGAGAAACACAAGCTCATAGAGATGTCCATCTCTTGTGTTATAAAATAACAGAAAAGAAATAAGGAACTCAAACCCTTTTTGTTGAGCAGTCTCCAAATGGAGCTGGAATTTCAGAATACAGCAGATGTTTGTATTATATTTAAGCTGTGTCTTGGAAATTTAAACAGTGGCCCAAGTCTTCCATTTTCAGTAGTTTAGTCTCCTTGCAGATGTGGTTTCCAGAATACTCAAAACCATCCTACATTTGCTTTTGGCTAGAGTTTTGCCAGGTGGTAATGAGATTGTGGGACCTGGCCCAGGGGAAGAATAAAGATCTAAGATACCATACAGTTCAAAGAACTAGACTGACTCACCATGGAATAAAGCCATAGGATGGAAAAGAATACTCAAGATCACTCAGTACAGGCATCCAGCTTCTGCTTGAATGTGTCCAACATCAGGCAGCTTGAGAAAAATACTATAATTATATATACTATATAATAGCATATATAATAAACAGTATTATTTTTATGTCAGCAATAATTAGCTGCAATAACAGCTGCCATTTTTTTTCGAAATGATGATGTGTCAGTTCATGCACTGTGTACGTTATTTTCTTTAATCTTTTAATAGCCTTATGATATAGCAGTAGTGTAGCAATTAAGGTGCAGATTCCGGAGCAGGATCATCTGAATAAATCTCAGGTCCATATTTGTTTGCTATTTGACCTTGGGCGAGTTGTTTAATTGCTCTGTACCTCAATTTCCTCTTTGGTGAAAGGAATGTAACAGTACTTATCTTTTAGAGTTGTTTTGAGGATTACATGAGGATTACACATGTAAGGAGCTTAGAAGAATGCTGGCCCAGAGAAAGTGAGATTTAAGTGGTTACTTGATATGTGACCTTAGACTGGAAGGATCTTAAAACTGAGAGACAAGTCTGCTGACGTATGAAGCTCATACTTGTTCTTAAACATCCTGCTTTTCCACTGTGGCAGCCCATTACGTTTCTGAGCAATTCTTGTGGAATTCCCGTTTTATATTCAGATGAATTCCGGCTGCTTTTAGCTTTGTGCTCTTGGTCTCAGGTCTATTAAGATATAATACTTTGTCCTGAAAGATGAGGAAAAGAAAAAAGCGCAAACTTGGGCTTTTTTTTTGCCCCTCATTACTGTTATGTAATGAAACTTAATGTTTGGTGGCTGTTAGTCAGACTCTGGAAATCTTACAATTTGGAGAAAAGGAAGGAATAACTACTTTGGAAGTTTCTCATATTAGCCCACATGAACCAGAAGTGGGTCTCTTATTTAATCACTTTCTTCTCTTGGAAAACGTCAAACTCAGGAGGCTGCTGGCTGCAGTTAGGTGCGTACTGATAGATACAATGAATGGAAGTGGAGGTTGTGGAGGTAAAGCTCTAGCTATGATTTTAATGAGGATGTCAGGGCCTTTGATACCTCTTGTCTTTTTTAGTGGGGCAAAAATAGCCTCAGCTTCCATGGAAAGGAAGAAACATAAGTGCCTTTTTTTTTCCATTGAAGATTACGTGAAAATTCTCCTTGGGACTGGGATTGATTTCAAAAACCGATACTAATAAACCACAGAGATCCTGGGAGTGTAGGAGACTACTCCCGTCTTGATTATCTGGTGAAAGAAAGACTCTAGAGTTTGGGGGAGAAACTGTTCTTTCCACTTTTTATTTGGCGGGGACATACAAAATAGTTAATGTAGCCTTATATTTTTTTTTCAACTAAAGAAAAAATTAAGATTCTCGTCCTTATTGCGTTGAAGCAGTACATTAGTGTAAGACAGTAATACAGCAGAGAGATGATTCTTATGAATAATTCTGAAGTGAATGACTTTTTGTACTTTAAACACACATTCACTTTAAACGACATAAAGAATGTGTCATATCATAATTTAGTCATGGTTGTTCATATTGTCATCTTTCACTTAGTCCCCATTGGGAACCTAGTTGAAAGCTCAAATCTGAAAATTTAGCTTTATTTTTCCTTCTCTGTGTTATAAAGCAGAGCTCCCATCTCTACCACATAATCTAAATGTGTCATCTTTGGTTGTTTGGGCCTGCAATATAATAAATTCCTGGAGGGTAGGAAATACTTCTTTGGTTCCCCTTTTTAACAATAGCAGAGGGCTGGCCTAGTGTCTTCTGTAGTTGTGGTTGAATGAATTATATAGTAAGATCATCAGTAAAGCACTTCCTCCAAGAATATAAAAACAGCTCTGCCCATTTTTGAGAAACTGTTGGATTCCTGAAACTGTTGGATTTCTGAACATTTTATAGAGAATGCTTGAATGACTTAGTACATACTTTGTTAGAAACCTCTATGTATGGATTGTCTCTTTTCCTTCCTGCCTCTCGCCTCCCCTTCTTCCCGTTCCCTGTGCTCTCCTGCCACTCTGTAACCATCATCTCCCAGGGCTCATGTCTGGGGACCCATACCAGAGCTCTCCAAACTGTGTGCTGTGCTCCCTAGGTGTCAACCAACCCCCTATGCTTAATTGTCCCTGCAGCCACATCGCTAGGGCCTTTGATCAGTAGTCTCTTAGCAGCCCCACAATGCCAGCTGTCGCTGTGCACTGACATGTTGAAAAGGGATCAGTTTCTCTCCCTGCATATCTGATGTCTTTCTGAGTTTCTTTTTTTGTCAGCAGAAGGGAGCATCTTCTGAGATGCACCATTGGTATTTTCTTCTAAGACAGCCTCCTCTCCCAAATGCCGCTGTTCCCCATACACCTTCTGCCGCCCTCATCCTTAGTGTGCACAGTCCATTCCTCACTCTGGCTGCACATGAGAATCCCCTGGGGGGCATCTGACAAAGCTGATGCCCTAGTCCCACACCAGCTGAGTCATGTTTTAAAATGTGCCGGGAGATTGTGATGTGTGAAGCGGTGTTGGGACCACTGCAGTAGAGGTTCAATAAATATTTGTTAATGGATTAAATAGTAATTTTATGTACATCATAAATAATAGTGTTTTGGTGCTGGTTGACATTCACTAGAATGCTGGCCTCGGTAGCATTTTTCAAATAGTCTTAGTGACCATACATCATAAACCAGGGTCTTGGCAAGATTCTATCATATAGAGAAAAATAATACTGGGAGGTGAGGGGAAGATTTCTTTCCAAAGGGATATTGTCTTAAACTTTTAAAAATAAGAAACAGACATTTATGATACACTTTCAATTACATGTTATAGATATATTTTGGAATGACTTCCAAAATCTTTTTCTCCCTGCTCCATGAATAAAATTTGTTTCACCATGTTTACGAAAGCATTAAAATACTATTTTCTATTCCCTATGGACAGATAGATTTCTGTTTTCTATTGATTACTAAGTCAAATTTGACAATTGGTTCAAGCTTAACTCTTCAGGGAAATAAATGTAACCCAGTGGACAGAATTTAAGAATGGCAAGGTTGAACGATCTAACATTGGAAAGCAGCAGAGGAGATCCAGATCGTTTCCAAAGCTGGGATCAGGGGTCAGCCTAGCTGCCCATCCAACCTGGTAGAGTGGTCATTTATCAGCACTCACAGTCAGCGAGGGGCAGTGGGGAAACTGAAGCCGTTATTTTTTCCCCATTGATTCGGTTCAAAATTGAGCCATATTTTTCTCTTCTCTAACAGGGAGAGATAATGCCTACCCCTAAGCCTGACAGATGTGTCACAAGCATCCTTGAAGATGAATGTAGTAGTGGCTTTGGAGAACTGGCAAGCACTAGGTGGGGGAGGGAGAGGGGGAGGAGGAAAGGGGAAGGAGGTGATGATAGTAACAGAGCTTCAGGGACAGTTCCAACAAATTACTAATGGGACTTCTTGGGTGCATGGGAAATGAGGCACTTCCAGACAACATGTCTTGGGTTCTCCGCACTGAGTTAGAGGTGAAAGATGAGATGCTGTCATGTTCAGCTAATAAATGACATTAGTAAGGCCAGAAGTTGAAAGGAGTTCGGCCTGCAGCTTGGGAGCTCCCCGCTGAAGGTTTCCAAGGTCTGGAAGCCAAGAGATCACTCATCTCTGACAGGAACAATGGGAAGATCTAAATTAAAAATGGAATAGCCTTCAGAAACCTTCAGGCCCTCAGGGGCCTCACTGAGCATAATTTTCTTTGAATGGAAATAGAAGTTTATAATACCTTTGAAGTGATTTTTCAAACGTTAAAAAATGAGGCATGTGGAAATCATTCCAACCTTTCCAGCTCCTTTAACAAAAGCCAATTTTGCAAAGTGTGTTATCTCTGAGGTTCCTGAGCTGGGAAAGGATTGATTTGAGAATACAGAGAGTTTACCATGGAAATTTTTTTTTTTTTTTGATGACTCTCCCTTGTTTGGATTCTTGTCACCAAATTCAAAGTTATGCGACTGTATGTTCTGACACTGTTGCATAGCATTCATTGCCCTTGAGTACTGAAAAGAAGCCATAAACCTATGGCAATTACAATCCCAGATTTTGAGATCTGTGTAATGGGCACAGGTAGCTGAGAGCTGGGTGCCTGAGCATCTTTTTGTGGGTTTCTGGTGTAGTTCAGCCACTTCCTTTAGGGCGAAGTGTTGGCTATCTTGAAATTTATAGAGTATCTTTTAAAGCAGGTATCATTTAGAATTACATGTTAATTTTTTTCCTCTTTGTTACTATGAACCTAATCTCTTCGTGGCAAACATTTCTATGTTACTTTTTAAAAATAATTTTATTAGTATGCCGAAAATGTTAATGTTCAGTGGCAGTTAGGAAGTGGTTTTCCCCTGTAATGGAGATGAAATTTTGAATAAAGTGGGTGAAAATTGTACCAGTGAGATGCCAAGAGCTTTTGTGTGTTTTCTAACTACTTGAATGAATTAATTAAACTCAAAATTAAAATACATCTTAATAAATAGTCAAGTGTTTATTATATGCCAGGAATAATAGTGGCTGTGTTAGTAATGCTTTCGGCTAAGTAACAATACCTAATTGACACTGGCTACAGGAAAAAGCCATTTATCTTCCATAACGTAGCCTGGTGGTTCTTGTTTGGATGCAGCAGCTTTACAAAGCCAGTAGAGACCCAGGCTGTTTCCTTCTGCCTCACTGCTCTGCCATTCTCAGTGTTTGGTTTTTGTCTTTAAGCTTGTTCCGTCTTGATCCCATTATGGCTGCCACTGCTTCAAACACTACCTTTTATAATAGGAAGGACAGTGTTAGAGAGCATGCTTAGCATGCATGAGGTCCTGGGTTCAATCCTCAGTACCTCTATTAATTAATTAATTGAATCAGTGCAGTAAGAAAGGAAGAGGAAGAAAAGAGGATGAGTGGAAAAACAAATAGTTCTGTTTAATGCGGGAAAAATTTTTTCTCAGCCTTTTCCACGTCTCCAGTAGCTGCTCGGGAAACAGAGAAAGCAGATATTTGGAGAATAAGAATCTGATTTTCATGATTGTCTGAAATCAATTGTAATTCATAAATGGACTTTCCAAATAAAAGGTTTGGTGCAAGGAAGGAGGGGTAGTTGTTGGGTGGGAGACCACTGCTGTGCCCCATGGCAGCCTGGGCCAGACTGTCAGAGAAGAGAGTGAGAAGCCCTTGTCGTCGAGGGTCACTGCCTGACAGGGGGAAGACAAGAGACCAAATGACCATAGTGAACTTGGAATAGGAACAGTTTCAACGAGGTGCAAAAAAAAATAATACCATTATAGGAAGATTTGGAGAGAGGTAGAGAGGTTCAAGAAAATATTGGGGAAGAATTGTTTGAGGTGGGCACTGAGGTTTTCTATAGATGGGCAGCCAAATGATCTTTAGATACCTACACAGTCGAAAGCCTTGGGTTACATAGCAGATATCCCAGAAGAGTAATCACTGGTAATCAGGAGAGCCTTCGAAGCCCACCATATCATGGTGGTTGCTGCATTATGACATTAGACAGCAGCAGATGAAGGAAAGCGTAATTTACTGTGTCCTGAACAGCAGCCTCTTGTTTGCCAGGTACAGTGTTGGATGTTTTTTCCAAATAGATTACCTTTCTCAGCAGACATGCTCATGTTTCTCTCCTCTGTGCTCCACTCATTCAAGGGCCACCCCAGATTGCATTTAAAATTGAACTTTGAACTCAGGTGTGTTCCTGAGATCAGTTGTTTGTAATCTGTGGATGCAGGTAGTATTTTTCACAGAAGTCCAAAGGACCTCAAGTCACAGGTCCAACTTTCTTAATGTGATGTGATAATATCATGCAGTTTAATGAACTGTGGTGGACTTATAATGCTTGTGATTTACATTAATTTCATTTTCAATGATATTTAATAAACCATATAGTTATTTTTGGTACAGTTAGTGCAGTCATTGAGCTAATTTTTCTGTATGTAAAAAAATTAGCAAAAAGAAATGGTGATAGTCAAAGAAATGGAGCTGAGGTTTAGTTTTCTTTAAAGTCTCCATCCAACATGCACCCCAGCGTTCATAGCAGCACTATTTACAACAGTCAAAGACATGGAAACAAATGTCCGTTGACAGATGACTGGGTAAAGAAGATGTGGGGGGCGTGTGTGTGTGTGTATGTAATAGTACGCAGCCATAAAAAAGAATGAAATAACGTCATTTGCAGCAACATGGATGGACCTAGAGATTATCACGCTAAGTGAGATAAGTCAGACAGAGAAAGATAAATATCATATGATGTCACTTATATGTGGGATCTAAAAAATGATACAAATGAACTTATTTACAAAACAGAAACAGACTCACAGACATAGAAAACAAATTTATGGTACCAAAAGGGAAAGGTGAGAGACGGATAAATTAGGAGTTTGGGATTAGCAGACACAAACTACTATATATAACATAGATAAACAACCAGGTCTCCTGTAGAGCACAGGGAACTATATTCAATATCTTATAATAACCTATACTGAAAAAGAATATGTGAAAGTATATGTATGTGTAACTGAATCACTATGCTGTATCCCAGAAACTAACACATTGTAAATTAACTGTACTTCAATTAAAAAAAGAGTCTCCATCCAGATTGCCCAGTACTGCTCCATACAGTGGTCAAACCGATGCAAGATGGGAGACTTAGTAGGAGAGAACTGAGAGACCCAAGTGACCTTTCAAAGAACGGTATTTGCAGAAGGAAAAAAAACATGTAATAAAAAGACTAAAAAATATTATTAATACAGCACTCAGGGGATTAGATTGACCATAAGCCTGGTGAATAAGGGGGCTGCCCTAACTTAGTGTTACTGAACTCCTGATTGTTGACATTTGATTCTAGAATGAGAAAGATGATAATTTTACTCCTCTCTGAGTTAGTATGAAATTTTATGTATGGTGTAATATATATATTTATGAATTTTCTCTGTATAAAGGACTTATTTTAACATAGTTACAGTGCCCTTAGCACATGCAAAAAATGAACTGTAATATGTTTTTATACAATAGTAACATATTTTACTACATTTATTCGTATAGTATACAACCAAATTCTATGTGTGTATCTGTGTTCATGTCTCTCTCTATGAAGACATTTTACCTGTAGAAAAGAAGATTCAGAACTTCATAGCTGGTTTTGAATTTTGTATGACTGATGTGTGGAAGAAAGTTTGAAACTGGTTGTCTTTATTCCTCTTAGTAGGAAAGATCCAGTTGGTAGAGTTATGGGGAGACATTTAGGCTCATTTCTCCAGAAGAATTTTCTGAGCATGCTGGGTATAGGTGAAATGGGCTGCTTTAGGTGCAAGAAAGTTCCTTCATTCCTTAAGATCTGTCTGTTCAAATCTAGGCTGATGCAGTGGTTCTGAAGTTTCAGGGTGCATCAGAATACATGGAGGGCTTGTTAAAACCCAGATTGCTAGACCCCACCTCCAGAGTTAATGAGTTTGACTAGGGAAGGGGTGGTGGGTAGAATTTGCATTTCTAACAACTTCTCCCGTGATGCTGATGCTGCAGGTCTGGGGACCACAATTTGAGAAGCATTGGGCTAAAACATGCTTGTCAAACTGAGAATCATTTGTCAATTTTTGTTAAAAAACAGAATCTGATTCGGTTGGTTTGAGACTGGGCCTGAGGTTCTGCATTGTTTGGATACAGTCTGCGTTTTTAATTTCCCGGATGATGCCAGTGCTCCTGGTCTTTGATGCATGAGTTGCAGGGCTAAAGAACCCATCAGGGATGGTGAGGCCTGAGGAGGTGTAAACACCCAATGGGAAGATCCGATCAAAAGATATAACTCTGAGCTTCTGCAAAATAATTTTATTTTGTAAATCTCCAAAGGGGACATAGAAGAAGTTGACTTTCGCTTAAAAATGTCTTTTTTCATCATAAAATCCCCTTTTCTTACAATTATCACACCATAATTACGAACATTTTATGACCCTTCTCTGCAGGTCTTTAAATAAGAACTCATTTAACTCACTCTGTAAGCTTTTGCCCCTCAGCAAAATGCCTCATTGATTGAATCCATGACCGAGCTTTAAATGGAAATGACCTTCATGTTCTTTTATTTAATTGAGCTCTGATGTTTACTTGCAGATTTGGTTGTTTCTCATAAATGGTCCCATTGAAGAATTTTGAGGGTTTAATAACATTATGTCCACTCACTGTGCTTTCTAACGAGACCACTGGGGTTGTGGCCATGGAAGGATTACAGTAAATTAAAAGATTTCAAATCTTAAAAAAAATAACATGGATTAGCAAGGTTGCGTTAAGAAAATGAAATGTCTCTCGTGGGGAAATGCATGTTTCCCAACCAAGAGCCAAGTGCATATTTTACTCTGTTTTCTACTCACTCTGTATGAGTAAGCTGTGTTTTGCCTTTGCTGCCTTCAAAGTCATCCCTCTACCTCTTATTTGAGCTGCCTTTGATTCTCATCTTATGAGCGTACATCACTTCTTAGGGTTAGGTTTTCTGGCATTAAGGGGATAATCTCATAGAATCACAAGTGGTTCTTAGACCAACTGGAAGCACAAGATGAAAAGCTCAAAAAAGAAAAGCTGATTATTAATAGCTCTTTAACCTTTTTGTATTTTTTTTTGGCCTACGAAGGGAAGGAAACCAGCATTTGCCTGCCTTATGTGCCAGGCACTTTACGTCAGTGTTTCACTTAATTTTTACGGCTCCGGTGATACACTCATGTACAGGGAAACTGGCTCAGGGTGGTGGGATGATGAAGCTAATATCTCACAGCTAGTAAGAGGTCAAATCAGGATTTGAACCCAGGATGGTATCTCTCCAAAGCAGCTTATTCACTCCTTTTTATGTGATGAGGCTTCCTAATATAAACAGCAGATTCTTTGGAATGCAGATGTTTCCACATCGTGGATCAGTGGGTCGAGGGCTTTGAATGAGAGAGGGAGAAAATAAGTGCCCTGGCCAATTAGTATCTCTTTAGTTTCTTATCCAGCAGCCACCAACAAAGTCGGTATCAGCTGTGCTACCAAAATGGAATGAAAGTAGCTGCCAGTTGCTCAGAGCATCCTCAGACTGAAGATGCTGAGCACGTAAGAACACCGCGCTGACTACAGAGCCATCATCTCTGAGCTGTGAATCCACACTTCTCATTTTGTTGGTGGCCTTGGGACTGAGGCTCTAAAACCCACATTTCTCCTTTGTCAGCTCTTTCCCTGTAGTATCTGCCAACGTAGGGTGCTAGAGGTGGCCTGTGTGGCTAGAGGAGGGAGACCAGACCAGCTTATCCTGTTTACTTCCTCTCCTGAAAGTGTCACCTCAGCAGGGGACCGTCACCCAGGAGAGGTGGTTTGTTTTTAGCAATTAATTCTGGTTTCTTACTCCCTTCCCTGCAACAACCCCCACCCCACCACCTCACATTCCTGGAATCAGCTGTGTTCCCTCCCCCTTGGAGGCATCATCTCTGGTTGGGGGCTGCCCCCTTCTTAGGGATCTGGGTCCAGCTCCTTGTGGTCCCTCCCCAGCCTCTACTCTCTGCTCCTCCCGAGGACTGTTGGTTGCTTTTGCTTCCTCTGTGACATCTCAGGAACGCCTTTGGGTCTCTTAGTTCTCCTTTACCAGTTTAACTTGTTGCTTATATTAAATTCCCTCTGTTATGTAAACTGGTGGTTTCTGTTTTCCTGACAAGACCCTCATGGGTGCACGCCCTCTTGGAGAGGGCTCCTAAGCTGTGCTGAAGAGTGATGTGAACACACTGCCCGTTGCTGATGGGAGGGAGTCGGGCAGAAGTCATCATAGAACTTGAGGGATTTGCAGACAGATTTGTTAGGGGCACATTTTTCAGCACACAGTTCCATCCTGGGACAGCATGTTAAATGTGAGAAAGGACTGGGAAGAGGCAGTCGACTCAGAGAAGCTGTGTGTCCTAGGATCAGATTTGCCCCTAGGTTTGGGAACGGCACCTTCTTGGTCTGTTTCCTCACCCATAAATCTTTGGTAGTACTAATTAGGAAGTCAAGTGAAGTTAGAATCAGAGTACTTGGAAAAAATGTAAGGCTTGGATTAAAGTAAATTATTATAATGATCCAGTAAATAATTGTTATGCTGTTTTAGACTTGATCTCAGTCTGTGGGAAGGAGTTTGCTGAGGCCATAGGAATCCTTGTGTGACAACGGGGTGAGGGCTGTGAGGAGACCAGTCACTGAGGACCCACTGTGTCCTGGCCCTGTCATAAATGCACTGCATAGTTGATCATTCAGCTTCCACCATTTTACAGACAAAACTGATTTTGCTGATGTCCAGAGTCAGGTTTCTTAATTATTCTCTGTTCTTCTCTGTGTGTGAAGGGTGCTGTCCGCTCTCTCTGTTTTTTCATAGTCATCTTTGCTGGTGAAATAGGCACAGGATAGGTGGTTGGTGTTAACTGGTGTGAGGCTGTCAAATTCCTCTGGGGGTAGTTTTAGCGTATTGGTAGGTCATGCACTTAAGTGAAAACCTTTATGAAGCTTTCCTTCATGAACTGCTCACTCTGTTTTGAAATTCCATATAGTCATCGTGTCATTGGTAATTCACCATTAAGCTAAAGGACACTGTCCTCATGTACCACTACACACACCTGGAAATCTTCGGTGGTAGACCAGGAGTAAAGCCAGGCATTGTTCATTGATGACCAAAACTTGTGGTTTTGAGGCATCAGTGGACAACCCTTGTGGTTCTGATATCTGGGCCAAAAGAACTGTTCACAGACCCATGAGCATGTGTAATGAACTGAAAACAGAAATATTGGAGAATGCAGTTCTAGGAGTGGAGTAAGAGGGGTCTGTATTGCATGCACCTCTTCTGCTTAATTTTTAGTTCGTCACTGAAACATTGAAATCATTTCCTCTTTGTAGAACAGTGATAAAATCTGTTTGCTTATCCCTTGGACATATTTTGAAGACTGAGTGAGATAAAGTGTGAAAGCGCTTGGTGAATTGTAAGGTATCTCGCAAATGTAAAGAATTAAAGGATTAATGTGTTATAGGAAGGCTTGGAACTCTCCCAGACCTCATGGTTAGCTGTGGGGCCAATTTTGAGACAGATCTGCCAGTAATGAGGTCTTGTAAGACATAGTCAGCAGACCTTGAAGGCCTGCTTCTTGCACCTCTGCTTCCCTTGGCTGGTCCCCTGAGGAAGGTGAGTGATGAGGGCTGCCGAGACCCCGTCACAGAGCGAGGATGAGGACTGTGACAAAGAAGGTGTCTGTAAGAATGCCGAGGGGTGCGGTTAAGGGGAATTCTGAAGCACTCCGGCAGAGCTCTTGATTTGTGCTGGGTACCCAAAGTTGACAGAATGTGCTGGGAGCATCAGTTAGAGATGAAGCTGCCAAAATTGCAGTCAGTAAGTCAAAGAGGCATAGCTGACAGAGTGACAGATTCTGGGAGGAAGCAGTTACATCCCTCAGAGAGCGGTCCAGGTAGTGCCATTCTCAGTGTGCAGAGAAGAGCAGTTAGAGAGAAAGCCCTGCGCACACACGCACACTGTTCCTTAATAACTCACTACTGACCAGTGTGATAATTGTGTCTAACCATCAGAATGCTGTGAAAATATCAGTTTATTCCTGGGGGCAACGTCTTAAAGGCCTCCCTGACCACAAAATATCATCGTATATAAATATACACTAGACAGTGTTTTTTCTTGTAAGTGGCTTTAATGTCTTTTACACTATTTTATGGGAAATGCAGGGGCATATTTTTTATTGTTTAAGATAAAAACACAATTTCTTTGAATTTTCTGAACTTCATCTTTAACAGCCAGATTGTATGTTTCTTGAACAGTTGAACTCATGGTTAAATATCTGGAGTCTAGAGTCTTTGTTTACTTTTTTCTAGAATCCTGGAAATGCATAGCAAGCAGAAGCAATTTTGATATTTCTCAAGACAACTTGGGCTTTCCAAGGATCTCAGCTCTCAGCTGATGACACTGGGTGACCTTCCAGTCTCTAATCTGTACCTCCCATGAGGCTGAAGTAGCCTAGACTGACAAGTAACTTCACTACAACTGTTTCTGATTTAACTGTAACTTTTGGAAAGCCTCTTGTGAATTTTTGTCTTTTAACAAGAGCAACAACAACAAAGTCTCTGCCTATATTATTTATTAATAAAAGCTACTATTGTCTAAGGGTCCCTTCTACTCCCTTAAACAATGGAATAAAGTTAAATTCAGAAAAGAGTCCTTAAAACACTAAAAAAAAAAAAAAAAAAAAAAAATAAATAAATAAATAAATAAATAAATAAATAAATAAATAAATAAATAAAAGCTTAAAGTTAGAAAAAAGTGGACGAGGAAAGGTTTTTAGGATTCAGGCTGTTTATTCTTGAAGAGAGAAGAATGCATGATGACTTAATCAGTGTTTTCAAATATTTGAGGGGTTTCTTGACTGTATCATCTCTCCAGAGGGCTGAGAAAAGAGTAAACGGGTTTATATTTAAGCTTGAAAGAATGATGCAGGAAGAACATTTTGAGTCAAGTGGGCTGAAAAACTAAAATCAGATACCGGTTTTTTAAAAAAAAAAAAACTTTTTATTTTGAAATAATTATAGATTAACAGGAAATTGCAAAGAAATGTACAGGGAGATTTCATGCTTGAAGGAAGTTTCTGAATGACCTCTCGAAGGAAGAAGTCTGGCTTGGGAGGAGGCTAGGCCAAGAGACATCATAAGCTCTCAAACTTTCTGGCTCTTTCATAAATTTTGCCACCCTTGTGTTTCTTCCCATAAGAAGTTTCCCACTACAGCTTGCTGACCAGCACAGACTAGGGGTCCTTCTAACATGTGAGATGTACACTCCTTGTAATGAAAGTTTAAGACTAGCCAGCACTTACTGAATCTTTTCCAAATGTTGAACGCTGTCGGGTAAGGCAGATATTCATTCTGTCAGTCCTCACACACATTCTGCAAAGTAGGTTTTATCGTCTCCATTTTATAAATGTGGTAACTAGAGTTCAGAACTATTAAAGAGCTTTCCAGCATTCCAAGCTCAGAACAGATTCACTTGGGATTTGAGTTTGCTCTAAAGGAATTTCCCTTTCTACTTGATAATGCTATGTAGAAAAGAAATCATTTTTTCCTAAGGAGAAAATTGTCTTCCGCTGTGTCTGACTCTGCGGGCCAGCTGCCCCTTTCCCGTTGGTCTCAAGATGCCAGTGATTTAGAAATATTTCCCAACATGAACAGAGTGTAATTACAACTTTCATTATATAGGTAAAGAAATAGAGAAGTTCTTTGGCATCTCTGGGCATAGGCAGAAGCAATTATTTTCTGGAGGCATCTTGAAATTCTCTCAGAATATTTAGATAATGTTGGTAACATTTTTCTTGAAGTAATTTCATGCTGTTTCATACCTTCTGGGGTACCCATTGGCTTGAATTGCATCCTTTTCTCTATTTGATAAGGTACTTTAAATGGCGTTTTATTTTTATTCCACCTACTGTTCTCTCCCTTGTCTCAGTCACAGTGGTCCTCTGCTTGAAGATTTCCATGGAATTAGCTGAATTGCAGCTGTCTTAGGGCTTTTCATGTTCGATTTTGGTGTGGTTGAGGTTTTGAGCCTTATTACCTGGTATAGACACCATTCTGTTCATCTTTATTTTTAAAGATACTTATTTTTTATTTTTGGTATTAACAGTTTGCGCTCTCTAAAACTGCATCAGAAAAAATAAAATACTTATAAATAAACCTGACCAAGGACGTGAAAGACCTATATACTGAGAACTATAAAACATTGATTAAGGAAATTAAAGATGATTTAAAGAAATGGAAAGACATCCCATGCTCTTCAATTGGAAGAATTAATATTGTTAAAGTGGCCATACTACCCAAAGCCATCTACAGATTTCTTGTGATCCCTATCAAATTACCCAGGACATTTTTCACAGAAATAGAACAAATAATCCTAAAATTTATATGGAATTACAAAAGACCCAGCATTGCCAAAGCAATACTGAAGAAGAATGATGAAGCTGGAGGAATAATCCTTCCAGACTTCAGACAATACTCCAAAGTTGCAGTAACCAAAACAATGTGGTATTGGCACAAAAACAGACATAACGGATCAATGGATCAGAATATAGAGCCCAGAAATAAACCCACACAACTACTGTCAGTTAATCCTTGACAAAGGAGGCAAGAATATACAATGAAGAAAAGATAGTCTCTTTGGTGAGTGGTGTTGGGAAAGCTGGACAATTGCATGTAAATCAGTGAAGTTAGAACACTCCCTCACACTCACCCATACATAAAAATAAACTCAAAACATTCTTTGACATAAATTGCAGCAATATTTTTTGAGCCATCTCCTAGAATAATGGAAATAAAAGCAAAAATAAACAAATGGAACCTAATTAAACTTAAACAAAATGAAAAGACAGCCTACAGAATGGGAAAAAATACTTGCAAATGATGTGACCGACAAGGGACTAATTTCCAAAATAGACAAACAGCTCATACAGCTTAATATAAAAAATACAAACAACCCAATCAAAAAATGGTCAGAAGACCTAAATAAACATTTCTCCAAAGAAGACATCCAGATGGCCAATAGTCACATGAGAAAATGTTCAATATTGCTAATTATTAGATAAATACAAATCAAAACTACCAAGAGGTATCACCTCACACCACTCAGAATAGCCATGATTGAAAAGTTCACAAATGATAAATGCTGGAGAGGGTGTGGAGAAAAGGGAACCCTCCTATACTGTTGGTGGAAATGTAGTTTGATGCAGCCATTATGGAAAACAGTATGGAGAGTCCTCAAAACTAAAAATAAACTTACCATATGATCCAGCAATCCCAATCCTGGGCATATATCCAGAGAGAACTCTTAATTCGAAAAGATACATGCACCCCAGTGTTCACAGCAGCACTATTTGCAATAGCCAAGACACAGAAACAACCTAAATGTGCGTTGACAGATGACTGGATCAAGAAGTTGTGGTATATATATATATATTATACAGTATTATAAATTTATAGCTGACTATTACTCAGCTATAAAAAAATGAAATGATGCCATTTGCAGCAACATGGATGGATCTAGAGATTATCATATTAAGTGAAGTAAGTCAAAGACAAATATCATATGTCGCTTATATGTGGAATCTAAAAAAGAAATACAAACTTTATTTACAAACCAGAAATAGACTTACGGACATAGAAAACAAACTACTGTTACCAAGGGGGAGAGGGGTCAAGTTGGGATAGATTAGGAATTTTGGATTAATAGATACACATTTCTATATATAAAATAAATAAACAACAAGGACCTACTGAATAGCACAAGGGACTATATTCAGTTTATTATAATGAGCTGTAATGGAAAAGAATCTGAAAAAAAATGTATGTATGTTATAACTGAATCACTTTGCTGTACACCTGAAACTAACATTGGAAATTGACTGCACTACAATTAAAAAATAAGAATTTTAAAAAGTGCTTTTTGTTACTTTTATGCTTTCTATATGGTATACCACTTTTAAAATCTGCAAAAGTTAAAAAAATGATGACTCAGTAAAATTTTGATGGTAAATAAACATTTCTTGAGCTCTTGAGAGCATGGGCTGTTGTACAGTTTGTAGTTGTCTTGACCCTGTCTGTAATTCTCTCTTACTGTTAACTTCATTATATTTTTATGAACTACACCACCTTTTTCCACCTGGGTTTGTCTTTATATGAGATTTATTTATTTTTTCTATTTTTTTAAATGGAGGTACTGGGGATTGAACTGAGGACCTCATGTATGCTAAGCATGTACTCTACCACTGAGCTATGCCCACCCCCCAAGCTGGGTTTTATTGTTGCCCAGAAGCATGGGAAACACAGAAGAGTTACAATGCTAAAATCCCTCTGATAAAACATATCAACTGTTATTTTTTTGATTTTACCTTATCACAGGCTTTATTTAATGTTATCATTTTAGTATGTATTGCCTACTTTTTAAAATTACCATTGTATTATTAAATTATCATGGTCCACATAGTTTACATAAATATTCTTTTTAATAGCTATTTAATACTTCATGGGGTGTTTATACTCTGATTTACTTAAATATGAAATATTGGAGTCACCCTAGGGTTTATTTCTTGAGTCTCTTCTCTTATTTATTTGTACTTACTGCCCAGATGATTTCATTAGTCTTACGGCTTTATAAGCCATGTATATCTTTCTGACACCACATTTGTACCTCTAGCCCAAAGCGCTCCTGAACCCCAGGCTACTCTATCCAACTGTCTACTTGACATCTCCACTTAGAAGCCTAATAGCCCAATAATTAGCCTTTCATCACACTTACCACCCCCAAAATAACTCTCTCCTTCCAAGTCCTCAGGCCAAAGACCTGTTGACTTCCTTTGTTGCTCTCCTCCTCTCTCATCTTCTCATCCCATGTTCAGTCCAGTGAATGCTGTGGGCCCACTTTTCAAGATCATTTGAGGACCTTATCATATCTTACCACCTCTCTGCCACCAGTCCCTCTGGGCCACTGTCATCTCTTGCCAGGAGAATTGGAGCTGCCTGCCAGGTGGCCCGGCTGCTCCCATCCTTGTTCCTCTTCAGTCTCTTCTTAACAGAGGAGCCAATGATTCTGTTAAAATATTAATCAGTCATTTAGGTTTTCTTCTCAGAGTCCTGCAGTGGCTTCCTGACTCACTCACGGTAAAAACCAGAGTCCTTCAGATACCCTACAAGGTGCAGTGATGTGGCTGCCTGCTACTCCAACCCCACCTTTCTCCTCTTGCTCTTACTGACTCTGCTCTAGCCTCATTGGCCCCCTGGAGGTGCCTTCAACAACTCAGGCATACTCCTTCCTCTGGGTCTTTGCCCTTAGCTGCTCTTCCTTCCAGAATGTTCTTCCTCCACTTACTCCTAGTTGATTTCATTACCTTCTTCAGAATCTGCTCACTTTCTCAGGGGTCTTCTGTAACTAGTCTACAGAGAATTGCAACCCCACCCCATCCTTCTTGGCAGGCTTTGTTTTTCTCTGTAGTACTTTTCACAGTCTTTCATCAAATGCACCACTTTCTTTATTTTTTCATCTTCCTCTTTCCCTGCCAGAATGTAAACTCCATAAAAGGGATTTTGTTCACTGATGGATCCTGACACTTAAAGCAGGGCTGATGCATCATAGGTGCTCAATGAGTCATTTGTTAGTGAATCATTAAGCTGTTTATCATTTTTCCCTATTATAAATGATACTGCATGAAAATCTTTACATTTATGGCTTTTTTTCTTTGTTTGATTTCCCTAGGTAAATACCTAAAAGTGAGATTTTTGAGTGAAGGTATCTGACTATCTCACAATATTTTAACGGTGCCTTTTTATTCAACTTTTTTTTTTTTTTAGGGAAAGGAGAAAATTTTGTTTTTATTAATAGATTATGTTAGGATTGACTGGGTCTAAATCTTGTCTAACCTTTGTAAGCTTTAAGACCTTGAGCAGATTGTTTAATTTCTTAAGGATTTAGTTTGCATTTCTGTAAAATGGGACTAAAATTTGCTTTGAAGAGTTGCTGTTGGGCTAAAAAAAAATTGCAAAGCACTTGACACATAGAAACTGTCAATAAATATCAGTCTTCTATCTCCATAATAGCCTTCTTTCCACTCAGTGTTTTCTTGAAGCAGTTTTATCTTAGAATTGTAGAATAGACAGTCCTTCACATGCTCCTCCTCACTCAGGCACATGCACACGTGTATATCTAAACATGCACCCACATAGCTTTCAATATCCAATCTATTTTGTTCTCATAAGTTTTAAATTTTTAATACTTTCTGTTGACCCTAGCCGCGGCACGCCCGTAAGTGGTGAATGTTGGAGTCTGTGGACGTGCTGGGTGGGGGGTCAAGGGGTGAATCGAATCAGTCACCTCTCCTCATCCCTTCTTTCTTGAATGTGTGCTTGTTCATAATTAAGCTTTTTTCCAGCACAGTATGGGGTGGGACATAGGTTATTTCTCATAATTGGTTTCAGTATTTAAACTGTTATGAATTGATTGTGATTAATTTCAAAGACCTTCCAAGTACTTTTGTATTTACCAATATATTTGCGATTTCTGAGTTCTCCATTTTTTTCTCGAGATCTGTTTCCCTCTAATTTTGCTTCCTTTTAGCCTAAAGAACTCCCTCTAGTATTCCTGAAGTGGGAGCCCCGTGGCAGACAAATTCCCTTTGTTTTGCTTTCATTTCATTCTTTGAAGGGTAATTTTGCTGGGTGTAGAGTTTTGGAGTGACTTTTATTTTGGTTTTGTTTTTGCTTCCAGCACTTTAGAGATGTTTCACCATCACTGAACCTCCATAATGCGTGATGAGAAGTCCTTTGTTTCCCAGAATATCATTCCCTGTATGTAATGTGCCATTTTGTCTAGTGACTTTCAGTGTTTTCTCTTTATCTTTGGTTTTCATCAGTTGGACTGTGATTTTTGTCTAGATTTTCCTTTTTTTTTTTTTTGAACGTATATATTTTTGGAATTCTTGAGCTTCTTAAATTTGTGTGATTATGGCTTTTATCAGATTTTGAAAGTTATTGGCTATTATTTCTTCTAATATTTTCTTCCCCCGTCTCCTGGAACTCCAATTACCCATATATTTTTGAAATTGTCCCACCACTCCTCAATATTGGTTTCTTTATTTTTTCATATTTTTCTTTATTATTCTCAGAGTACGTGGTTTCTATTGACCTATCTTCAAGTTCACTGAATGTGTTTGTGTGTCTTTTCCCCTAAAATTGGGCCGTATTTTCCTTGCTCTCTATTGACATATTAGATTGCACCCTGGACACTGTAAGAGTTATGTTGTAGAGATTCTGGATTTTTTTTTTTTTTTACAGTGCTCTAAAAAGTCTTGAAATATTTTGTGTTAACCAGCAATTTACTCAGTTAAATTCAAATTGTAGCCTGTCATACCTGCAGTGGACAGTGGCTTCAGTCTCTATTCAGTTCTTTAAACCTTAGCTCCTGCCCGCTTTCAGTTTACCTTGCACATCTGTGGTTCAGGGGCCAGCCAGAATCATGCTTCGTTTATGCACAGAATTAAGAGTTGACCTCTCTGGCTTTTTCCCTTTTGTAGTTCTCTAGTCCCTCTGATTTCCCCAGTCTTCTTCCCTGGTCCCTACAGCTAGAAAGAGAGTATGCTTTCCTGTCAGAGCTTTATCTGCTGCTATGATTGTCTCATCTCAGAGTAGACTGCACAGCAAATATAGAAGTACATAAACGAGAGCACACTCTCTGCTGGCTTCCTGCTCCAGCTTTTGACACCTCTCCAAAGTCCGCTTGCTTTTATTCCATCTCTAGAGCCCTCTTGAGCCTTTGTTTTATTTATTTATTTATTTTTGGTGGGGGAGGGTTGGCATTTTGGGCAGATCTCTTAAAGATGAAAAGCCAATTTATTAGGAGCTCATTTCTCCACATCAAAAAAAGAATGCTTCTTCTAATTAATTTTTAAATTTAAATCTTGACTGAGATAGTTGTTAATTCACATGCTATTAGTTGTAAGAAGGAATACACTGAGCGCTCATGTGCCCTTCCCAACTTTCCCTCCACGGTAATATTTTGTAAAACAACAGTATGACACCACTACTAAGATATTGACATTGATTCAGTCTCAATAGATGATACATATTTCCTCATTTGTACACTTGTGTATGTGAGAGATTTAATTCTCTACAATTTTATCACATGTGTAGGTTTGTGTGTCCACCATCATAACTGTCCAGCTACTTTGAAAAGTGGAAGAAATGCTAGAATTTAGAAAGGACTGAAAGTCTCTGACCACGCCCCCCCACTGAAGATGATTACATACTATCAAGTGATTAGAACTGACGTGTACCCTGTGAACATTTTTAAAAAATCAGTGTCTTTTTCCATATTGTAAACTTGTTTGAGTGTAATAATCACTTCACGTTTTGTATACACCTTGAGGCACACCACAGCCCAGAGCTTACCTTGGTGCTCTGTGCAGAGACGTTCAATTCATGTTTAAAATACAAATGCATGTTGTTAAATAGAACTAAAATGTAGGACTGTCTTAGGTGTTCTCTCTGCTTTTAAACCGAGGCTAGTGTTTTTCAAAGCTTACATTCTTATTATATTTACTTTTGAATATGTTATACTACATGAAAGTACTTCATAGATGTTTGATCTTTTGAAGGTGATGTTGCTGCCTTTGATAAAAATGTAATTAGGTGAGCATTTCCTGGTAGAGGCAGTCATCAAAGCTGTACAAAGAAAGTACATATTCTCTTTCAACTACTCTGTTTGTAGGTTTTCTACTGCACCCTCTGTCTAGCACTCATTCTGTTTCTCTCTCTCCTAAGACAACCCTTGTGGAAGACAGCTTTTACTTCTGTTAGAGCCACCATTGGAGAAAAAAAAATCCAGCATTTCTCTAATGGACCATGACAGTAGATGATAAAATGATAGTAGTTTTGTCATGGGCTTTATTTGGTGTCTAATATGCTCTCAAACAAAACAAAACAAAACAAAACAAAACAAAACAAAACAAAACAAAAAACCACCAGTAGTGATTCACAAATTCTTTGGAGAATGAACACAAATAAAATTTCTATATTTTTATGTAATCTTATATATATGTCACATATTATATATCATATAATGCTTTTAGGAAGATAAAAATGATACCTTCTTTTCTTTCTTCTCTCATTTGTGATTTGAAGTGAATGTTTTCTGCTTGTCTTGTGAAGTTTTCTAAATCTTGGAAATTAAATGTTTGGCTCTCTGAACTAGGTAAGCTGAAAAGAGAATGCCTAGTGAGGGGTTGGTGGAGCCTCCACAAGAGCTCTGTGGAGCAGCTTTGACTTTACAGGGACAGTGGAAATCATAGAAACAGCTTTTCATATTTGAGTGGTCAGTCTCCTGCCCCCTGAGTCCAAATGAAGACCCTGAATAGATGTGGGTATTTAAGGGAATTAAAATGCACAGCCTCTATAAAAAAGATAGGAAGGGTACCTGCTATTGTATTTTTACGGATTTGTTCATTCATTCATTCATTCATTCACTCTTCACATATTCATTGAATGCCCTCAATGTGCGAGGCACATTATAAAAATATTCCATTACATAGTAACTTCTTTCAAAGTGTTCAGGTGGTTTGATTTTATTGTGCATACCCATCATGGGCCATTTGAACTTTAAAGATCTTCAACTTTGAAACTGAGTTAAATTCTACTATATTTGTCTGTCACTCCTCACACCCGAACCCTCCCCTCAAATTCTCAGCATTTGGGACTTAGCCTGGCCAGTAAATTAAGATGGGGAGGAGCTGATGATAACATTGACCTTCCTGGGGAAGAAATACACTGTCCTCTGCTTCCCTTCCCCTGGAGGCACAGACTACTTGCCCCTCTGACCCCCTCTGCCAAGTGGAGATGGTAGTAATACCGTCTCATGTGGTTGAGGGGGAATCAGTAGGTTTGTGGGCTAGGGTCTGGAGATGTGGACTTTCAGTAAGGCCATTTCCACCTCCACGAACGAGACCACACACCCAGGGAGGAGGAACACACCTATTCATACCAACTCTCCTGTGTAATCTATCTAGAGTGATTGATAGGGGAGCTGAGGAAAGGCCAGGTGTGGGTGGGCTTGGAACCTGAAAGCATTACTGATGGGGACTCCTTGTGGACCCACTCCAGACCTGAGGCTTGATGAAAAGGGCCACTACAGATTATGGCCCAAATGGGGAATACTTTACAAAAATTATTGTGGCAGGATATCAAAGAGAGATGCTTTTGCCAGTAAAGGTGGTACCATTAATAATGATGCTGTGATAACCAGATTGTGGGGGTAAACTGAGGCAAGGGGTTACTCTACCTGATGACTTCTTGTCTTTATCAGTTTCCTGTCTTAGTTTCTGTTCTCTTCTTTTTGCTTGGTACTTTCAGAACCTGTTGGAGGCAGCGGGCTTGGCACAGCATAGCTGAAGCTGAGTGGGTTGCTGGGCCCAGAGTAGTCACGCTGTGTCAGTGCTGTGATGCGAAACCATACACCTGGCTCATGTTAAAGATTTTAGACACAGAGACCATGTGACATTGTGTTTTAACATATGCATGTGTTTGTATACACACACAATGTATATACTTCTGTAATTAGTATTCTAATTTTTTACATATGAGGACACTGAGGCACAAAGAGATTAATTTCTGAAGCTAGGCCTCCCTAGCTAGATAGTAGCAGAGGTAATTCCTACCCTATCCATTGACATGGCTTTTAAAAATATGTTTACAGAGCTTCATATTTATTTGATAATTTTGATTATCAAAAGTTGGTAAGTTCGATGATCACAGGATAGGGCTTCTTCAACATGCTATTGTGTTCTTGAAATTTAGAAAGGAGTTTCTAAAAGGTGGTTTGAATAGAATTTAGAAAGAGGGGGAGAGAGGTATAAAACATTTTTGTATATTTATAATACGTACATACATATATAATGTATATTGCATAACATCTATGTGATAACATACATATATGTATATTTATATATAACACATGCAGACATATATGTAATGTGTGTATTGTATGTTGTATAACATGCTAAAAATTTTTTTTGAATGTTTTTGTATGTTACTGGAAGATGACAGCAAAGATGAGGAAGTCGCTTTTGAAGGGATTCTGCTAAGTGAGTTTTTGACTCCCTCTACCTGCCCATGCGATGTTGTGGGGCACACAGAGAAGACCTGTTAATAGCACTCCCAATCATGGTAGCAACAGGGAAAATGTATTTACAGAGGATAACCAGTTGATCAAATTTCTTGACCCCCCTCCTGCATCTGTCTGCCTGGCACTGTTATGGCCCTTTCAGAGATGAAATGATCAGCTTTTGCAGTTAGACTCTTTACTCTTTAGAAGCAGGAAGACCATGTCCTAGACCAGGAGGATGTTATAAGAATGGCGATGACAAATTCCGAAAGGGGATTTGAACGATGTTTCAGAAGTTGTGGGAATTGAGAAGACAAGGGAGGGCTGGGGGATCCCAGCAGGGCAGAGTGGAAGGCAGTACTCCATTTTCCTACCTAAGTACGTTTTTTCTGTTTTACGTGAAACAGGACCCGGTAGGGTGTTACATGGTACTATGTCTGTAAACTTCATTAGTCCCACTTACAAAAAAATTCCTTCTTTGTCTATTGTTCTTTAATCTCATCCACTATTATTAAAGAAGCTTCATCTAAGATTTACTTATGGTATGAGTATATTCATCAGTTGTCTTTGGCCAACGGTAAATTAATTTGGGTCATACTTTCATATGACATGGTATTTTTTGTATCTGTAGAAAATGTTAAATGTCACTACTGAAGAGGAACCTGTCACATCTTATTTCTTGACCATTTAGTCTAAAACAACTCTAATGCTTTTCTTTCTAAAAAATGTTCTAAAGACATCATCAAACCTTTGGGGCCCCATGCAGTCTGCCTGCATTCCTTCAGTGCCTCATTCAATCATCAAACAGGGCCAGAAATGCAGCTGAGTCTTTCCATTCTTCTTGACAGAGTCATTTGCTTTGGATGAAAACAGTGCAGCTGATGCTTATAATCATTTCAGACTTTTCAGCTTGGCTGGGACATCACGCTGTTTGACACCCCTTTTTATTCCTTATGAGAAAGAAGCAAATAACCACAAAGCAGAGAATCTTAAGAAGTCAGAGGGAGTTGGGGCTGAACATAGCACACTTTGATTATAGAGACAGAAACAGCCAGTTTTTTGACTAGGGTTGATCAAAAGCATACTCTCTGTATTGTGTGATCAGATGGTGAGTGAACACTTTATCATGGTAAAAGTATTATGTGACTTGTCAGTAAGAAGAATATAAATTATGTCTTTTTCAAATCATGGTTTGTTTGGTTTATTTATATACTCTAGGCAGTTATATGTGTCATTTGATAGTCTTTCTGTCTGTTCAGTCCCATTAGAACTTGAGGATAAGAAGATTTTAATGTTTTTTAAAAAAACTTTTTCTTTATTGTTACTGCCAGGGGATTAAAGGAGAGAAAAAAAGTTAAATCTGCTTTATAGGTACCAATGTATGAAAGTTGACAATGTCTACCCATAAAATTCTGTCCGTACTTTATTGGGACGGTTGGGTATGTTTCACTGATGACATTAAGAACAGCTGTAGAAACAATAACATCTGACTGTTTTGTTTTTTTTTTTTTTTAAAGATTTGTAGCCAAACCATGTGCCATAGCCCTCAACATTCAGGCCAATGGACCACAGATTGCCCAGCCAAATGCTATTCTGGAGAAGGTCTTCACTGCAATTACAAAGGTATAGTTGTTCTCTTCTGGGCTTTGTCTTGTCATGACCAGTGTTCTCGGTCTGAAATCATTCAGTCCCTTCTCTCTTGGGCTGGAGAACTAATGTTTGACTGGCCACCTGCTTGGAGACATCCTCTCAGGAAGCACACCAGCGTTGTGGCTAGACCCGAAAGGATAGAAGCTGAATGAATACATGTGGACATGTTTGCAACCTGTTTATTTCCCCCCAAGTGGGTGTTTGAAGCCACTGTGAAGAAGAGTCTAGATTAGATAGTGATCTGTCTAATTCTGTCCCTCGTTTCATCTCACGTGATGGGAAGCAGCATGTGTAATGGTGGGCGGGGGCCTTGTGGAGGCAACTGGATAGAACTGAGGAATGTAATTCACGGGTGTGTGAGAAACAGTGCCCGTTTGCTTCTGGATAGTCCCCATGTTCTAGCAGCTGTAATACACAGTGGATATGAGCAGAGTAGGGCGTAACTGAAGGAGAAAATGCAGGCGGCAGGTCTGAAGAGCAGGGGTCAGGAGAATTGTAAATTACAGAGTCACTGTAAGGAAGGAGGAGAGGAGATCGTTGCTCTGGTGAGAGTTAAAGTCCAAACCAGAAGTGGGGAGAAGCGAGCATGAGAAGGGGAAGAAGATAGAGGGAAAAATCGCCATCCTCGCCAGCTAGTGTCTCCATGAGAACAGAAAGGGTGGGAGGAAGACAGAAGTCAGAAACCCTCAATCTAAGCTCAGGAAAAGATAAAACAAATCACAGTGTCCCAATATCTTATTCTTACTCATATCTCTCTTATCTTACTCTGGTGTGGACAAGAAGGAAGAAAATAAGTGTAACATTCTATGAGAAGTCTTGTGTGTCTGTATATCAGATGGTTCATTTTTCCTCTGTCATTTTTCTGGGAGAATTACTTGGACTTCTAAGATGTGATCTGACCGTATTTAGCAAGCGTTATTTCCTTTTGTGGGTATTTGTGTTGCTAACCATTTGTACGGCTCGTCTGTGGTCTTTAAACTATTAGTTCAAATATTCAAACAGGCTTGTTTATTTCCTGGGCTTCATTTCTGCCAAATTTCTGTAGGGGTTTTCCCTTTCGTTTTTTGAAAGTGGTATTTTTTTCTCTGGAAAAGTGGAAGAAAGCACCAGATATTTTTTTACATCTTTGCTGGGAGGAAGAGTAGAATAAATGAAATTTTAGGAAAAGCTCCTCTGGTAGTTTTGTGGATGATTTTTGGTTTCCAGTTTCTAACCCAAAGGGGCTCACTTCCTACCGTGTTTGAAGGAAGAAAATATTAAGAAGAAACTTGCATTTTTATTTAACATATCACCTTATTGCAACAAACACCTTTTTCCCCTCTGAAAAAGCAGCTATGTAGGGAGTTGTGATGTTCATTTTTTAAAATGTGATTACAACATATTTGTATTTACCTTGTGTACAACTCTAAATGCACAAAAAATGAATTTTCTACCCAAATGTTATGCCTCCCTTTAGAAATCCTACAGTGGACATTTTATTTCCCTTGCCTTATGTTTATTATGGTTACTGGAGAAATTTTCTCTTATGAAGGTAATGAAAGGATTTTGCAGCCAGGTTGACGGCTCTGAAGGATAGTTGCTTCTAGCTAATTTTTAATGATTGTATTCTCTTGGTTTCCAAGGTGATTCTTTTGGAGGTTTCTACATTATTAAAGCAGAAGCCTCATGTTTTGAATATAAATGCAGCAAAAGTGGGAACTGTTTTTCCTTAAATTCTTTGTAGTTCTCCAGTGTGATCTGTGATATGAAAAAGTAACAGATAACAGCTGACCAGAGTAGAAGTAGCAGGACTTGGAGAGTTTGAACAGTGATTGCCCAGCATCCTGGCCTTGACTGTGTCTCCAGGCCCTTGGAGAAGGGCATGTTATCATCTTTCAAGTGTGAAGGGATATACCCTCAAAACCCTTCAAATCTACTACATGCAGGATGGGCTACATACTTTGTGGAGGACAATGCAGAATTAAAATTCGGGGTCTCTTGATCAAAAAGCACAAAAAAAGTCCCGTTAAAGGCATAAAAATATAAAGCTTTTACCTTTCTTGCATAGTCTTTCTCTCTTTACCTGTCAAAATGTTTTTTATTTGCTATTTAAAGTCATGTTCCCTCAGGCATGAGGGCACACATGAGGCGAGCACACACCCTCACAGGTACCTGGGGATCCTACGCTGTGGTTTAGTGCACACACAGCCCACTAGCTGCTGGGTTCTGTTTCTTGCCAATTATAGGGCTAATGTGCCTGCCCTTCTCTGGCTGGGGGAGAAGTTGAGACAGGCCTCTCCCTTCTCCCCATGGACCCACTGTCCCAACCCATGGTGGACAGGTGACCTCCTAGTGCATTGCAATCTCTTCCCAGAACATACTAGGTACCTAGATTGGGGTTAGCAAGAGGCTAGTCCCCACTGAGTCACCCACCAAATGCAGTGGGATGCTGCCAGTCCAGGGTGCAGATGGCCGTCCACATACCCCTGACCCTGAGATGCCATGGGATGTGCATACCTAGTCCCTTTCACGTTTGCACCCAGGGCTGCAATAGTCACTGGGCAGGAGTGGGAAGGGGAAGGCTGGGAGGCCTAGGGAGCCAGGGGATGGGGAAGTAAGTTACCCAGACTCCTCTGGGGGAAGTGCCAAGACTGTGTGTGAGCCGGGACTCCAGACCCCTGACACATGCTGCTCTGTCCCAGTGAACTTCATGTACAGAACACCATTCCCATAACAGAATTCTTAAGAATTCCAAGATGGCAACCATAGAACTTCAAACCCCAAGTCTGAGCCCTTCTCAGTCTCGATCCCTGTGTGAGTACATTGGTCACATGCCCTGACTGAGCAGTTCTCATTTGAAATTAGCTGATAAATTTGAACTCCTTTGTATTCTTCAGCAGTGTTTCCTTTTGAGGTAACATCTGTTTGTCTCTCTCACTCTTTTTGTTTCCTCTGTAAATCTGAAGTTTTATAAACCTTTCAGAGAACGTACCTCTTGCAAAATATTCAGAAGCATTGGTTTTGAGTCTGTGTATTGGAACATTGTCTCTGCTGCTTCCTAGCATTGTGGCCTTGGGCTGTAAGTCAGTTAGTAAATGAGGGGGCATTTATTTGAGCCAGGGGCTCCCACTGTTCAGTTTAAGAACTGTTAAGAACACCTGAGGAGTTCGTTGTAGATTGCTGCATCCTGTTTCCAGAGATTCTGATTCAGTAGACTTGTGATCTGGCCCAAGAACCAGTGATTATGAGTTGTCAGACTCTTTCAAATGAACGGAATTCTTATTTTTCTTCAGAGAATATTTTTGAGTTCATGTTTTTTAACTGGCTGTATCCAGATTTATCTGAATGAGATAGATATAAATAAATCAGTCAGTCAATCAGTTTATCTATTTATGTATCTGTATGTATCTTTGGGGGATTTTCTTGCCATATAACTGGCACATATGTATAGTTCCCATGGTCTCATTTTCTAATCAAATCCATTCTTGAGCCATTGAGGGAAGGTTATATGTCAGCTATGAAACCAGGTTTTATGATCCAGGGAAATCATGTCATAATCTGCTTTTGGTATATTACACTATATTTAAAAAATTACAGCCTGATTTCCTGTAATTTGTTCTTCCGTATTTTCCTCTTATGTCTGTTTCTTTCCTTTTATTTTTCTTTTCTATCTTCATATGGGTTATGTTTATTAAAATTAACCTAAGTATTTGTAGTATAAAATTGTCTGTGTAAGTCAGAATTATTAATTTCTTTCCTTGGAAATCTTAAAAAAGGAAAAACTATACGGAACAATTTAAAAACACAATAATAAAAATACCCCCCCCACACACACATACAAAAGAAGGAAATTCTCACAAACTTTATTTTTGGCAAAATGAGAGATATGTATCTCTAGACTTCAACATATACATAAAGCATAACTGAAAACAGTTGGGATTGGGCAGAAGCCAAGTGGGAGGAAGTGAAAAGCATGAAGTGTGGATGGAGGACCCAGTGAGGGTAGATTTCAGGAAAGCCAGCAAAAATGGCAGCTCCTAAAGGTGAGATAAAAGCTCTCTCCACTATTTGCAACACTTGGTATAGGAACTGGTGAGCGAGGCTGGCAGATGCCCTCCTGGTAGATACATCTAGCAGCTATGTAATTGGAATCCCTTAAGGAAAAGCAAAGTAGAATAAATATTGAGAGATATAAATCAAGAAAATTTTCCTGAAATAAGTGGAGGTTTATTTTAATATGTTAATGAAAATGTATTAAAAATTTGACCCAAGAAGGTTTATACCAAGACTTACGTAATTAAAATTATTAGACTTGAAATACAAAAGAAATAATTCTTTGAGCAGCCAAGCAAAAAATAAATCACTTATTTAGGGAAAAATATGAACATGACTTTAGTATTCCCTATAGCAATATTCAACAGGACAGCATTTCCAGTATTTTCAAGGAAAATGTGAACTAAGAATTTCATTTTAGGCAAATTGTTTTTATAGGGTAAAGGCTAAAGACAAACAGATTTGAATTTAAAAAATTTGGAGAAATTGTTCCCATGAGTCCATTTTGAAGAAGCTATTACAATCATTAATTTCAGCTGACCAAGAGATTACTGGGAATGTTGGTGAGTTTTGAATACATGTAAACTGTAGAGCTGAGACAGAAAGAAATGTGAGGGTAAGAATGACAGAACAGAATGTAAACATTATATACTTCCAGAATGTAGAAAAGATACAGCTAACTAACTGAGAGGGAAACGAGAAAGAAGGTGGGAGGTAGAATAAATTTACTAATTGCATAAGCTTTAGCAGTGTAGAGTCAAAGCTTACCAGTTTAAGCAGCAAAACTGAGTAACAGGTATAAGCATATTTAATAGTATAAGAGCAAACTCTAAGAAAGATAAAATTATTGACTAGCATTAGGTGGGGAAGGATGAGGAAATATGCTAGTTTTAAATACTGCTTTTTTGGAATTTTATTGACTGAAAACAAATAGAAGGAGAGTATTATGATTTTATGGAGAACCACTAGATTAAAAATTACCCACAAAAAGAAAGGAAAACTATATTTGGTTTGTTAAAATTAAAAATTTTTAAGTTATCAAAACAGAAAACAATGTGAGGTAACTATAAAAAAAAGTATAAATTTTATCAACATATGTAAATGTGTTTAACTCATCTAATAAAAAATCATTCAGATTTGGGTCACATAGCTTATGAGATACCTTCAGATAAAGTAGTTACAAATATTGAAAGCAAGAGTATGAGTAAAGGTATTTGGGCAGATGCAAATGTAAAGAAAGTAAGGTTTCTATTTTTATATAAAAATGGAATTCAGACCCAAAAAGATTAAATGAAATGAAGAATTGGCTTTTTATTGCCAGTCTACAATTCACAAAAAGATAAAATATTTGTGAATACACATGCATTGAATATCAGTGTATCCATATACTTATAAAAAAGAGTGAAAGAAGAAGTAACCTTAACGTAAGAAATTTTAATTTACCTCTGGGTCAGGACAGATCAAATGAACAAAATACAAAACAAAATTCTAAGAAGCATAATGAGGAAGTCCTAAGGAGTGCATTTAGAACCCTATATTCTGAATATAGAGTGTACTTTCTTTTCAAGTGCCTGTTAAATATTTTTTTAAATTGACCTTTTATTATGAACAAAACTGTAGTAAATTTAAATAGGCATAATTTAATAATAAGAGAAATCAGAAAATGGACTCTTGCTTTCTTAATCAACTTTTGTGTAAAAGTAGAATTTCAGACCATTTGGAAAACAGTGCTGAACGCACTCCTTATGTACTATGCCAGAGCAGTACTCACCGGAAAACTCGCACATATTTAACGCTTACTTAAACGTTACATAAAGAGCAACAAAATAAACGAAGGCAGACAGAAGGAAGAAATTAATAAAGATAAACAGAAATTGAGTTAACAAAACTATAGTATTGAAAATTAATCCAAAAGTACCTATCTGTTTAATTTTTTAAATAAGATTAAGAAAACCATACAGATTGTCTTTTTATGTGGCAATAAAACAGTATCAAAATCTGATAAATATCTCACTAAAAAATAAGACTAGAGACCAATTATACTTACTAATGTTGATGAAAATCTCCAGTAAAAATTTTGCAAACCAGACCTACCAGCACTTTAAAAGAATTATTCATCATCACCATCATCAAATAGGGTTTATTCTAGGGATGCAAGGCCTCCCTTGTATTCAGTATTTAAAAATCTATTTATGTAATTCATCACATTAATTGATATAAGGAGAAAAAGCAGATGATCATCTCCATGGCTGCTGAAATCTAACATCATTTTGATAATCTAACTAGGGATAGATGGTTTCCTTTACGTGATAAATATACTTGTCTGTCAGCCCCAAATCTGGCCTCTTAATGAGAAACATAAGGATATTCCCACTAAAGCCTGGAACAGATAGGGATGCTTATAAACACTGATACATTGTGCCAGGTTTTACATTGAATTAGCAAATAGATAAAAGAAAGAAAATAAAGGCATAAAAATTAGAAAGGAGGAGGAAAAGCTATTGCTATGTGACAATTTTATTCGTGTATTCAAGAGATATTTATTAAGTTCTGACTATATACTAGGTACTGATGAAAAAAGATAGTAAAAATCCTTTGTTTCTCTATAAAGCTTACATTCCAGTAATGTGCCATTATATGACTGTATACCTGGAATATTAAGGGAATCAAGTGAAAGGCTGCCACAGGCAGTGTGAGATGTTAGCACAAACTTAGCACACATGCACAATGAGCAGTTAGAAGATATAAGAAAGTTTCTTATAATGGAAACCGTAAGAGATGATATCCCTTGGAATAAAAGTGACAAGGATGTGTGAGGTATTTCAAACATTATGAAGGACACAAAAGACAAATTGCGTTAAAGACGTCAATTCACCCTACGCTAATATAAGAACTTAGTGTAATCTCATTATTAAATACCAACAGATTTTTTTGCCTTACCATTTATTTTGAAACTAGACAAGCTAATTCTTAAGTTCATATAGAAAAATAGAGATTTCTGAGTGATCTAACCGTACGTACTGGCACATGAGTGATAGAATAATGGAAGAACAGACTTGATTTCTCCTGGAGAAAACATGGATGATGGTATTGGGCTATTTGGGCAGCCGTTTGGAAGGAATTAAAGTTAGATACCTCCCACTATATATCAGGATGTATTCCAGCTGCACTAAAGAATGAATATAAAAATTAAAACTATAAATGTATTAGAATCAAAACTGTAAGTGGAGGAGAATTTCTTGAACATTTGGAGTAGGGAGGCCTTTTCTAATTATGACCTGAAATTCAGAAGCTATAGCAGAAAAAACTGATAAATTCAAGCATGATTTAAAATTTTTCTGCAAGTAAAAAACACAAGTAAAAACCACCATAAGCTAATTCTAAAACACCAATGACACATGAGTACATACCGTGCAACCTATGGTACAGACACAGGTTAAATCATCCTAACAAATGAAGAAATTTTACAAATCAATAAAGAAAGTACCTGCAAATCCATGAAAACATGCACAGTAGATTTGAGAAGACTATTCTAAGAAGGAAATAAATGGTTTTTAAAACACATGAAAATATCCTTCTCTCATTAAAAAGAGAAATCAAATAAAAAATATACTGAGATATACTACTTTTTTTATATATCAAACTGGAAAAAGAATCAAAAAATCCTTAACATACTCTGCTGCTGAGGCTTTAAGAGAGGGACTCTCTTGCTTGTGAAAGTATAAATTGATAAAAGTCATTAGTGACAGCAATTTTTTAGTATCTAAAAATGTGGAAATGTATGGACTCTTTTGTCTCCAGTATTCACTTACAGGAATTTATGTGTGTGTAAAATGACCCATGACAATGTTATTTATTGCACCATTGTTTATAGTAGTGGAAGTTTGGAAGCTGCCGAAGTGCCCATTAATAGTGGAGTGAATAAATAAATTACGGCATGTCCTTATAGTTCTACAAAAGAGAGGGGCGTTGCCTATACTTTGATATAGAAATATTCCAAGATACATTGTAAAGTGAAAAACTGAAAGTCCAGAATAATACAGCCATTTTTATGACAGGGGTGAGGGGGTTTATATGGATGCATACTCAAATTTGCTTATATTTGCATAAAATAACTCTGGAAGGAAACTGATTGAGTAACCCATTACCTTATAGGGAGGGGAGAGTAGGAACTGAGAGGAGGAACAAAATGGGAAGGTGAGATTTTGGATAATTTTTATTTTGTGAACCATGTGAATGTCTTACCTATTCAGTAGACTTAGAAAATAAATGAAAATTAAAAATGAATTCCTCTAAGAAAATGGGATAGCCAAGGTGTATGCAGTGCATTTTCTCTCCCCCATATTTTTATTTGAGAGACAGGGAAGGAGAATGTAGATGGCGTCCTGACTACTAAGAAAAACACCTCAAAGTACATGCCTCGCTGAAAGTTAGCAAATAACTTTTACAGACACAAGCTCAGCAGATTTTATAACCTTAGTCATAACACGAAGGCCATTTGCTGTGTTTCTTGTGTGTCTGACACCTTGAATTCCTTGAGAAGCTTTAAAAAGGTGTCATATGTACATTCTACTCCTATAACTTGAAAGCTGGCCAGCCTGCCTTCCCTTCTTCCCCATTTTTGGTTATGTCCTCTGATGATTAACATCTCCTTAATCTTAAAGCAAAGGTAGAGTAAATAAAGAAATAGAACTAACTCAGTTTAGTTTTGTCATGGCAGGTCACCCTCATGTAATTGTTGGCAGGATGCTCTCTAAGACACTGAAGAGAGGGGAGGGGCAGGAAAGGGGAGAACTAACGTTTACTGAGTTCTGCATACTTTTTTTTTTAAATTTGGTCCTCACCATAATCCCACTTAGGTGTGTAAATAACCTTCTTTTGAACAGGTAAGGAAACTGAGGCTTAGAATTCACAGGAACAAGGAATTGAACCTGTATCTGTCATCTCCTAATGTTAGAGAAATGAGAGACAGAGTCACATCTTCATATGGCAAGCGTAAATAGGGTCTCCATCCACCTCACTGAGTTTGCATCTTTAAGTAATGCATAGTCATTGTTAACGGTTTGATGGGGATCTGGTCAAAAGGATGACCAAGGAAGATATGGAAGAGGAATGTGTGAAGAACAGAGGAGAGGGTAGGTTGAAGAGGAAGAAAGAGAAAATGTGTTTTGTAAGTAGAATTGGTACCTTAGGCTAAAGTGAAGTATTTTGGGATTATTCTGTCCTACATTATCCTGATAATGTGATAATTGTGTATAGCCTTTTTTCCTGAGAAAGTGAAATATCTGAAAGATTTGTCTCTTTGCAAATTCACCTTCACCAGCTCCTCTCCTCGAAGGCTGCTGGAGCTAATTCAGTCGGTCGGCCACTCCATTGAATCTTTGTGCTGATAAGAAGCACAAGCATTAGATTGAGATTCATATTTTTCAATGTTGTTTCATAATGAATAACTTTTCTTGTTCTGGTGGTTATCTGTGTCCATGCTGCTATTGAAAGGCCTCGGTCCTCAGTGGTGAATACAGACATCTCAGTAGCAGATAGAAAATACAGAAAAAACAAATATCTCAAATATAGCAAAGGGCAGATCTGTTTACGGTGAAGATGAAACTGATTTTCCTGGTACCTTGTTTCGTAGCATCCTGATGAAAAGAGATTGGAGGGCCTCTCCAAGCAGCTGGACTGGGATGTTCGCAGCATTCAACGCTGGTTCCGACAGAGACGCAACCAGGAGAAGCCAAGCACGCTGAAGAGGTTCTGCGAGAGCATGTGAGTTGCTATTTCTCTTTTTGAAAGAAAAACCTGCCCAAGCACTCATACCATCCTGGAGGTGAATAGTAACTGCTCCGGGCAGGCTCCAGCAACCCACCGAAAGCGTGCTGTCTAGTGGGAAAATGTAGCCATGAAAAACTGAGGGAATAGTAGTTTGTCAGAGTTTGTGATTGCCACTTTGGGTGCAGTAATGACGTTTGCTTCCTAATGGACATCCAGCACAGCAGGCAGATTACAAGGGCCTACAGTGGTATTTTCAGTCAGCCAGCTTTGAAATATGGCATGAGAAGCCATTACTTTTATAGTTTGCGTTTTAATAGAAGGGACTTTGTCAAGATGTTATTTCCACTGATAAAAGCTGAGATACTAGGATGTATTATTGGAGGGTCATGACGATGTCCTGTCTTCCTGGAGTTTTAAGAAATGGCTATAATATATTCCTAGGTGAGTTTAATGAAGCATTGCTTAAAGTAGAGGATGGAATAAAAGTCTCTTCCATTTTTGAAATGCGAACTTTATGGTGTGTAAATTATATGTCAATAAAGCTGTTAAAAATAATAAAAGACCCCCAGAGAACTCTTTAGCACAGTGATATTTTGGAGTAGTGATACTCAATACACTTATCTGTGGGAAGGTTGAAGAAAGAAATATTGAAGCATTGAGCACATCCCCAGCAAAGGGAAGATTCTACCTCGAGACTGGTTGCTCTCCCTCGTCTTCATCCTTTGAGATATGACTGTGCCTTTGTCTAACAGTTCTTTCCTTTGGGATCTTTTCTCTGACACTGGTCACTTAAGCAATAATGCTGTCAGTGTAGCTCTTTCCATTTGGGGTTAAAGTTGCATTTTCAGGCTTAGCTTTCAGTTCTGCTGGAAAAGTATTTTAGCCATTGCAATCTAAAACTTAGAGGGAAACCTCATTTTCTAGGAGAAATGAATGTGAGGTGGAATACTATCATAAATCCTAGGGCTGGATGAATATGGGGAGCATACACAGAGTCTTCAGGAGGTCAGAATATTTATAAAACCTGGAAAAACATCCTAGCAGATAGAATCTGCAAAAGCCCTTCCTATAATTGAACTTAGTGGCAGTTTATGGAAGAAGAATTTATGCATCTGGGCTCCTGATCAAAAGCCAGAATTGCTTTCTGGCCTGGCCATGCCACGTATGCAAAATGCCTGGAGCTCCACCGCTGAGCTGCAGGTCTGAGCAGGGCTGATGTTGGGTCTAGGCACGTGCCCACGTGCTGAAACTCACATGGCTGTCTTCCCCTCCTCCAGTTAATTTCTTTCGTAACTCAGTGCTATTCCTTTCTATACTATACGAGTCCACACCAGTTTCTTTACTGGTATGCATAGAAATCAGTTACCTGGACTTTGTTAAAATGCAGATTCTGGTGCATTCAGTCTGGATAGCAGCCGAAATTGCATTTTTAACAAGATCGCAGGTGATGCCACTGGTCCATTGACCACACTTTGAACAATAAGGCTCAACACTCTACCAGTGTTTGTGTCTTCTCCCTGAACTCAACTGGTCTTTCTCTGCATGCCACAATCACCAGGATGGTCATAGTTACAATGATCGCTAGAGGCATGGTGATGTGAAGGACAGTGTGATGTGGGGATTGCCTCGAGTATCCATTGTGGTCTCTTCCCACAGGAAGTTCAGTAGGATAGCGTCAAGGGGATTGCACATAATATCTGAATATGTGTGGGTCAGTGATAGATACTAAAAAATAAAGCATATATGGGTGCTACATGATTGGTATGGACAGTCAATAAAGATTAACAGAGAAGGATCAGGTTATGTGGGTTAGTGCACGTAGCACACAAGGTGCTGCTGGGACTAGAACCAAGGCCATACCGGTGGCCTTGACCTCTCTGTGTCAGAAGACTGTGTTGATGCACTTTGTTTTGAAACTCTCTTCTTCCTTGGCTTCTGAATTGCCCCCAGCTTTTACTCCTGCCTTTCTGAGAGCCTGTGTTTGCATCATTTACTCTGCATTTTCCCTGGGTTGTCAAGTGGGCTACTTCTCCAGCTTCAGTCTTCAACCTTTATTTTCCTCAGTCTGCCTTCCACCCTCCGTGTAGAAGTTCCGTCCTCTCACCAACTCCTTCCAAAGCCATGTGTCCAGTGCAGAGGTCTCTTCTGAGGCGTTGTTCTCTTGTCTCCAACTGGCAACTCTGATTTGCTTCCACTCTGGACTCCCTCTTTTCTCCTACTGTTTGTCTTCTTCTGTTAAGTCTGGAAACTCATCCCAATCAGCCACTGACTTCCATTAGTTCTTTGTAAAGTCAACTGCTACGGCCCTAGTCCTAATTGCTGTCGTAGGTCTTCTGTTTATCTCATTCTCATAGATTTTTTTTTGTTTGCTACAAAAGAATACGTTTTCCTGAAATACTACTGTCTCCCTAATCTGTTGTTTTAAAACTGAATGATTTTTCTACAACCGTAAGATAAATATTAGACTCCTTAGCCTGAAAGCTGGAGTCTGGCTTTCATCTGTTGGTGTCAGTTACCCAAATGACCCTCTTCCTCCCAGAGGGCTGTCTTTTCACTGTATGTACCTTGTTCACTTCTGCCTTGGTTGGTGGCTGTGTTCCCGGTGTGGAACACCTGTATTCCTCTGCCCTCTCTGTTTTATCTCCTACCCATTTTTCAAACCACAGCCCCTCAGAAATGTGTCATGATGGTTGGGTCTGGAGTGAGCTTGTTTCTCTGAATTCTGTTTTTATTGTAAGTATTGATCATTTAATACAGAATCGACATGATTTCTTATGTGGTTATTTAACTTTTCTTAGCTTGTCTAAGTATTTTCGTCCTAATTGTATCACACGTGCTCCTTGAGGGCACAAGAATCCATCTTGTTTTTCTTACAGTCTTCTCAGCCTTTATCATAGCACAGAGACTCTGCTGAGTAAGTATTTGTTAAATGACTGTGTGTTAAGATGGCATTGTTTTGGAAGGATCTGCTGCTCTAGGTTGGCATCCTGCCCCCCTCAAATGAAGAGTGCCTAATAGATACACTGTTTGGCCTAAAATCTGTCTGGGAAAATTACCGAACTATGGGACAATTTCAAAGATGAGGAATTCAGAGGAAAGAATGGGATGGCGAGGAGAACATTTAGATAACACCAGGAGGAGTAAAGCAGAATTATATTGATCTATGTGTGCACATGTGTATGTCTTGGTTATTTGCTGGTCAATATAAAAAGTGATCTGGAAAAGTTGTTCTTAACTAGGGATGCACGTCACAATCACCTGGTGTGCTTTTTTAAAAAATTGCATTGTGGTTGACTTACAATGTTGTATTAGTGATTCAGCTATACATATATACATTCTTTTTCATTATAAGTTGTTACAACTTATTGAATATAGTTCCCTGTGCTATATATAGGACCTTGTTGTTATCTACTTTGTATATAGTATTTGTATCTGCTAATCCCAAACACCCAATTTAGCCACCCCACCTCTTTCCCGTTTGGTAACCATAAGTTTGTTTTCTGTGTCTGTGAGTCTGTTTCTGTTTTGTAAGTAAGTTCATTTGTGTCGCTTTTTTAGATTCCACATATAAGTGATATTATATGATATTTGTCTTTCTCTGTCTGACTGACTTCACGTAGCATGATGATCTCTAGGTCCATCCATGTTGCTGCAGATGGCATTATTTCATTTTTGTACCTGCTTAGGCCCTACCCCCAGTATGTGTGATTCAGTGTGGTGACCCAAGTGGGTTCTGGACTTGTATGTCTTGGAAGAAATACCTGAGTACTTATGACATGCATCCCTGGTTAAGAAGCATTAATCTCTGAGAGGAGATGACAGCTGTTTAAAAAATACTAAAAATCAAATTAAAAAGCAAGACAGTGTAATTTGGGGCTTATAGATCTAGGGCCCAAATGTAAAGGCTCTATAGTTTTCCTGTTATATAAGTTATTATTTTAGAAGATATAGAATCCCTTCAGGGAAATTGTATTTTGTCTTTCAGCAGTGTGGAACAGCACCAATGTGCATGCCAAACAGTGCAGTTAACCATCTGCGGGCATGTCCAATTTTTGGCACACCCATTTAATACAGATGGACCGAGTGGAAGTTGTTCAGCAAGTAATGTGTTGAAACATTGATGTGATTTTTTTTCTTCATGCTTGATGTCAGTCATCAGTAGCTGTGTCAGTTTTAACAAATATTTCTTCCAGAAGCACTTAAATCCTTATTGGCAACTGAAATAGAGGTTTTCAAGAGGGAGTGGAGGATTTAGAAAAATGAGATTATCATGTGAGACATTTAAGGAGAAACTGGTTCTAAGTGGGAGCCATTCAGCTGGGGGATCATAGTTTGAGGTTACTGAAGTTTTGCCTTCCTCCTCTGACAGCTGTATCAAGATAATATAAAAATAAATAATATTTTTAATAATATCTGTAGAATGAAATAGGAAGGGGCAGAGATAAGTTTTCAGAATAAACGGCTTCTCTCTCATTGTGAGGACCTGTGCTCCTCAGTTTTGAATACTGTGCAGTATGTTTAATAGCACACACCTGGGAGTACATATTATATATGACTAGTTTAATTGGTCTCCAGATGACTGGGCACATAAATCTCCCGTATGACAACCTGAAAATATAGGCAAGGAATGTTTATACTTCACAGATTGGTCTTACAGCTGACCCTTGCACAGGGCAGGGGTGAGGGTTGCTGACCCTCTGAGCAGTCGGAAATCCTCGTGTAATTTTCCACTTGGCCCTTTGTGTCTGGTTCTTCTGCATCCATGGTTCCGAATTCGCAGATTCAACCAACCTCGGATTGTGTGATATTTAGTATTTGCTGTTGAAAAACTCTGCATATAAGTGGACCCACGCAGTTCAAACCTGTGTTGTTTATGGGTCAACTGTAATTTGCTTGGATTGCAGTTTGCTCCATATGGAGTCTTGTAAGATGAGGGCCCAAGATTGTTTTTCTTTAGGAATTCCATTTTAGAGTTGATGTTGATTAAAACTACCCCCAAATGCTGCCATATTTGGATGCTTCTGTTCAGTGGCAGCAGATTGACCCAACTCTGGGAATCTTTTGAAACTGTGACTTTATTTCTGCAAAGTAGTCCTGCCGTGATATTCTTAATTTGTGATTCCACTGAAGTAATGATAACTCAGCAATGAAGAATGAGCGGCTTAACCAGCTGCCTGACTGCCATCACTTGGTCACTATTTTTATTTGGTAGCTGTTTTACTTGGACAAGTCAGCAATACTGTCTTGTGACCTCAGTAAGAAAGTGGAGCCTAATAATTGATGGGAGGTGGAGGGAACAGGAAACTTTCTGTACAGGAAACAACAAGTTGAGTCTTATATCCCTTTATTTCAGATCACTCTTTGATCTGAGGAAACTGTGTGGTGAATATATTCAACAAGTTTTCATACCCCTGCCACCTGTTTGCAAAAAAAAAAAGCCAACTGAATTATCGTAAATTGTTAGAATCGTCCATGTATTCTACTCTGCTGATGGACAAAATTTTCCCAAAGAGAAAATTCAGCTTTGATTATTTTTTCCAATAGATCATGACATGAGCATCATTTATAGATTTTATACTACCAAAGTTTCTCTGAAGATCAATGTAGTGTTTGAAGGGAATAAGAAAGAGAATAAGAAAGTATTATCTTCTAGAGAAATGGAGTCTTCATTTTTTTAGTACTGTGATACTTGATTGACAATGTGTTGATGCTGATCATGAATCTGGAAGAAACTTAATCATAAAATTGAAGGACAACCGCTTAGAGCTTGAAAGGTACAAGGCTGAGTCGTTTTGTTACTGTTGTGATGGTGGTTATTTCCCTTCAGTACACGACAGTCCTTGGACTGATGAACAACTTTTAAAGTACGTACTTAAACACGTCTAGTTATTGTTCAGATTTAGTTGAGACGTGAATGCCTTGGTGTTCAAGACTATTCTTGACTATTTTAAATGGTTTTAAATCCATGGCTTGTCAGCTTTAATTTTGGAGCAGGGGGCAGTCAAACTTTGCCTATAAATGACTAGAAAGTGAATATTTTCAATCATGTGAATCTTGTCACAGTTTTACAACTCAGCTGTTGTCTCACAAAAACAGCCAGAAACAAAGCAAATATGCATGGTTGGGTTCCAATAAAACCTTATTTATGGGTACTGAAATTTGAATTTATCATTTTCATGTGTCATGAGGCATTATTCTTAAAGAATTTTTTTCAATCATTTAAAACTGTAAAAATTGTTCTTTAAAATTTTTTTCTTTTTAAAAATATTTATTTTTATTGAATTATAGTCAGTTTACAGTGTGTCAGTTTCTAGTGTACAGCATAATGTTTCAGTCATACATGTATATACATATATTCGTTTTCATATTCTTTTTCATTATGGGTTACTGAAAGATATTGAATATAATTCCCTGGGCTATACAGTAGAAACTTTTTTATCTATTATATATATAGTAGTTAGTATCTGCAAATCTTGAGCTCTCAATTTATCCCTTCCCACTACCATTCCCTGCTGGTAACCATAGGTTTTTTTTTAATGTCTGTGAGTCTGTTTCTGTCTTGTAAATAAGTTGTTCTTTTTTTTTTTAAGATTCCACATGTAAGTGATATCATATGCTATTTTTCTTTCTTTTTCTGGCTTACTTCATTTAGAATGACTGTCTCCAGGTCCATCCATGTTGCAGCGAATGGCATTATTTCATTCTTTTTTTATGGCCGAGTAGTATTTCATTATATAAATATACCACAGCTTCTTTATCCAGTCATCTGTTGGTGGACATTTAGGTTGTTTCCATGTCCTGGCTATTGTAAATAATGCTGCTGTGAACATGAGGTGCATGTATCTTTTTGAATCAGAGTTCCCTCCAGGTATATGCCCAGGAGTGGGATTACTGGATCATATGGGAAGTCTATTTTTAGTTTTTTGAGGAATTTCCATACTGTTTTCCATAATGGCTGCAACAAACTACATTCCCACCAACAGTGTAGGAGGGTTCCTTTTTCTCCAAACCCTCTCCAGTATTTATTGTTTGTGGACTTTTGAATGATGGCCATTCTGAGTAGTGTGAGGTGATACCTCATTGTAGTTTTGATTTGCATTTCTCTGATAATAAGTGATATTGAGCATTTTTTTCATGTGCATATTGACCGTTTGTATGTCTTCATTGGAGAATTACTAGTTTAGGTCTTCTGCCCAGTTTTGGATTGGGTTGTTTGATTTTTTTGTTGTTGTTACTAAGTTGTATGAGCTGTTTGTATATCTAGGAGATTAAGCCATTGTCAGTTGCATCATTTGCAAATATTTTTTCCCACTCTGTAGGATGTCTTTTTGTTTTGTTTATAGTTTCCTTTGCTGTGCAAAACCTTGTAAGTTTAATTAGGTCCCATTTGTTTATTTTTGCTTTTATTTCTATTGCCTGGGTATGCTGCCCTAGGAGAACATTGCTAAGATTTATGTCAGAGAATGGTAAAAAACTATTCTTAACTCATAGGCTATACAGAAACAGATGGCAGGCTGGGTATGGCTAGCCAGCCATAGTTTGCTAAATCCTGCTTGAAGACTACAATACTAGGAGCAGTTCTGTCTGAAAAAGAACATGGTCTTACAGCACCAAGCACAATCACCCATTGCTCAGTGTCGTCATATAATAGAAGCATGAGAATGGTTCTATAATTATTATGCCCTTCTCTGGTATTTCTGGGACACAGATGCTGTGCGGTTTCTTTAGCTCAAGCAGACCCTCTTTGAAGTTGTTAGTATTCTCAAGACAGTATCACTTTCACTACAGAAATTCTGAAAATTGATGAGCTGAACTGTACACAGTCTACTCCTTTGCCTTGAGTAAGCTTTTGAAACCTTTCCCCTTCTTTCTACTCCACACCTACCATCTGTGGAAAGTGAACTCAGGTTTTCCTTTTAGATCAAGCCTCTCACATTCCTTGATGGCATCTGGCTAGGCCTCTAATTCATGTGTACTGGCTAATTAAGGAAAACAGATCTTTACTAAAAATATCAGAGAGGCCATACTTGGGCTGAGTTGGCTGCATCTTCGGTACTGTGGGTCAGTTTTCTTTAAATCCTTAATTTCTCCAGGCTCTGTAACTTTTCCAGTAATTTTATTCAACATAGAGTTGGATAGTGATGAAAAGGACAGAAGTATATGGAGTGACTGATTTATTAAGGCCTAAAGTTCTCATTTAATTCTTGACTGCCATTTTTGAATCTATATGCTATTTCTTCTTGTTTAGTCTATTTTAAAACTTATTTATTTTTAATTTAGAGCAGAATCATGAAAATCGTTGCAACCAACTTTGACTATAGAGGACATAGAAGTGTATGCATAACATTTATTTAAAAATTGGTGAAAAAATACTTCAATACCTAACAGCCAGAATAAATATGTTACTCTTTATATGGTATAGTATTCCATAGATGTGCCCACCACACAAATACACACCCATGCTGTGTATCTGAGCTTGGTTCCTGCCCATCTTTAGGTTTTTTTAATAGAACCTGCCTCCTTAGAGTGCCTGAAGGAGGCTGCAGAGACATTATGTTTGATGCTTTAGCTTCAGGATCTATCAGTCATTGACCCCTGCGTGGCAGTCCAGTCATTTGTGCTATAACATGACATATGCATTCCTAAAAAATTGCCACGCTATGCAAAATCGCACCACAAAACGTAACAACACAATACAAGATGTATGAGAAAAATGAGTCAGGGGCACAACAAAACATCATCAGTGACACATTAAAAGATAGAAATCTAATAAAAATAAATACTAGCACAGTTTTACCCATGTTAAATGGTTAAGAAATACATAAAGACTAAAATAAACATGACACTTTACCTTGAAAAAGACCTGCAGTTTGCTTGGAAGTGGGTGTCGGTCTGTCAGTCTGCCAGGGCTGCCACGGCAGAATACCACAGACTGGGTGGCATGAATGACAGTGATGTCACTTCTTCCCGTTGTGGAGGCTGGAGACCAAGGTCAGGATGTTACAGATTGGCTTCCCCGGGGGCCTCCCTCCCTTGGCTTGCTTACGGCCGCCTTCCCCCCTGCTGTCCTCACAGGGTCTTTCCTCTGTGCGCATTCATCCCTGGTGTCCCTTCCTCTTCTGAGAAGGACACCAGTCATGCTGGAATAAGACCCCACTCTTAGAGCCTCATTTAACCTTAACTGCTTCTTTAAATTAGGCCCTATTTCCAAACACAGTCACATTGAGGGTGAGGGCTTCAGTATATAAATTTTGGGGGAACACAAGTCAGTCCGTGTAACAATATTGGAAGGGTTACAGCTCAAGCTGTCCTGAGCTGGTGGAAGGAGGACAATCTGAAATTGGAGGGAAAGTTGTAACGTAGGTGGGGTTATCTCATAACACATGTGAAACGAGGCAGCTTGGAGATGTTTCAGGGGTGTGTGTGCTATGTGTGTGTTTTGTGTATTCCTGCACTGCTCAGGTCAACCATACTGCAGTCATCTGCATTCACCTGGTGTTTCTGGTGGATGAAATCACGTGTAAGCAAATACGAAATCCCTGTTTTGCTCACATAACACTGGAATACATTCATGGTTTCACAGTAAGCCTTACAAGAGGACTGTGATGTAGGGTAGTGAGCTCTGGAGCCAGGCAGCCTGAGTGAGTCTTCTCTCTAATAAAAAGAAATATGTGGGATGTTTGGGAGAGTTGTTTGGCCACCCTTAGCTTCAGTTTGTTTGTAAAATGGGCATAACAATAGTGCCTGCCTTATTGGGCTGTTTGAGGACTAAATGAATGGACGTATACAAGTGTTTAGAGAGGTGTCTTGCACATAGTAAGAGGCTGGTGAACGTTAGCCTCCTTCAACATCATCAAATTGTTAGTCAAATTGGTGAAACAAGAGCAGCAACAAATAGCTAGTACAGTCAGCCCTCTGTATCTGCGGATATGGAACCTGCGAATATGGAACCTGCAGATACGGAGGACAGACTGGCTATGCCATTTTGTAAAAGGGACTTGAGCATCCAAGGATGTTGGTATCCGTGGGGCTCCTGGAACCAGTCCTCCACAGTTACCGAGGGATGACTGTCACATTCATGCCCTGGCCGTGGGCACATTACCTCGCAAAGGTGGCTCTGGTGTTTGTCATCTGGGGAGGAGAAATCCAAGGAGATGCAAGGGGAGCAGTTTCTCAATTTAAATCAAAACTCTTTCATCCTGTGGAGCCCTGAGGAGACAGAATCCATGTGGGTTCACAGGGCTATCAACCTGGGGTTTACTGACATGCACAAAAAGGATCCAAAACCCATCTGAGTCGAGAGCATCAGAGCCCTCGCTGGCTGCCGAGTCGTGGTGTGACAGAAGTGGGTTAGAAAAGGTGTCCTACTTCAGCAGGGAGCCGCGCCCACTGTGCCTCTAGAGGCACAGCTTTTGAAGCACCACATGAGAAATGTCAGAACACGCAGTGAATGTCTTTGAACCACAGAGATTTAAAATCTGCCCAGGAGATTCTGAGGAGGACACAGCTTGTCTGCTCCAGGAGGGAGGGAGGAACAAAGCTGGAACCCCATGGTGCTGACAGCCCCCTTTGCTGGGCCAGGACAGTCCAAGCAGCCTTAGGAGGACAGCATGGCTTCTGGGGACAGGAGTCTGCTGTTAAATGTTAATTAATATTTGATGTTTTCCTCCTAACTGCAGGTGAGAGGGTTAAGGGTGCAATGGATCTTGAACATACTTGAGGATGGAAATCAGATGTACCTGGCTCAAGCTCTATTACTCTTAGTAATTTAACTTTCCCAGAAACTTCTTCTATAGAGGGGAAATAACTCCTATTTATGGGATCATTCTGGGGATTAAATGACAGGGTATATTATACGATGTGTATCTCTCAGTGTCTGGTTCCCTTTCAAGGGGGTTGCAGAGTTGAGTGAGGAATAGCTTCTAATTTTGTGGGACTCACCAGGGGCAGCTGATTCTGTTATTAGTAAAGTCGTTCAATACCTTAGGTTAGGAGCTGTGAGTTGTAATACTTAAGTAATGTGACTCCTTTCTAGGGCCTCTTCCTTATTGCCCAAGTCATGGGGTTTTCTGGGTCTTGTATCTTTATTTGCCATCAAGAGAACTGTATTTTACCAGAAAAGACGAAAACTCCAATTCAAAAAGATATGTGCATTCCAATGTTCATAGCAGCACTATTTACAGTAGCCAAGACATGGAAGCTAAATGTCCATCGACAGATGACTGGATAAAGAAGCTGTGATATATTTTATAATAGACTACTACTCAGCCATAAAAAATAATGAAATAATGCTATTTTCAGCAACATAGATGGACCTAGAGATTATCATACCAAGTATGTCAGACAAAGACAAATAACATATGATATCATTTACATGTGGTATCTAAAAAAATGATATAAATGAACTTATTTACAGAACATAAAACAGACTCACAGACATAGAAAACAAACTGTGGTTAGCAAAGGGGAATGGGGAGGGGAGGGACAAATTAGGAATTTGGGATTAGCAGATACACACTACTATATATGAAATAGATAAACAACTATGCCCTACTGTGTAGCACAGGGAACTATATTCAGTATCTTGTAATAACTTACAATGGAAAAGAATCTGAAAAAAGAATATATATAGATATAGATACACACACACACACACACACACACACATATGTAGAACTGAATCACTCTGCTGTATGCCTGAAACATTGAAAATCAACTATACTTCAATTAAAAAACAGACAATTTAAAGAAGAGCTATATTTTAGTTGTTGAGAAGGAAGCTCTTAGTTGCTTTCTATTGGGAATCCAGTCTGGTTTGTCCTCTCTTTTTCTCCTTCTCTTTTGTCCTCTGTGCCTCCCTTCTTCTTTGCATTCACCTCCCACCTCCCCTTGTTACAGGGACACATGCCTTCTTGGCTCTTCGCCCTTCTGTGATTCCCTCGTGGTGTCCACATTCCTTGGCAAGGGGCAGACAGGAGGTTTAAAATAATCCTTAGTCATTACTAATTTGGAGGTATTTGTCTTAAAAGTTGGGACATGGCACGTGACTCCTGATGTTTGCATATAGCACCTGGTACCCTAAGGGGTGAATGTGTCTGTGTGTGAGATGGTGTTGATGGGGAGGGTCAGCACTTGGAACACAGCAGCAGGAGGTCCAGCCATGTCCCTTTTGGGAAAATGTGAGCCAATTCCAAGGGATTCATGGGGAAGCAGGTCTTTGAGATTTATTTGTAGGCCTCCCCGAATATAAATTCATAATGAGCTGTCTATGAGATTAGGTACTTAGCTAAAAGCAATTAAAGCCCATTATTTTCATTTTAAATGCAAGTTGAGCTTCTGGCTGTGTCTGTGGGGCTGTCATGACTTGAATAAACGAAAGTATTTATATCGTCTCAGAGCAGTTGCCAGTAGTGATGCTATGAACATTGGGGTGCAGGTCCACCTGGCCTTTCTCTAAAACGTCCTCACTTTGCCTGTCACAAAAATCCTGTTTGCTAAGTGCTTGGCTCATTTAAGAATAGAATTGGTTTTTATTATCAGCACCTTCCACCAATGTATGACTGAGTTTGAACCCTTTAATTTATTTATTTTTGTTGGAAAAATGAACTTGCTCATTGAACACTAATGTCTTATTGTTAGATATGTAATAAAGATGATTTTGAGCAGGTCTTCCTGTGTTCCCCGTGGGGTCTGCCTTCTGGCCTTTACTTTGTCCTCTGAAGAGGATAATATAGTGCATAGAATTGGTATAGTGACCTCTTTTTTTTCTTTCTTTCTCCTTTTGCCACCACAAGCATGCAAAAATTAAACATTCAAGGGAAAATAAAAGGAAACCAAGCTAAATGATCACTTCACTATTGGCTATACCAACTGTGTCATGTTGTACAGGAAAAAAATCAGGGTAGGGGCCCCGTGATAGCTGGTAGTGTGTCATTAACTCAGCACTCTGCAGTCAAGGTCCAACACTAAAAACAGAAAACAAACTAGAGCATGCAGTCAGGAATGCATGAGCCTGCTTGTATGCTTCTGGGGACAAGTGAATATTTGAAATCAAGATGTTCCAGAAAGTCCAGAAAAAATCATGTGCCCACAGGACTTAATTCACTTCTGTTTCCCAAATGGTTACAAAGGCTTTCTGTGGCAGAGGCTAGGTGCTGAGGGATTTGAAAGTAAAAAAGACAAAATTGCTGTTCTCTGGTACTCGGAGTTTAGGAGGGGAACCAGGCACCATTTAGAAAAGGGCTACAGGTGCATGGAGCTCTCCCTGAACACGGGGCTGAGTCTTCATATCATAATATGAATACTTGTGAGATAGCAAACTAGATTTGAGATAAACAAATCTAAAAATTGGTCAATATAGAGAGCTTCTTGTGAATGTACTTTATGATGGACTTGAGTGCCAGAATTAATATTAAAATACTTAAAATGTTGAGTTTTATTTATGGAATTTTTATCTTTGGATAGAGAGGCACAATGTTTGGTGATATCTGTGGAATAACACGTGATCACCTTGTGATGGGATCCTGCCAGACCTTTGTACAGCGGAGCATGTACTGCTAAGCCTCACTGTGGTTATTATTGTTCTGGGTGCTGGGAGAATCACTCAGTGTGCAGATTCCTTACTTATTCTGGACCTTATTTGGTGCTCCTTGTCAGTGGAAACCAGCTTTCAGCAACAGCCATCACTGATCTTATTTTTAGATCCCCATTTCTTCTCTGTGAGTGGCAGAGTGGGGACCGGAACAGGTGAGGGGCTGGAGGGGGTAGGCATTGTGGAAGTGCATTCCGGCTTATATCAGGTCCAACCCAGTGATTGAAAGATTGGGATACTGTTTCAGAACAGTAGAAACCAAGTAAGAAATTCTCAGCGAATGGGAATCTTGCTACATGCCCTGTGTTGTGAAATAAGGTATGGGAGGCTTAAATCTGCACCTGTAGCACACAGGTTGATAGACCCCACAGACCTCAAGAAGTTGCCAGATTTAGAATTTCCCACGAAGTTGTTCTTTCCAAAGGACACTCATCTTTTTCTTCCGTTATTCATTCAGATGTTAGTTCTGATCTATGATTTTTCTCTCCCATGATTAATTTTACTTGTGGCAATGTGTTCAACTTGAACTGATTTCAGTTCACACTGATTCTGATTCTGAAATAGGAGTTGAACCTGTGTGTCATTTATGTTTGATCGATTCAAAATAAAATACTGTTTTATCTTGAATTTTGATGAGTTTAAGCCCTTCATTTAAATGAATCCTGGCCAAACCTGTGGTGTAACTGAAATCTGAAAGCTTCTCTTGCTTCTTGAATTTAAATGCTCTTGTTTCTGTCTCTTCTCAATACTTCTGTGGTTCAATAACCATTTTTGAAAATTGACTACATCCTGGGTTCTGTATCAGATGTTAGTTGGAAAATTAGGACCTCTTTCCTTGATGAATAAATGACAGTGTCTCTTTACTTCACCCACTAACCCTCAGTTTCCTGATCTATAAAAAGGCTAATAAACTCAGAAACCTGACAGGGTTGTTTTAACAGTTAAATAAGATAATTTCTATGAAGCACCTAGGATATGCACATAACACATAGTACGAGCTCAAGAAAAGTAATTACTTTTGATCTTCTAGTTAGAACTCTGTGTTAAAGGCTGTCAAGAATGAATTGAATTCCCCTGCCTAGTTAAATACTACTATTCCAGTGTGCATCATACTCCTGGGTACCACCATACGCTTTATCTAGGCCTTATTTATATATTATACTTTAATTATTTATAATAATATATAATAATAATTTTAATTTCATTTTCTTCTCTTTCTTTAAAAGCTTCTTGGAGATTGGAGTGAGAACATGGTTTTCTGGCTCTCTGACTTTTAAAGTGGCATGTAATTTGAAACCACAGTCCTTTACTTTTCTAGAACAGCAGGATAAGGGCCTTGTGATGGAACTAGGAGGCTTATATTTTGGCGAAGAAGTCAGGGCACACAGGGCCCAGTGGGCATCAGGGATGAGGTTGCCCATTCTGCCTGCCTGCATCTTATCACTTACCAACTCACACTGCCTTGGTTTCTTGAAACTTAACATTCAGATTTAAAGTGAGGCCCTGGAGAGTTGTTTTGGACATATGAGACACTCACAATTTGCAAGCACTTTGATAAACATTAGCCGTTACCATACTAATGATGATTGGTAGCAGCACTATAATTACCTCTGAAGCAAAGAAGGCTCTCCTTTCTGTGGACTCATTTCTTGAACAAATTTTAGCTTTTCTTAAGATTTAATGAGGATTATAAAAATCCATTCCTCTTGGGTTTGCATTGCTAGGTGGAGAAGCCACCCCTGTTCCTGCCCCCTGGCCTTCGCACATGCTGTCACCCCAACTCCTACAGGATCCTCTTTCCCCTGCCTTATCCACTTGACAAATATCTGCTCATCCATCAAGAGTCTCTTCACCTTCAGTGAGCAAACTCTGGGCATTTATTGAGTGATGAAGTTAGTTTTGGCAGGCACTGTGCTTAGTGTCTAGTACGAGCTGACCTGGAAACAAGTCATTATAACCTGGGTGGCCTCACCTACGCCATGAAGGAGGCATCATGCTGCCATTCTCTTTTTCTCTTAGTAGAACTCACAGTTCCCTCTTGTGTACCCCATAAATAATAAGAATTCATTGCTCTTATTTCTGTTTTATCAGCTACCCTATAAACTCCTTCAGGGCAAAGGGCCATCTTAACCCCTATTTGAATACCCACCACCTGGGACTGTGCCTGCAAATAGAAGGTGCCAAATAAATGTTTTTAGAATGAGTGAATATATATTTTAGGGCTAACAATCTTGTAGAGATTGCTTGCCAAATCTTTTGCATCGCCCAGACATATTTTGAGTGCCTACTGTATGCCAGCAGTCCTTGGGACATAGTTGTCATTTCACTGAAGGAGGAGACAATGGACAAATAAGTAAAATATATATGGTATCAGTTGGCTTGAAGTAATGTGGAGGAAATCTAGGCTGAAATATCAGGAGTGTATGTGGATATAAGCATTTAGGGGTTGTCAGGAAGTCATTTCTGAGAAGATGGCATTTGATCCAAGACCTGAAGGAGGGGAGGAAACTTCTTGATCAGAGGAGCAGCAGTTGCAAATATCCTGAGGAGGAATGTTCCTGGCGGATGTGAGGAGAGGGGTGTCTGGGGTTGAGGGGGAGGAGGTGAAGTAACGGGGTGGCCAGATTGAAAGAGGACTGTAGACCCTTGGCAAGACTGTGGTGTTTTACTCTGAGAAGGAATCCATTGGAGGATTTTGATTCAGGAGTGATGTGGTCTGGTTTACATTCTGAAATGTTCACACTGGCTGATGTGTTCAGAATGGATTGTGGGGAGCTAGGAGCAGGCATGGGAGAGCATGGAGAAGAAGCTACTGCAGTCCTCCAGGACAAGTTCTTGATGTCTTTGAACCAACGTAGTAGTAGTGGAAGTAGTAAGAAGAGTTCTGGATTTAAAAAAAAAAAAAAAAAAAACCAAGAACTTTTAATTTTGAAGAATTTCAAACATAAAAAAGGAAAATTTAGTGAATAACCATGTATTCTTTAACATTCTGACATATTTGCTCTACTGATGCCTTTGTCTTTTTTTTGCTGAACCATTTCAGAGTAAATTACAGACGTCACAAGACTGTGCTTCAGCATGAATATCCAGGAAATAAGGATGTTCTCTCACATAAACAGAATGCCAGTACCATACCAAACTAATGCATGGTTCATATTCACATTTCCCCAACTGTCTTCCCAGACATGACTTTTATATCTGTATTTGTAGTTAGAATCTAATCAGTATTCATTCATTGTATTTGGTGGTTATGTCTCTTAAATCTTTCTCTTTTATTTTAACCTTTTTTATTTTGAAATAATTTTAAGTTTACAGAAAACTTTCAAGACTAGTATAAGAAATTCTGTGTAAACTTCATCCAGATTCACCAATGGTTAACATTATGCCTTACTTGCTTTACTGTTCTTTCTGTGTAAGTTTCAGGTCAGGATTTATTTTGAGGATAAAGGAAACAGAATTTGCTGAGAGATTGGTTGTGTTCTATGAGAGAAAGTGAACATTCAGGGATGACCCACAGGGTTTGTCCTGAGCAGTTAGAAGGCAGAGTTTTACCATTTGCTGAGTTGAGGAAAGTTGAGGGGGGGAGCAGGTCTGGGAACAAGCTTGGGGTCTCAGTTTTGGTCATCTCAAGTTTGTGCATGTTGGAGGGGTGTTGTAGGCAGTGGGATATATGAATATGGAGTTCAGGGACAGGCTGTAGATAAAAATGTGGCAATTGTCAGTGAGTAGATGGTATTTAAAGCCCTAAGACTGTGAGTTGAGGAAGAGAATGAGGATAAGAGGAGAAAACGTCTGAACACTGAATGTTGGAGGTGTGTTCATATTAGAGATGGTGGAGTTAATAGAGAACTAATAAAGGAGACTGTGAGAGGGGACAGGGGAGTAGGAGAAGACGGTGCCAGTGATCAGCTGTGTCCGACACCGCTGATGGGTCATCTAAGTTGAGGACGGAGGAGAGACCATTGGATTTGGTCATTGGTGTCATGAAAGTCATTGGTGACAAGAGGAACTTGGATGGAGTGGCAGGGGTGAAAGCTAAATCTAAGAAGGCTCGAGAGAAAATGGAAGGAGAGACACTGGAACATGGGGAACTTTCAAGAAGTTTGTTGTAAAAGGGTGGTTCTCAGAAAGAGGGTGGTAAGTGGAGGAGGAATGTGGAGTTAATGGTTTTATTTTAAATTATTTATTTATTTTTAAACTGAAGTATGGTTGGTTTTTTTTAGGAAGGGAAAAATTACAGTGTGTTTGTATGCTGGTGGGAATGAGGTTGAAAAGTTGACGATGTGAGAAAAGGAGGAGATGACAGGCTGGGTGGTTGCCGGGTCAGGAGGAGCAGGACCATGGTGCCTGAGACAGGAGCGTGGGCAGGAGGGAAGCCAGGGTGCCCCAGCTGGGATGCGGGCAGGTCGAGTCATGTTGAGCCATCCTGGCGATTCAAGAGATTGCTTCTCCCATCTTAGTGAAATAGGAAACAGGGTAATCAGCAAAGAGTAAGGAGGGAGCAGGAGGTATTGGAATATTGAGAAGAGAGAGGAGAAAGTGTGAAATAGTTGTTTATTAATTTCTCTGGATGGAGTGTGTTAATCTGTGTGGGGGCATTGTAGATTGTCCTTTCTGGGAATGAATTGTCAGTAGAGTCTGGTCACTCTTCAGTCCCAAAAGCTGCTGGGTTGGCGCAAGCCTTCCCAGCGCAGTGAATGGCTACTTAAATGGGCAACTAGGTTGAAAGCAGAGGTTTAGAACCCTGGCTCAGGTTATCTGGTATGGCTTTAGTGCAGGCATTTATCAGACCAGACTGTGAAACTGGTATTATCCAATGTTAAGGACTGAATGTGTGTGTCCCTCCAAAATCTGTAGGTTGAAGCCCTAACCCCAGTGTGATGGTATCTGGAGATGGGGGCCTTTGAGAGATAATTAGGTTTAGATTCAGTCATTCATTCAGGGTGGTTCCTGCATGACGGGCTCAGTGCCCTTATGAGAAGAGAAGAAACACCAGAGCACTGTGTGTGTGTGTGTGTGTTAACATGAAGAGGTGATGTGAGCACACGGCTAGACGTAGCCATCTGCAAGCCAGGGGGAGAGCCCTGAACAAAAACTGAGTCAGCTGGCACTTGGGTCTTGGACTCCCAGTCTCCGGGACCGCAGGAAACACAGGTGTGTTGTGTGAGCTGCACAGTCTGTGGTTTTACAGCAGCAGGGCTAGGAACACAAGAAGCACTTACTCATGCTCTCTCATTTCCACGTTCAGTTTTTACAGAAGATACTTCCTAGGGGAGGGAGAGCAAGTCACTTATGTCCTTTTATCAGTCTGTACATTTGAAGATACTGAGGGGACAAAACTGACCCATAGAGCCTATTTTGTATACAGTTACCTTTAAGGAAAAAGGTTCCATTTTCATGAAGCACTGTTACATCTTTTAGTTCACCATCCTGTGAGCTGCTGAGGTAGTAAATTCTTGTTAAATTGGAGGATGTTTCATTTCCAACTCCCTTCTGTCCTAAGAAATTCTGTACCACATGCTGAAGATTCTTAAGGTGCCACCTGGATTTCTCTTTCGCTTCGGATGATTTGATGCATTAGCTCTTTTAATATAATTTATGCTTTTAATTTTAAGAAATACATCCAGACATGCCTGTAGCCAGCCAGTCAGTTTTCTAAATCTGCATATAAATAAAAAAAAAGAGAGAGAAAAGAAAAAAGGGGAAAAAAAAGGCAAGCAGCATTTTTTTTCTTTCCTAGGTTTTTTGTCTTTATACCTTGTGCACTGTCTCCTCATTAAGTGATTTAGATCCAGATTTCTCCCTTAAAAAATTAGGAATTCGTTAGGAAGACAGTCAGAAAAATCTGAAAGTCTAAGGGGTGCATTTTTATAAAATCCTATGAGTGTAACTTTTTTGGTACTTAAAATGTAATCCTCTGCCTCTGATAATTATCTCCAATAAAATCCTTTTTCCTCCTAAAATTATTAAATGTTTAATTAAACGTCTGCAAGATAGGATTTAATGGCTCAACTCCAGTCAAAAATTTATATATAAATATAATAAAATTTTAATCTCAATAGCAAAAACAATCATTCTTTCAATTAACTAACTTTTTATTATAAGGATTTTGCTACATGCATGAAAGAAGAGAGACTGGGGTAATGAATTTCTGTGTATCTATCACACAGCTTCAACTGTGTTACGTATTCTGCTATCTCTTTGTTTATAAACTGAAAGTTATAAAAAATAATGTAAAACTTTTTAAACATGCAAACATGAATATAGGGCATGGGTTCAAGATAATATGTTTAATGTGCTTTAGGGTAGAGCCTCCAAATTGGAGACCCAGGGCCTGCGGAAGTTTGGAAATGGCCTGAACCTTGGTTCCCTGTGGCCTCAAGTTGACAGGCTCAGCTCTACTTGCTTATTCTCTTCCTTGCATGTTACACTTCGGTCATAAGTCACTGTTCAGAGTTGTGCACGTTCTGACTCAGGCCCCACCCCCACCCCTTTTTCTCTGCTTTTGACTCTTTTTTATTTTTTTCAGAGTCCAGCTCAGGTGCCCTATCCTCAGGTTTCCTCTCGTCACCCTGCCCCTTGCCTGGCACAGGTGTACCTACCTGGAGCTCCCATAAGAGACCTGCCTCTCTCCCTGTCTCTGCCCTGGAGTAAAATCTAAACCAGTCATCCTGGCCTGCAGGGCCCTGCATCGTCTAGACCTTGACCATCTGCCTCTCTGGCTTTATCCCCTCCCACTAGGCTCCAGGGACATCGTTATGCCCCCAGTTTGCCAGCGCAGTCCTGCCTACAGGCCTTGGCACTAGCTGTTCCCTCTTCCTGGAATGTTCTGCCCCACAGCCTTAATTGTCTGGAGGCTGCTCCCCAGGGCCCCCTCAAGAACCCCTTTCCCATCACAACACTGCCTTTCTCCCCAGAAGTAAATAACTGTATCACTTTTTGGGAATCATTTTCATACTTTACTTTCAGGCTTACAATTTATACATGTATTCCAAAACAACATAGCTTAGTTTTGCCTATTTTTTTTTTAATTGAAGTATAGTCAGTTATGTGTCAATTTCTGGTGTATAGCATAATGTCTCAGTCATACATATATATACACATACTCATTTTCATATTCTTTTTCATTACAGATTATTATAAGATATTGAATATAGTTCTCTGTGCTATACAGAAGAAATCTGGTTTTTATCTATTTTTATATTTAGTGATTAACATTTGCAAATCTCAAACTCCCAAGTTTATCCCTTTCTACTCCCTTTTCCCTGGTAACCATAAGATTGTTTACTATGTCTGCAAGTCTGTTTCTGTTTTGTAGATGAGTTCATTATGTCCTCTTCTTTCTTTTTCTTTTTTTAGATTCCACATATGAGTAATTTCATATGGTATTTTTCTTTCTCTTTCTGGCTTATTCACTTAAAATGACGATCTCCAGGTCCATCTATGTTGCTGCAAATGGCATTATTTTATTCTTTTTTATGGCTGAGTAGTATTCCATTATATAAATATACCACAATTTCTTTATCCAGTCATCCATTGATGGACATTTAGGTTGCTTCCATCTCTTGGCTATTGTAAACAGTGCTGCTGTGAACATTAGGGTGCACATATCTTTTCGAATTAGAGCTCCCTCTGGATATACACCCAGGAGTGGGATTGCTGGATCATATGGTAAGTCTTTTGTTAGTATTTTGAGGAATCTCCATAATGGCTGCACCCTGTTTTTAAACTTAATATGAGTAGAATCATACTATATGTTCATTTTCTTTGGTATGTTGCCTCTTCTACTCAGCAGTGTGCTTCTAAGGTATATCCATACTGACTGTGTGTGTAATCGGCACTAGTACATTCATTGTCACTGCTGGATGATTTCATTGTATAAACACATGACAGTATATTGATCTCTTCTATTATTGTTGAATATTTGGGTTGTTTCCAGCTTGGAGCTTTTGCAAACAAAATAATGCTATGAATATTCTTTTATGCACAGCTGGGCACACTGTCATGAGTTTCTTTACTTATAGCTAGGTGGAAAATTTGGACACAGGAAAGGTAACGATAACTTAATGTTCCAACTAAGACATTTTTGTATGGGATAAAAGCTAAGCTTGACAGGGCACCAGGGAAATGGGTGTAAACTGGGACTATTCCAGGCAAACAGAGATATATATCCTGTATTAGAAGTGTATGCATATCTTCAAACTTATAGATAATGTCCATCTGTTTTCTAAGGAGATTGTACAATTTTACACCCCTTTACAAGAGTTTCTTATACTCTACATTCTCGCCAACGCTTAGTATTTTCAAAGTTCATATTATTTACCAATCTTGTTATGATTTTCACTTCCACTTCTTTTCTTCACAGTGAGACTGCATTATGAGGTATCTGTTTAAATATTCTTTTCCAAGAAATATATTTAAAGATATAAACTTATTTTTCAGCTTGACTTCAGCTACATCCCGCAATTTTTAATATTTATATTTTATTACTATTTTATATACATTTTTCTATTTTCTAATATATCTTGTTCTTTGACTCAGTAATTATTTTGAAATGCTTTTTAAAAAAAAACTTTGAGGGAGTAATTTGTTTGTTTGTTTAGGGGCAGTACTGGGGATCGAACCCAGAACCTTGTGCATGCTAGGCATGTGCTCTACCACTAAGCTATACCCTCCCCCCTTGAAATGTGTTTTTTATTTCAAATATGTGGCAATTTTTGAGTTTTTTTTGAATGATTTCCAGCTCGTAGTAAAAAAAAAAAGTCCTCTGTATGATTTTTCTCTCTAGAAATGTGTTGAAATTGCTTCACACTCATCCTGTGGATGTCATTCTTTGGTGGGGATGGGGGTACCATCTTAACATGGATGGTGTTTCCTATGAAATCCCGTATTTTGGGCCTTGATTCTTTCCCCTTCCCTTCAGGAGGCTATAAAAACAAACACTGATTTACTGACTATGGCAGATGCCTCGATGGGGAAGAAACTTGGTGCTCTCCCTAGGTCCCTTGAGTTCCCAGTTTTCCTTAGATTTTTATTCTGATAGCTCCTTACTGTCTTGTCACCTCTGCTGCTTTTAGAATGTTTTAAATTGAAGCATGTAGTTATTTTTAATAGGTCAGGGTGGCAAGGGATTGGTCTGAATAGCCAAGCTTGCTGTATCTGGAAAAGGAAGTTTTAATAAGATCTTAAATCTAGTAAGGATCATCTCCTGAAAACAAAACTTATGTGTGCTATGCATACAAAGGTGTTGCATGTGGTAGATAAAGGATTTTGAAAAGCAGGATTTTGAGACACTTTTATTTTATGTGATACATCATTTTAATGTTGATGTGAAGTTAAACAAGGTCAGCTTGGCCTTATATCCAGTATGACTCCCAGTTTTCACTGCAGCAATTTCCTAAAACTGCGTACAACAACTTTCCTAATGAGCCAGTGAAATAACCATCTTTGCTAAGCACCCACAGTGTACAATTATAGTTTTAGAGAAGTCGTGAGGGATGTGGCCTTTCAAAGACATGGAAGATACAGATTGGCCCACATTGTTCCCTGGTGTGTATTAGGCAGTTCCTGGCAAAGAAATTTTTGCCTAATATGTGCCAGAAAACAATATGAGAGGAAGACTTTCCCTTACAAAGTGATGCACAGACAGATGTGGATGTAATCAAATTGAGCTGGTGTGGGGCATGTTGCTTCTGTTCAGCACAGAGTGCTCAAGTTAGTATTGCTAAGCAAAAATCTCTCTTAGTGGATGGGAATCTTTTTTTTTTTTTTTTTTTTTTAAAAAAAAACCTTTATTGTGGTATGGTTCCTGCACAGTAAACTACAAATATTTCACATGTACAATTTGTTGAATTTTGCTAGAATTATACACTGATGAAACCACTACCACAGTCAAGATAGCTAACGTTTCCATCACTCCCCAAGAGGTGCAATTTTTGAATTCCCAATGTATCCCTAGTGGTTGGGAATCTTGAGTAAAGTTTTGAACCTTAGGAAATACACATTAGTGATGATGTGACATGAATTGGTAGAGACGGGAGGAAAGTAGAGACAGGTACGGACATGTAATATATGAGGACTGATTAGCATGTCCTTTTGACAAAGATAGAGATGCCACCAGGAGAGTGATTGGGAAGTGAATCACCTAAGAAAAGTGTGAGAAAAAAAATTGCTCTACTTACATTCAAGAAACAGCCCCAATCCTGTGTAGATGGAGGCAAAGCCAACTGCACTTTTCAGCCAATCACAGCATCTGCTTAGCTCCTTTGCTCTTTCCTGTTGGCTCTCTCTTTTGACTTTGAGGAAGGGCTGCCGTTTAACCAGATACAGTGAGGTGATCTCTTTGGTGGCCTCCTTGGGCCTCAGACCCAGCCAGTCATTAGGTCTTCAAAGAATAGTTCAGAAATACCAGCCCTGAATGTTGCCAGGGTTGTTGGAACTTTGGGAGGAGGCTAATGAGCATGAAGCCGGACCTTCCGAGGACTGGATTGCCTAGAATGTGGGTTAGTTGAAAGGCTACATGATGAATTTATTCACGTAAGTTTATTTGCTCTCCCACTCAGATGTAGCATTATTTGCCGTCCATGGATGTGGAATGCATTCTCTCATTCAGCAAAATGAATGATGACTGTCCTGGGTCTTTGGCTAGGTACTGTGAATATTCCCTCTTTGGTAATTATTCTAACAGCCTTTGGCCATCATGATTTGGCCTCTGTCACCATGATAGCATGTGACATTTATTGAATATCTATGATGTGCCAGGTTCTCCACCTGTGTCATCTTATTTCATCCTCACAGCACTCCCACTAGGTAGATGATTTTACCTCAATTCAGAAAAGTTAAACTTGCCTCTCTCTCTCTCCCTCTCTCTCTCTCTCTCTCTCTCTCTCTCTCTCTCTCTGCGTGTGTGTGTGTAAAATGAAATACAAAATGAAATTCAGAATCTGTGTGTGACGGATCCTAAAACAACCATGCTTTCTCCCACACAACTCCACCAAGACTGTAACTAATTGTCAGTCCGTTTTATGCAGTTGAATTCCTGAATAATTTTTATCAAAGCTGCCTTGACGGTGGACTTCTCTAAAGATGTGGGTATTGGTCATTTTTCTTTTATTGCAGAATCACAGCTGTAATGGATACTCTCTGGAAGCTGCCGTGAGATGGTGGCTTTAAAAGAAAAATGGTTTTTAGGTCTCTCAACCCCTGTGTTTTTGGTATTTGCGTAATACTATCTATAGAAAATACTGAACCCTTTGCACTTGGTTTTTCAGTAATATGTATGCAGATAAAGTTCACCGTGAAGTCTGCATGTATGTGGCGTGTATGGGTGAGACAGGCAGATGCGGAGGTGTCATAGTGATATATCTATAGCCAAATTGTAGGAGCATATGTGCACAGTTTATGCGGGTCTCACTGAGACTAAATTTGGCCACATTTTCTTATTTCCTTTTACACAATTTTCCCATTTCACTGGGGACATCTCCCCAATGTAGGGTCCTAAGAGCTCTTCCATTTATCCCAGTGACTCTGTCAAAACAGACAATGGTGTGATACCAGTCACTTGGAGTTAGCTAATACTGCTTGAATTAGAATCTGTTCACGTACCACAAGGCATCATTTCATTGAAGTTGGGAAGTGCTAAATGGCAATTTGCTATGGGGAATTGGGGGCTGGGTCTTTCCTTTTTCCTACCCTAGATGTTCCCAAACAAAAACAGCTGGAAGAAATCATGTTTCTTCTGTCTTTTGTTTTCTAGCATAAAATAAAGTGGTTAAGAGCAGGGCTTACGTTACTTTCCTTTGAAATGGTTGGAGGACAGAGACAATAAGTAAATAATCTCTAGATTAGTGGCTGCTTTCATTGGCCGTCTTTGGTGTGCTCTGAACAGAAGAGTTACCAGGATTTTAACTCCTGTCTTAAGAATTTAACAAAAGCAAAGGTCAAATCCATCTTTGTCATGCTTCAGGGGGTGGTTGATTGTTCTAGCTGAAATGGTAGTGAGCATGGGAGGGATCTCTGTTCTTTGACCCATTTCAGGAAATGCATGACTCACTGCTTCTCTGGGGCCCAGCCATTAATAACATTGGAGGTGCTTGCTCAGAGGATGGTGAGGTTGAGACCAGATGCTTGGGCATTCTCCACAGTACAGTGTTGTTTCATTCATTTAATAACTACTCATCAAGCACCTAGTGTGTGCTGACAGGAGGTGCAAGAGAGACAGGGGTGAACAAGACACAGCGTCAGCCCCCAAGGAGCTTGTGTTCTATGTCCTTTGCCTCTTGCTGTCTCTCCCCTGAAAAGCGTGGCCTAACAGTTGAGTGCCCAGGCTATGAAGTCAGACAGGCTTCAAGGACTACTTACTAGATACATGACCTTGGCCAAGCTACTTTTACTTGCCTCTTTCCAGGGTAGTAAGCACAGCTGGGCCAGGGCCAGGGAACCCAAGAGGGAAGAATCAGAAGTGGCTCAACATTCCTTTCAAGTTTGACTCAGCTAATTCAGCTTTCCAAGAAGTAAAGAATAATATTATGAATTCAAAAGACATTTCCTGACTTAAAAAATGAGAGTAATGTTACATATTTCAGAGGGCAGTTGTGTGCTTTAAGGAAGGGGAGGTAATTGGGTTTATTTATTTATATATTGGTACTGGGAATTGAACCCAGAACCTCGTGCATGCTGAGCGTACACTCTACCGCTTGAGCTATACCCTCATCAGCTGTGAGCTTTAAATAATACAGTGTGTCAGCTTTCTTGGTTCATTCTTGTATGCTAGGGGTGCTTAATGAACCCAGAACCTCGTGCATGCTGAGCGTACACTCTACCGCTTGAGCTATACCCTCATCAGCTGTGAGCTTTAAATAATACAATGTGTCAGCTTTCTTGGTTCATTCTTGTATGCTAGGGGTGCTTAATAAAATTTAGTTGAATCTGAATCAACATATCTTTCCATTCTATTTTCTCCATACTGGGCTGCATGTTACATTTCAAGAGACTTCTCTCTGTGGATCCCATGATATGGTGTTAAAAATGACCAGGGAGTTCATATTCTGTGGTAGTGCTGAGGAGGAAGAAATTTTCCTCTCTCCTCCTATGTTCCTCTGGTGCTCTAAGAATTAAATTGACAAGAGACACATTAACAGGAGGAAATCAAACCAAAGTTTAATAGCATGTGTTCATGAGACACCCAGGAAAACTGAGTAACTCACCAAAATGGCAGAAGCCCTCATCTTAAACAGCATCTTTCAACTAAAGGCAAAAGAAAATGTTGGGGGTAGTGGTTTGGGACTTCACAGGGGGAGGAAGACAATTGACATGGAGATGGAAGAGCAGATGTTTGGTAAACAAATGTTGCTGGGCCACTAGAGACTGTGGGGCCCTGCCTAGAGTTTCCCCACCACCCCTGGCCCATATGCTTTACAGTTATGTCTGGTGATAGCTCTATTCTGTGAACAGGCCCTCTGTCTAAATTAGGCAGTTAGGGGAAAGGTCAGAGTTTCTTCCTGAGTCTTTTGGGCCTTGATTGTTTTTAGCTTGAAGTGATTCACAAGCCAAAGTGGTATTTTGTTGTGGCAAATTTTGTTCCCCTACAATAGCTACTGAGTATGGTAGCATACTGTGTAGCATGACACTGTTATTTTGGTGGTGGCTGAGATACACCAATTTAGGAGACAGAGATGGAGATGAAAACAAGAGCAGAACAGTGCTTCTCCTTGCCAGAGGCTTGTGCCTGCATAATGAGGGTTTCTTGGCCTCTGCCTTGGTGCCAAATGATGTCAAATGCTTTTTCTCCTCTGTTTTCCTTTTGGCCAGAGGTAGAAGCTAAGTGACAGCTCCTGGCTGTGAAATACCTTCTTTGCCTTGCTGGAGAGGGTACAGTTTGGAAAAAGAAGATTAAGTGAAGGCATTTGATATTCATGCCAAGTTAGTGTGATTAATGTAAAATTGTTGAAAGAACTTGAGTTGTGGGTAGGTGAGGGTTTTCATCTTAGCCTGTTTTTTTAAAAATCTCATTAAAATTTTTTTTATTGAAGTGTAGTCAGTTTACAATGTTGTATCAATTTCTGGTGTACAGCATAATAGTTCAGTCATACATATACACACATATACTCCTTTTCACATCTTTTTCATTATATGCTATTACAAGATATTGAAGATAGTTCCCTGTGTTATACAGTAGAAACTTGTTGTTTATCTATTTTACATATAGTAGTTAGTATTTGCTAATCTCAAACTCCCAGTTGATCCCTTCCCATCGAATTTCCCCTCTGGTAACCTTAAGTTTGTTTTCTATGTCTATGAATCTGTTTCTGTTTTGTAAATAAGTTTATTTGTATCTCTTTTTTTGATTCCATATATGAGTGATACCATATGGTATTTTTCTTTCTCTTTCTGGCTTACTTCACTTAGAATGACAATCTCTAGGCCCATCCATGTTGCTGTGAATGACATTGTTTTATTCCTTTTTATGGCTGAGTAGTATTCCGTTATATAAATATACCACAACTTCTTTATCTAGTTATCTGTCAGTGGACATTTAGGTTGTTTCCATGTTTTGGCTACTGTAAATAATGCTGCTATGAACATTGGGGTGCATGTATCTTTCTGAATTAGAGTTCCCTCCAGATATATGCCCAAGAATAGGATTGCTAGATCATATGGTAAGTCTATTTTTGATTTTTTGAGGTATCTTCATACTGTTTTCCATAATGGCTGCACTAAATGACATTCCCACCAGCAGTGTAGGAGGGTTCTCTTTTCTCCACAGCCTCTCCAGTATTGATTGTTTGTGGACTTTTTGAATGATGGCCATTCTGAGTGTTATGAGGTGATACTTCATTGTAGTTTTGATTTGCATTTCTCTGATAATTAGCAATATTGAGCATCTTTTCACGTGCCTGTTGATCATTTGTATTTCTTCCTTGGAGAATTGCTTGTTTAGGTCTTCTGCCCATTTTTGGATTAGGTTGTTTGTTTTCTGTTAAGTTGTATGAGCTGTTTGTATATCCTGGAATTTAAGCCCTTGTCAGTCTCATCATTTGCAAATATTTTCTCCCATTTTGTAGGTTGTCTTTTTGTTTTGCTTATTGTGTCCTTTGCTATGCGAAAGCTTATAACTTTAATTAGGTCCCATTTGTTTATTTTTGCTTTAATTTCTGTTGCCTGGGTACATTGCCCTAGGAGAACATTGCTAAGATTTATATCAGAAAATGTTTTGCCTGTGTTTTCTTCTAGGAGGTTTATAGTGTCTTGTCTTATGTTTAAGTCTTTAAGCCAAAAAAAAAAAAAATCTCATTTTTAGAATGCAAAAGTAGAATATAATAATAGTATCACATTATTATTCTAGCCTCACTGCTGATCTCCTGCTAAAATTTATTGAGCCCATATTTTGGGCAGGGTACTGCTCTAAGGGCTTTATTTTTTATCTTACTAATTTTTGAAATTGTGGTAAAATACACATAAAATAAAATGTACCAACTTAACCGTTTTAAAGTGTACAGGTCAGTGGAATTAGGTACATACATGTTGTACAACCATCACTACCATCCATTCCCAGATTTCTTTTTATCTTCAAAAATGAGCCTCTATACCCTTTAAACACTGACTTCCCATTCCCTTCTCCTCCCAGCCTCTGGAAATCACCACTTTACTTTCTGTCTGTATGAATTTCACTATTTTAGGTACCTCATATAAGTAGGATCATACAGTATTTGTCCTTTTGTGACTGGGGTACTCACTTAGCATAATGGCCTCAAGGTTCATCCATGTTGTAGCCAGTGTCAGAATTCCCTTCCTTTTTAAGGCTGAGTAATATTCCATTTTATGAATAGACCACATTTTGTTTACCTGTTCATTCTTTGATGGACACTTTGGTGCTTCTACTTCTTGGCTGTTGTGACTAATGCTGCTGTCTGCATAGGGTACAGAAATCTGTTTGAGACTGTCGACTGAAGTAAAGTGACAACATGACAGTTGTGGGTTAAGTTTTATTTGGGGCAAAGTGAGGACTGAGCCCGGGAGACAGCATCTCAGATAGCTCTGAGGAATTGCTCCAAAGAGGCAGGGGGTACCCAGTATTATATATGATTTCAGTGAGAGGGGGACGTGCAGTCAAGCACACGTTTAGGCAGAGGCTGCTGCTGGTCACAAGGAGCAGATGTCACCATTAACGATTTTAGTGCTTTTCTAGATATGAAGAGACACAAGAATTGGGCTCCTAAAATCTTCTCCTGAAAATATCTAACTATCTGAAGGCCTGTTCAGCCAGTTTCCCCAGAGCACAGAGGGCCTCACTCCTGATCTCCACCCTGCACTCCTTTCAGGCAGTGTTGGAGGTCAGCGGCTGCAGCGGCTCCTGATTTAATCCAAGCAGAGGTAGATGGCAGGTGCCAGTGTGATCCAATCCTTGTGGAGGCTGATGGCCAGTGCCAATTTTTGGTTAGCAAGACCCTGCTTTCAGTTATTTTGGGTATATACCCAGAAGTGGAATTACTGGATCACGTGGCAGTTCTGTTTTCAAGTTTTTGAGGAACCTCCACACTGTTTTCCATAGAGGTGCACTGTTTTACATCTCCACCAACAGTGAGCAGGGTTCTCATTTCTCTGCATCCTCATAGCAGTTGTTATTTTTTCTCCCTCCATCTCTTTCTCTCTCTCTCTCTCCCCCTCTGTTTTTCTTTCTGGATACTAGACGTCATAATACACATGCGGTTGAGGGCTTTATTTTAAATGTATTAATTTATTTAATCTGTTAACATCCTAGAGGGAGGTCATATCATTATGCCGATTTAAAAGAAGAGGAAGCAGAGGAATAGAAGTGTTGGCTGGTAAGAAGTGGGGCTGGTGTTTGAGCCCAGGCATTGTGGTTCTGGGGCCTGAGCTTTTACAGGCCCCATCACAGCCTCTGTCATCATACAGTCATCACAGCAAATCAAAACAATGGAGAAGTGTCTGTGATAACAGCTGAGCCTTCCCCTAGCTCTAATACTATGCACGCCTTAGAATTAACCTCTGATAAGTTTGTATTCTTCCTTACAAACATGGGTATATTTCCATGTTTTTATGTCTCTGAATATCATTTTTATAAGAGTTCGTGCTTTGCACTTTGTTCTCATACTCCTTCCACCCCACTTACTTAGTTAAGACATCTTTCTAGGTCAGTGTATACAGATGTACCTCATTCTGACTAATGACCACACTTGGCAGAAACTTAATTTGTTGGTCAGTTCTTTATTACCATTAAAAAATGTGTTTCAAGGAACATTATTCAGTGCATATTTCGTGGTAGGTTTTTTTTTTTTTTGCCGAATAAGTTCATAAAAATGAAATTTCTGGGTTGAAGGGTGTATATGTTTTACTTTTGGTCTTAGAGTTAAAAGCTGACTCACACAGACCACAAGTTGAAAGAACACCTTGCTGGATGAAAGACCTTGGCTGCCTCAAATTTGTGAAACAAGTGCAGTCCCTGAGAGAAGACTCCAGAACTGAGCAGATGGCTGGCACCCAGCCTGGCAGAGGTTTCAGCTGGGCAGGGCCAGCTTCAGGGAGTCTAACAAATTCGCTAAATATTTGACCTGGTGTGTTTCTCCAAATTACCAAGAGCTTTCTTGTGGTGAAATTTCTTTTACCTGGGCAACTGGAAGAGGTCATGGTCACAGTTAAAAGAAATACAAGAGTAAAATCTACCCTTTCTTGAAAGGGTATGGCTTAATTTGGTCTTTTAGCCATGTCTAAAGTTGAGTAGCTACTTTGAATAGGCTATCATATAGATAATGATGTTATCAGAGAAAAATTACTAAATAAAAATATTTGAATTAAACTGTCCAACATGTATATACATATGTATGTGTACGTGTGTATGCATATACATATTTTAGTGCAAGCCTCTTGGCGGTGAAATGTTAAAGTAAAATTGATCGCTTTTTTGTTCCTACTATATGTAAAAATGTTACAATTTTGGAAAATCAAAAAAGTAAAAAGGAGGAATATTTTAGTATATTTAGTTGAAGCATTGTTCAAGGTATATTTTTATGCTTTTTTATATAGTTGTGGGATCATATACCATGTGCATATACCATTTTATCTCCACTGTTGCAGAGTACTAGACCCGAATGATTGGTATTATTTAATGGCCAACTTTGGGCCAAGCATCCCCTGCTCATTAACATATTAAATCTTCACAGTGCTCATCTTTGGTAGGCTCTCTTTTTGTTCTCATTTTAGAGTCAAAGAAATTGAGACTTAGAGAATCTGAATAACTTGCCCAAAGTCCATAACCGAGAAGGTCTGTTACAAAGAATGCATCGAAATCACTTGCTGGCGTCCTCCACCTGTAGAGGGCCAGGGGGCTCTGCATGATGCTGCCTCCCATGGCATCCATGTCAGTGCCCTTTCTTTCTAAATGCTTGCTCACACAGCTACGTCATATTGCATCTGGTGGATGTCCCAAGATTTATTTTACTTTGCCCCTGTTATCTAGGAACATTATATATTTTTGTTATTCTAAATGTCTTAGAGCCATTTCTAATGGCTCAGGTGTCAGCTTTATCTCTGTGAATGATAGACATCTCTTGTATTTTGTTCACCCCGCCCCCATATTTTAGAGTATCTTTGGAATAGAATCCAAGGAATTTCATTGCTTGATCAAAATAAGTACACTTCTAAAAAGATAAAGATGATTTTTAAATTATTCATAAGTCATTGTAAAATACTGTTGGTGCTATCTCCCATTGCCTCTAGAAGACAGCAGAACCCACATGACTTCACTATCAGTGGCATGAAGTTTCACATTGTCCCTAGAGGAAAAATAATTTCGTCACTAGTAGATGTGAAAAATGGCTGAGAGCATGAGAGTTTGAAGCCCAAGTTGAGATTAATGGCATTTAAATGATATCTCATTTCTAAATAACTTGGGTTAGCAGTGTGACCTAGTATATGGGTGGCTTATCCTTGAAATACTCTGTGACTAAATGCTTATGCAACCACTGTCTCAACATCATCCTAAAATCAGCATTATTTATTTACTAAAACCTTCATTGAGGAAAATTTGTTATTTTTCATAGTGGACTTTACTTTTCAGTCACTAAAATTGTGCTCTTTTCACTATTAGCTATTGCAGTGCCCCTAGTTTTATTTCCTCTTTAAGAGTGTTTGTTGATTTAATTTTATTGTTTTTAAAGATGCCTAAAAGCAGATTCCAGAAAAAGTTTTAAAAGTATGAAACACTTGAATTCTGAGACGTATAATTCAAAAGAAATAGTAACCTAAGCTTTCCTAAACCTCCTTAGATTTTAGGTGAGGGGGCTGTGGAAGGAGAAGTACACACATTTTCTACAGGAATTGAGTGGTCCTCCCCACGGGTCCCCCCAAAGCTAGATACACAGGGGCATCTGGGACACAGAATGGCATTCTTTTAAGAGGACGGCCACCCAGCTCTTCACCTGGTTGTGTTGGCACCTGTCAACTGGGTATCACATCAAATATAAGTGAGACAATTCTGATGAAACTTTGGATTTATGAGTGGGGATGTGATGAAAAGAAAATAAATGCCCCAAGTGAGAGGAATTCCATAATACCTGGCATTGTGCTAGGCACTTCATTTACAAAAGGCTGTTGGGCCTCAAATGGAGTAAGAGAGCAATGTTTGTAAAGCTACAGGGGTTTGATGAAGGAAGTGGTTCAGACAGGCCAGTAAAAATGGATTAAACTTTGAGAGGCACAAAATACAGTAGGGGCAGAAAGAGTGCTCTAGCCAAGGAAAGAGCATGAGCCGAGGCGCAGCCCAGGGAAGCTCTGGAGAGCCCGAATCTGCCCGCTGGCTGCAGCTCAGGCTGGGGAGGCCGTGGGGCCTCATGGGCAGGTCCTGAAGGCCAGCAGCAGAGTCTAGCTAGGGGGCAGAGGCAGTGGCTCAAAGTCCTGAGCAGGGAGGACATTTGATGTATGTGAAAATGAAGGTGAAACTGACAGCAGCGTGTAGTTGTGGCCCCTGGAGAATTACTGAGGGAATGGAAGGCTGGGGCAGTGGGAAGAGGGATTTCAGGGATGGTGGAAGCTTAATGTCCATGACCAGTAACCACTTGGATGCAGAGCCCAGCTTTTACCCCTTCTCAGCGAGGTGCAGGAGATTTTCCTTGGCATTTATGCTACTGTGTCCTGCAGGAAGGGCCCAGGGGGCCATCAGTGTTATGACAAAAAACCTATTCCTGTAATAACAACCTCACTAAAGTGGCCCATATTATTCCTTATATTGCTTCCCACTGCAGCTGTAAGAATTTACCAAGAATTTAGTGGCTTAAAACAACACAGATTTACCATCTTACAGTTCTGGAGTTCAGAGGTCCCAAATGGTTTCACTCAGATGAAGCTGAGGCATTGGTCTTGTTCCTTCTGGAGGCTGCCTGCATTCCTCAGCTTGTGGACACTTTCTCCAGCGTTAAAGCCAGGAGCACAGCACCTGCAAACCTCCCTCTAACGCTGAACCCCCTGCTTCCATCTTTACATCCCCTCTGACTCTGGTACCTCCCTTATAAAGAGTCTTATGATTACACGGATTCACCTCGATCATCCAAGATAATCTCTCTGTCTCAAAGTCCTTAATCACTTGGGCAAAGCCTTTGTTGCCGTGATGTAAGGTAACATATTCGCAGTTCTGGGAATTAGAATGTGGACATCTTTGGACCCTTGTTTATTCTGCTTACCACATAACTAGACTGTGGCCTTGTCATAAGTCCTTTCGGGAAGTTAAAATGCCTGGTCTCTAAGTCCTCTCGTTTGGAACTCCCAACTTCTCGCATTAGCCTTGTAAGTGGCAGAGTTACCAAGTATGAGGATAAGGGAGATACTGTGCTTCTGTTCTCATGAGAACTGTTTTCCTCTTTCCAACTTTAAATTTTCTTACTGGGGTGTTGATGCCTGCTGGTAGAATTTAAGTGATGGTTTGTAGGTATCCGTGCGTCCTTGTGGGCTTTGTGCACGTGTAAGTGCATGGCTGTATGTCTTTTGGCAATTTTGCTTAGGCTGAAATTGCCAGGAGCTGTGCTGGGTTCTTTGCTTAATATTATCTAATTGAATTGTCACAGAAACCCATTGAAATAGGTACAAGTATTTCCATTGAACAAGTGAAGCTGAGGAAATGAGTGGTTAAAAGAATTGTCTACAATAACACAGTCTGGATTTGAACACAGATCTTTTGAGTTTAAGCTTTTTCTTTCTCTTGGCCAAAATATAAAGATTTGAAGCTTAAATGTACTATAAGAAAAAAGAGCTATAAGAAGGAAAACAAAGGAGCAAACAAAGAAGTGATATAAATTCCTCTCTTCTACATGTTTATACCAATAAGTGGTACATGAAAGTACTACTTCTTTTCTGTCCCTCTGTAAGTATAATGTATTTTTAAAGTTAAAAAAAAGTACTTCCACAATATTGTAAAATAAAGTACTTTAATTTTCATTTACTTAATTATTAGTAAATGAAGTGAATTTCTTCCCTGTATTGTTTATGCCCTTCCTTTGTTTGCTTTTTTATTGGAATAATAGTGTTTTTCTTTTCACATTCTCTGTCACTTGTAATAAGCCTTTGGCCATAATACATTTGTTACAATTAGGAAAAATTTCCCCCCATTTTTTGCGTTATAAAACTTTGTAGTACATCTTAACTTTTCAAAGATCCCAATTCTCGTTCAGAATCTGATAAAAAAAATTTGTATTTATCCACATCTCCTAATTTTGCATAAACTTTTTAGTGGTTCATGGTGCCCTACACTAAGACAGACTGCATTGTTGTAGCACAGAAATGCCTGTTGCCCTGAAAACTTGAACCAGCCCTAAGTGTTACCATAAACGCCTCGTTCCTAGCTTTGTGTGTCAGTAAGCTCCGAGAATAGTATTCCCAGGTTGCTTTCAGTTGTATTTTCAAATTTACCAACGATCTGATGTTTTTGTCTTATTTGAAAACCCTCAAAACCATTTGAGATCCTGTACCTTTGGGCTTATGTTAATGTTCACCATTATTTCATTTTATATACAGATAACTTCCTGAATATTTCCCCTTTAATAAAGAAACAAATATGCTTTGTGAAAATATTGTTATACTTACAAGCATTATTTCTAAGGCATAAGGCAGCGTTTTCAAATTTCCTGAATCCCTTATTGTTAGTATCTTTTGTAAATCATTCAATGTTTGCTTGCTTCATTTAGTGACTCACTCATAATAGGAATACTTACTATGTAGCAAGACAGTATGAATGCTGGTTAAGATTCCTTCATTCAGAAATGCTCGCCACATGCCTGCTCTGCACCAGGCATTGTTCTAGCTGTGGGGGATGCAGTGGTGGACAGAGTGTATGTCCTGCCCTGGCAGATCCTCTGGTCTCAGATGATGCACCCTGGAGTGAAAGGGACAAGGATGTGAATCCAGGCACCGATACTCAGTTCCTATGTGACCTCCGGCAAGACATAGCACATCACTGATCCTTTGTCTCCTTATTCATCAAATGAAGAAAATAGTATAAACTTGTAATTAAATAGCTCAGATATGTTGTCAAGCACTACAGAATATGGCTCAGAGTAACCTTCCAGTAGTCTTTGGTTATTTCCATCATTTTGTGACACGCCCTATGCTGTATCCTGGGAATATGATGAATTAATAGGGCTCACATGCTAACGGAGGAGGCTGAGATAGTATACTGGTGTGTATCTATTTTCGTTACAGTCTGTTTACTATTTTCTGTTTAACCCTTCCCCCTCCCACCTCTTCTCCATCCCACCTGTTTGTCCATTTCTAGGCTCCTTAGCACCATGTAGACTCCAGGTCCACGTCCTCTCTCCTCTTGCCTGGCTCTACCGTCTCATCTTCTAGATAATCAGGCCCCTCTCCCTTGCTGCACATCCCTACTTGTTTCTATTTCCCCTTCTTGGCTCTGCTATTCTCCCTTCCTCCCCCCAAGTAAGTCCCTCCCTGTCCTCCCAGGCCCAGCCCAGGTCCTCTTGGTACCTGAGCCCTCTCTACTGTTCGTTCTCACATCAGTCTCTCCAAGAATACATTCTCCTTTGAACCCCTGTGATATTAATAAGTACATATTTTAGCCATTAGCGGCTCTGTAGAACTATTCCCTACTTGTTTCTTCTATCTTAGTTGTATGTTTCCTCCCCAGCCAGACTGGTATGCTGAGTGAATATATGATGGTTTGTTGATTGACTTAGGGTGGATCTAAGGAATACACTTTCTTCCTTGGAGATGAAGAGAGTTGCCTAGTGCCATTTCGGAGTTATAAGAATGTGGGGCTGACAGTTTGCAGATGACTCTCAAGTTCAGAGAGGCATTGCTAATGAAGTGACCGTTGCTGTCTATGTAAGTTTAATCACCAGTATTACAAAGACAAGAGCACCCCCCACCTCCACCACCACCCTGCGATCTGGCCCCCTTGGTCTGTCTGTTTGACACTTTCTGGTTGCAGAGGGAGTCCCTGCCTTTCTAAGGAGTATCGTGCTAAGTAAATGTCTCAACGGAGGTGCCTGGTACCCAAAACGAGCACTGGTGCTCCTGCCCTCCAAGGGATGTTTGTGAGGACTGGTGGACACCAGGAATCAAGATGCTGAGGAGAGGGCAGGCAGCTGGGGTGTGAGCACCTGGACTTTCAGGTCATTTCTTGGTTGCTCTTAGGAAGGCTTGCCAGGTCCAGTTTCTAGGGCTGTCACCAGGGGAGGCGTTGCAGCAGAAGACAGGGAGCAGATGTATGCACACGCAGCCCTTAAGAGTAGTTGCCCTCCCAACTCCTGACTGGCAGGTGGTGAGATGTTTGGGAAAACACTCAGTCTGAAGAGGAGAATTATCGTTTAGTCTGAGATTTTAGCCTGCCCTTTCCTTTCATGTGGTTTCTGCTTGAAAGTTCTTAGATTTGGACCAAGGTTAAATTAAAGGTTGATAAGTTTTGAAGACTGTAAAAATCAATGAATGAAAGACCAAGGTATAATTGCATTCATCCATTTCCCCCTTCACTCTTTTTCTTTTTAAATCCTGTATCTCATTACATTGGACTATTTATAATACCAACTTTGACTGATTTGAGTGACACAGAACTAAATGTTAAGTTTAATATAAGGCTGATGGTACTTATGAAAAACATCTCTCATTTAACATTATTATTATATGTTCAGATATAGTGCAGCAAATGAATTTTGATGGTTTGAATTGATGTCACCTTCACCTTTTCTTCATACAAATGTTAAATAATATTTCCTACTCTTTGACTCGTATGAATGTTGCCTTACAGTTGGCAAAACAGTTACGTTGCTGTTTACATAGTTATTTAAGATTCCTGGAGATTAAAGAGAATTTTAAGTTTTTTTATTCTTGGCAGCGTTTATTGTTCAGTGTAAGTAGACTTATATGGGCTTTGTATTTTCTTCCAGATGGAAGGGAAAGGTGCCCAAAATAGTAAGGGTTTTAAAATTATTATTATGATGGCTACCAAAACTCAATGTTTGTTGATAAGTTTTCACACATCTGGGTAATAGACTCAGATTCTATTCGTGAATTGCAAAAGGAAGAAACTCAGTTTGATGTAAAATTAGTGACTTTGGTGTGTTGATCTCATTGAGGGCATTTTGTTTACTGTTCATTACAGGGTCATGCGAAATGAGACCTTAATAGATCCTGTGAGGGGAGTTTGGCTTTTGGCCAGTTTTTACCTGACTTTCCGCCTTCCCTCTAGAATGCTTTTGTTTGGGGAGATGTAGAAGAACCGCCTCGGCAGCAGGCAATGGGCGTGAACTTAAGGTCAAAGGAAAGACACCCCATTCAGTCCATGCCTTTTGTTTTGTTGCCTTGATCCATTGAGCTGTTGTTTCAGGGTCCTGTCTCTGTTAGTACGCAAAGTTTGTAGTTAACAGCAAATGCTTTGGTGTTGGTGCAACTTTTTGTTTATTTGGTTTTTGCTCAAATAGAAAGTTTGGGAGAATTCTTCCATCACAGCAAAAGTAATAAATAGTATCCCCTGTTCTCTTTAAAATATGATGCTCTGTTCCCTGCATCTTTGCTGTCTCTTGAACTCTGGTAGCTGAGCATTGAATCCAGTATTATAACTAATCACTAACTCACTTTTACAACTTTTACAACTACTGGAACTTAGCTTCTATTTTTCCCGATTGCCAGATCCCATAGATGGGCTAAGGAAGGGAACCCTGAGATATAAGGCAGGTCCTCCAGTCCCCAATAATAAAATAAAAAGTATTTTGGGGCCAACTTGAGCATATCAACTTAAGGAGGTGGAATAATATCAGACCTATATTAGTAACATATGTGTAATATGTTTATGTAGAAACGTTTTTTTTTCTGTTCACTTTTATGAACTAATTTATTCAGAGCCTACATTTGCATTTTGACATCATGTCTTTGATGTAACTAAGCTACTTTGAAGTCACCTAGTATAGTGTGCTTGAGTACGGTATCTTCACGCCCATAGAAATTGCAAAGACTTTAATGTTTTTGGTGTCCATATATGCAGTTATTTCTAAATTTTATCCCAGTCCCTAGCACACATTTCAGACTTTCTTTTTTGCTATCTGTAGGTGTGTGTTGAGATCTCTAAACTGTAGCCGTTTTCTGTACTGTTTAAAAGGGATTTTTAAAAGGCTTGTTTACGGTGACATCTAATATGAACAATTATAAGATCACAACCATGTAGATCATGACTAAGTTTTTATTAAATTTCTTTGCTTCCTTAAAATAGCCGATTCCATCAGCTGGCCTTTTTAAGCATCTCAAACTCATTGAATGAGATTGTTACAGACCTGACTGTCTTCACTCAAAGAGTACTTCTTTGTTCAAAATAGAGTATATTCTGTAAATGAGAGACTGTAAGGACTTGAATATAAAACAGCCTTCTCTTTGTAGACGAAAGGAAAGAAATCCTCAGTGTGTGTGGCATAGTGATTAACCAAAGGGTTTTCTTTTTTTTTGGACATCTTATGGTTTTCTTATTATTTATTCACATATATTTTTTAAAGGTGAGAAAAATAGTTGGAAGGATGTGATTTACTAGAATAAGGAATTTAAATAGACTAATGATTATCATATGGTGCTTGTATAACCTTAATGTGTGGCAATCCAAGAATACAAGCCATCATAGAAAATAAAACTACAGAATTAGAGGAAAAATAGGTATCAATTCCCCAATCAGTTACAGAAAGAAAAACTAATGATTTTGCTTAAAGATTTTTATTCATCTTCACTTCACTGATACAGATCTATCTTTTGTATCTTAATTTTCATTTTAAAATGGTGCCAAAACAAGGAAAATGTAATGTAAAAGATAAGAGTGTAAAATAAAAGTTTGAGACATTATAGTATTGGAATTTATTAAGGTAATTGGCTAGGAATCCCTGTATGTTTTGGAAAATTTCACATCATTTTCAAAATAAATGTTTCCTTGTGAGCAAATGCAAAAATAAATAAGTAAAAATAAAAGTGATATCAAGTATTATAGGGAGATAACATAGGAAAATTAATACAAAAATCTGAGCATCTTCTTGGGATAATCTGGTAAGTCTGGGAAGAGGAGGTTTATATAGAAGAATTTTACTGGAAATGATCACAACGAATTCTCCCCTCCTGAGACATTTTTCTGGCTCTCCCGCAAGAGAAAAGACGTGTTGGAAGAGGCTGAGGGGAGTCATTGGGCAAGTTATGATAACAGCCACTTGACATTTGTACAGTTCAGTATTTTTCAAGGACCTTTTATGAGCATTACTTAATTCCATCTTCACAACAACCCTCAGATGTAGACTAAGGAAATAGAAGGATGTCCTCCGCTACCTCCCCCTTCTCTTTTTCTTTCTACTGTTTATTTCTTTTTAACATTTAAGCAAACTGAGGCTCTGAGAAGTGAAGTAAATTGACCCAGGTCACCTTGTAGAAAATGGGAAAACAGGAGCAAGGCTGCTCCTCTGGGTAGAGGAAAAATACTGGTACGGTTGCATATTGTGTGTGTGTGTGTGAGTGTGTTTGTGTTTCTCTAGCCCCTCAAATCCTGTTTCTCACTCCCATTCCTTCTAGGGACACGTGAAATATAGTTATGATGTGTTTTAGAGGTGATTATCCTAGAAATGTTTCCTCTGAGTCATTACTTTTCAAAGAAAGGCAGTAAATTCTTATCTTTTCTCTGTTTTTCTCTCTGCATCTTTACTTCTGCCAGTAATGAGAATGCAGGTATGCTTAAGAACAAAAGAGACATCAGTATATTTTTAACTGAATATTGTCAGAGTAAATCCAACTGTGAACTGCCAGGGTTTATTATCTCGTTCTGAAAGACTTCTGAATTTAAGGAGTTCAGTAATAACTAAACCCCTCCCCCACCAATCTTTTAGATTAAAAAACATTGTTCTGTAGAAGTAATTTCAAGAATGAGATCATTTGCAGATAGTCATTTGAGATCTGTGTGACATCTGTTTGAGACTTTTATATATGTTGAAGGTTTTAAGATACAATTTGAGGACCATATATATGCACACTTTTAGACCATCAAGTCCCACTTTATTGAGGACCTTGTCTCAAACTTTACATGTGCAACCTGGTTCACAGTCTTGGATAAATTTAATTAAATGTCACAAATATTTATTGAATTCTGAATATAGCACAGAGTGGAGCTGATGACACAGAGATAAGCTCTTTCCCTTAAAGGGGGTTAACACACTGGTAGTAGGCATAAGCCAAGAAGAAAAATGACTGCAGGGCAGAGGAGAGTGAATAAATGCACAAAGGGCAAAAGAAGCCCTTTGAGGGCTCAGAGGGCGTGTGCACATCCGGTTGAGAACATTGGAGTGAGCTCCACAGTTCGGGATGGGCTCTTCAGAAAACCTGGTTAGTATGAGGGTGGTAAGTGGTTTCCATTGGACGAAACAGCCTGAGCAAAGGCATGCGTGCGGGAAAGCATAGGGTATATTGGGGAAACTAGGACTGAGTTCAGAATGTCAGGAAGAAAACACAGTAGGTGGTTGTGGACTTGGCACTTTCCAAAGAGTGTAATGAATGTGTTTATGATCATTGGGTGAATTTTGATTTTCTTGTGGATTAGGGGGAAAATTCCTTAAAGGATTTTTGAAGGAAGTTAGGAAAGGAAGAAAGCTAGCTGTATTTCGAACTTAGAGGTATTTTAGCTATGTGAACAAAATACTTAGTACCTGTGTCGGCTTCTGGTACATTGCTTCCACATCAAACTTGACAAAGAGATGAGTCTTGTATCTTGACCTCTCTCCTCTTATCCAGAACCTTCCTGCTACCAAGAACTCAGCATGCAGGAGGGGCACAGAAATCTCTTCTGTCTGGCTCTTGCCCTGTTTCCCTCCAGCTAATCCTCTATTATCTTTCAAAGATAATGCTTCCAGCTTCCTTACAAATTAATTTAGCAAGAGTTTTAATACTTGATAATGCATTAACGTGTGGTTTGACCCAGGGATATTGTCATTTTTATAGCCAGTCATTCCTTCACCAAAGTTTTTTGTCTCTGGTATTAGAATATTCATATGCTGGTGGCAACATACTGGGGGATTTGGGACTGGAGTGGGCTTTGGAGTCAGATCCCTAGAGCTTGAAGTCTGAGTTCCCTTCACATAAGCCTTTCTGAGACCCCCTTGACTGGTGATGCAGTGCTGCTTTCCTCACTGGGAGGTTATAGTGTTTGCAACTTGCACGTGGAAGGCTTCCGCCTGCTCCTTCCCCTTCTCACTGTAAATATAAATGACAGCGGGGTCTGCTTAGTCATGGGCACGCTTACCCAACTTCTCACCCTGTGATTAGGCAGCGACCGTTTTCTTCAAGCAGAAGAGCCTCAAATTCTGTGTTGTTGCTCCAGACCCTCTTCACATGTCTTCTCTGCCTTTGCAGTGTTTCTGCTGCTCAGCCACTGGGCTTCTGAAACCTGAAGGCAACTTTATAGCATTTCTCGTGTGTCTTCCTAAGTTGTGGTTATTTGTGTATTTATTCCGTCCCACTTCTTGTCAGGAGGTTATAGACTGCACATTCCTTACAGGCATCTCTGCTTCCTGTGGCATCTAATGCAGTGCCCTGCACTCGTTAGATTTGGGGATTGAAGTAAGTTGATCTGATGCCTTCACGATGCTCACATATAAATGGTACCCAAGTCCAGTTTCTCCTTCTCTGTGGCGGTGAGCAAAGTTAACCACCCCCTTGTCTATTTACCAGTGTACTACAAACTCTTTTCAGTGTTTCTAGAAACCTCACACCCCAACAGACCTCATGGACTGATTTTTCTTCTACTCTCCAGAACAAATGTGGAATTATTATCATGGAATTCAAGCCTTCTCTGTCAGTTTCTTCATACTCACCATCCAGTACTTATTACACTTCAGCCTACACTCTAGGATTCATCCAGGCAGATTGGCTAGATCTCCTTCACTTCACAAAGGTGGATAAAAATATCCATTGTCAGCTTGACATAACAGGTGGCTTTCTCTTACCATCTAGAATTCCGTAAAAGATACTGGCACTGTCTCCCACATAAGGCCATGGCCTAACCTGGGAAACAATTTTGAACGAGCCCCCAGCACAGTCATGGCTTTCAATACATCCAGTCCATTTCTTTTCTTGATGTTAACTCGTGATTTAAATTGAAGTTAATTTGTATTTATTGGCAGTAGTACATACTCATTTGTTGGTCGCTTGTTGACCTCTGCTTTGACCTCTCCTTTCTGAAGACAAAGACCATGGTGAATTCTGATTAAACAGTTTCCTGGCACTAATGTTCACATAGTCCAACCACCCATAGGGGATGGAATGGAAACTTCTCAGGTAGACACCAATCTCTTGGCCTTATCTTGGTACCTTTTAAAACAAATTTAATTCACAGGCCTTACATTTGCCTGCAAGTTTGAGCTGGAAAATATAGAAACAGAATGACTTCCAGAAAAGGAAGCACAGATGAAGTAAGATTTACTGCCCTTCTAAACCACAAAGTCCTACATACTTTAAGTGAAATGCCAAGCCAATGAAGTTGATTTAGACAGGGGTCTGGGAGGCAGGCAGTATGCTGTGCACGTATTTTGATGGCAATAGTGAAATTAAAGAAGGTGGTGGTCACAAATACCAAGAATATTACATAATATAAGCATTGGTTGATTCTTTTTTTCCCCTTTCATTTAAGTATAAGATTGATTTTCACAACCGTTTTCAGATCAAGTGGTATGTCAAGAATCAGTTTAGCAAAAATTAAAGAACATAGAAATATTTATAGAAATATATATTTACTCTATGTACTCAATATTTCTATGGAAATATTATAGAAGTATGTCTCTGAGTGCAACTAGAGAAAAGATAGATGGATTACCTGCCTGCTGCAGTACTTCACTCCCTATAATTTCAGCATCCTTGCTAAATATCTGAGTGCTAAAATGATATTGGCCCATTGCTAGAAGCAATAGCTTTAGTTTAATCCAGGTTTTTGTAGCTTTAATAAATAAAAAATCACCCAGATCAACTTACCTACGTGTATGGACTTATTTTTTACAGAGGACTGTGTAGTCAAATAACATTTTTGAGTACCCAGAATTATGCATTGCTGGTATTCAGAGTTTAAATGAAGAATTCAGATATGTTGTTTGCTCTCAGGGAGCAGAGAAGAATAAGTAATAAATATCTACACATGCAGTGCAGTCAGTAGATAGAAAGTAACTGGCATTCATCAACCGGATGAGGTAACATCAAGGACAGGGGAAAATCTGACCTAGTAAACTTCAGGGTTGTGGCTCTTTGTGTATGCATGAAGGAATGTAGTTTGGGGTTTCACCTTGGTAGTCACTCCCTGGGACTTAGACAATATTTGACCCTCAGCCTCAAATCTGAATAGGTCAGCATTGAAAAAAAAAAAGCTTCCCATAATGCTATACTTTCAGGGAAACTCTTTAGGGCACTGAACAAATGATCATGAATAGATTATCTACTTCTGTGTAGTTCAAAGGGACTGGAAAATTGCCCCCATCCTTCCACTCCAACATTCCCATGTAGTGAGCTGGTAACAGTGGTCTTCCATCCTACTGAAGGAGAAAACAGAAGCTCAGTGTTCCTGACTTGTTAGCTGCTGCTCACTGGGTTGTGCATTTGAATGTCCAGGTGATGTCCAGGTATAATACCATGATGTTTGCTGAGTGTGTTTTCACTCTGGGGAAAGAGAAGTAAAATGTGCTTGAAGGTGTATTATAAATGGAGACAGTACAGACCCTCCCTCCATATTTGAAATTTTTCCCTTTCCATCAGCACCACTGAATCACCCTGATTTAGATGGTGTTATCTGGGTAAGTGAGGGATTGGAAAGAAGCACTGGGTTCCCCAATGAATATATTTGTAACTTGTGGAAAAGAAGCACGAGGAGTGATTATCAGTAGGCATGTGGGTAGATTAGCATCTGGCCACTAATTTTGAACAGTTAACTCAAAGAATGAGTTAGCTAAAGAGTGCCTTGATTTTACTGTTTGTGCTGTTTGTGGATGTGCCAGACTGAAGCCCGCTTCTCCATGCACAGGCAGCACCCTCCCAGCAGCCACTCAGCATCCTTTTAACATCTTTCACCTGTGACCTGGGCCACGGGTGTACCTTCTCTTCTTCAGGTCCTGTTTTCTCACAGATGCCAGTGAGAGACCTGGTTGTATTTATAGGTTCTATGATGTGATGTCTTCAGAAGCAAAGCTAGGCTACAGTGACTGGCCTAATTCCCAAAGAACCATGGTCATTAGGAGACAGGCAGCAGAGGCTAAGAATGAGGTGCTGCCTCAGAGATCCTTAAATCCTAGGGCCAGGTCATTCTGAGAAACCGAGTTGAGGCAGGTGAGCTTCCTCTCTGGGTTGGTTATGTTCTCTCTAGTGCATAGTCTAGATTCAGGTCTGTCTCTAGGTCTTAATCTCAACATTTTATTGACCTCGGGCCTGAGATAAGTAGTGAAACAGTAAACTTGTTTGGTGTATTGGTGCAGTGGAATTATGAGAACTGTTGTTAGGTATGGTTTGAAAATGAAAATGAAAAAGACTTGTTAGAAGTCATATGTGTTTAAGGGAGTCATTCTTAGGCTCTTAGAGAAGACTGAACAAAGATTTAAATATTTTTACATTCCTTGGAGCTCTTCTTAATCTTAACCAAGATTTGCCTTTGGTTTTAGTCCTTTCTCTTAACCCAATTTCCCCTCCAACGTGAAAATAATCAGCAACTTATGCTTATATTAGGTTTTGGGCTGCTTAAAAAGTTATGGCTTTCAAATACCCAACTTCACAAAGTCTGACTTCACATTGCCAGGGTGTCTGTGCAAACGGGTGTGGTGTGATACGCATGTGTGTCCAGGCAGGGGTTGGCAAACTGTGATCAGACACATCCGGCCTGCTGTCGGGTTTTGTATGCCCTGTGAGATAACAGTGGTTTTTCCATTTTTAAGTGGTTACGTTTTAAATGGTTATATAAACACTTACATAATAACTTTGATTTTGCTTCTTGGCCCACAGATCCTAAAATATTTACTATCTGGCCCCTTCAGAAAACATCTGCCAGCCCTTCATCTAGGGAATGATGTCACAGGCATTGCTCCTAATTTGGATGATAAGAGATATTCAGACCCCTTTGTTCCATTCTTTTAAATTCCTCTTCCAAGTTACCAAAACTAGCATCTTCTAATAGCATACTTTTGCAGTCTTTTGAGGGGTCATTGAGGGAGGCACTAAACGTTTGATGCAACATGTTGAAAAAAATCAACCAGTGGTCCTCACAGTATACTTTGGAAAGGTACAAGAATAGAATTCTAGAGTGAAGGAGCTGGCTCCAGGGCTCACACTGAATGGAACAGTCCCTAAATGTTTGCTTCCATCATGAACTCTGTGGGGACCAGTTCCTTGTCCTTCAGTGTGCTGTACTTTTGAGTGCATCAGAGAGAGAACTTCAGTCTAAGCTGGTTGTCCTGTGGAAGAGATGAAACAATGACAGGCAGCCAGGGTAGACAGACCTGCGTTTGGTGAGAGCTGCTGGAACAGAGCCAAGGAGCGGAGGCATTGTTGTTTGTTTGCTTTAACAGCTTGATTGAAGTAGAATTTGCTTACTCTAAAATTCATCCATTTTTAAGAATAGCACTCCATTTTTTTTCAGTAAATTTACAGAGTTGTACAAGCATCACTACCCAGTTTTAGAACAATTCCATCACTCCAAAAGGGACACTTGTGCCCATTCACTGTCATCTCCAGCCCCCAACCTGCTGCGCCTGCTGTTTCATATAAATGGAGTCATCCATTATGTGTTCATTCAGAGCTGACTTCTTTCAACTGGCATAATGTTTTTGAGTTTAGTATATCTTATGGCATGTATTTGTACTTTGTTTGAATGGATATATCTCATTTTGTTTATCCATTCACCAGTTGGTGGACTTTTGAATTATTTGGTGTTTTTTTTTTTTTAGCTATTAGGAATAATGCTGCATTGAACATTCATGTACAAGTCTTTGTGTGGACATAAGTTTCCATTCCTCTTGGGTAGATACCTAGAAGAGAAATTGCTGGGCCATATGATAAATTTAGGTTTAACTTTCAAAGAAACTATCACTTTTCCAGAGTGACTGCACCGTTTTACATTCCTGCCAGCAGTATGTGAGGGTTCCAGTTTCTCTACGTTCTGGAAAATGCTTGGTATTGTCTTTTTGATTGTAGTTTTCCTAGTGGGTGTAAAGTGGTATCTCACTGTGGTCTTGATTTTTATCCCTCTCGTGCATAATGAAGTGGAGTGTCTTTTCATATGATTATTGGCCATTCATATGTTTTCTTTAGTAAAATGTGTTTTCATATCTTTTGCCTCCTTGTAAATTGGGTTTGTCTTCTTAGTACTGAGCTTTAAGAGTTCTTTATCTGTTCTGGATACAAATCCTTTATCAAGTAGATGACTTGCAAACATTCTCACCCAGTCTGTGACTTGTGCCTTTTATTTTCTTAATGGTGTCTTTTGAAGGGCAATGCACCTTGAAACATGAATTGTGAATTTAAGACATAGAAGTAGTTTCCAATAATTTTCCTCATTCTGATTATTTTATTCCAAAACTGAGGTTAATAGGAGCTCATAGAATTCCTGCAATGAATCAGTAAGGGGTTGGGTTGGTGACAGTGTCACACCTTTGGGGGTTTTGGATACCCACACTGGGCCGGGGCTCCAGGCAGCTCCAGGCTTACCTGGTACCTGTATCTGTTTACTTCATCCTTCCCATTTAGGGTGTGGCTGTCCAGAGTGGCTTCAAGGATATCAGTAAAAAAGAGAAAGTTACCTTAGATGGTTAGTTTCATCTTGAAGCCTTAGAGCTTCACCCTTTGAGACTGAGAATGAGACTGCTCCTTTTCCATTTCTTTCCTTTCCTCTCTCTTACTTCCTCCAGCCCTCCTACCTTTTAACATTTTGTTTTCCTCTTAAGACTTCCCTTTATGATGTAAAAAGAATGATAGGGAGTATAGTTAGAAAAATTGAACACAAGAACTAGCTGTGAAAGGCTCAGGAAGCAGTTAGGTGGCTGTTAGATGGTAAGTGGGCCAGGATGGCATGTGGGCTAAGAGCATGAACACTACCACTTACAAGACACGTGAGCTCAGGCGAGGTGCTTGATCTTTCCATGTCTCCTTCCACATCTCTAAAATGAGAGTCATCATGGTATCTACTTGTTGTGAGGATTAATGAATTAGAACATGTGGCTCTGACAGTCCCATTCCTGGGCATATATCCTGAGGAAACTGTAGTTCAAAAAGACACAGGCACCCCAATATTCATAGTAGCACTATTTACAATAGCCAATACATGGAAACAACCCAAATGTCCATCGACAGATGATTGGATAAAGAAGTTGTGGTATATTTATACAGTGGAATACTACTTGGCCATAAAAAAAGAATAAAATAATGCCATTTGAAGCAACATGGATGGACCTGGAGATTGTCCTACTAAGCTAAGTAAATCAGACAGAGAAAGACAAATATCATATGACATCACTTATCATTGGCTTATTTACAAAACAGAAACAGACTCACAGACGTAGAAAACAAATTTGTGGTTACAGAAGGGAAGGAGGGTTAAGGGATAAATTGGGCATTCGGGATTTGCAGATACTGACTACTATGTATAAAATAGATAAACAGCAAAGTTCTACTGTGTAGCATAGGGAACTATATTCACTAACTTGTAACTATAATGAAAAAGAATATGAAAAGGAATATGTATATATGTATAACTGAATCACTATGCTGTACACCAGAAATTAACATAATATTGTAAACCAACTCTACTTCAATTAAAAAAAAACATGTAGGGGGAGGGTAGAGCTCAGTGGTAGAGTGCATGGGTCATGGGTTCGATCCCCAGTATGTCAGGTAGGTAAAAAATAACAATAATAAATAAATAAACCTAGTTACCACCCCCTACAAAAACAAACAAGCAAAAAAAAAAAAAAAAAAAAGTCAAGTGCCTAGAAGGGTATCTGTTGGTAATTAGTAAGTGTTAGCTATTTTGATTTTTGTTGTTGTTATTGTTAAATGATAAGCAGAGTACTGTTGTACAAAATTCAGAGGCTTTAGTATCAGACATCCTACGTGTTGTCTTGACTTTGGTTCCCCACTTCTGTATTTACTGTGTGACCTCAAACAAGCCATGTTTGTTCTCTGTGCAAGGATCTCACTTGTTTAGGAGGAAGATAACAGCTTCTTGGAAGAATTGCCGTGATAGATAAAATGGAATGACGTGTGCAAATATACTTAACAGCGGCTGGAAAATAGTAGGTGGTCAATAGGATATTTTCTGTTTTGTTTTATTTGCTTGTGTTTGATGTTGAGAACAAGGGAGTGATTAGCCGAGCAAAAGGATCCTGTGATCGTCTGTGGAGTCAGAGAGCTGGAAAAAGAATGAAAGCCTTGGCAGAGAAGTGGTAAGTGGGGCCTCATGGAAGAGATTGGTTTTGGACAGAGGATGAAGGGTGGCCCAGGGAGCAGCAGGCCCAGACCTGATACTTCAGTAAACACACACGTCAGGCTAGTGGGGACCGAGGTAGGCGTCTGAAGGTGGGATTTGGTTACTGAAAGCCGTGAAGGCCAGACAACTCGTGAACGTTTCTTTGAGTTGTTCTTCAGGAATCTCGTCTGGCTAAACACGGGCAGATTGGAGGCAGCTTTCAGGAGCCCTAGCGGCTTGAATTATTAATACCCTTTGGAGAGAAGTCCTTGGAGCTGAGAAGATCTGCGTGCTGTTTGTTCCCTAAGGACCTGCTTGCTTCGCAGTCCGGCTCCTTTCTTGGCAGTGCTACTCCAGTTCACCTGAGGTTCTACGTGAAAGAGCTTTTACAGCTCCAGGAAATAACGTTACTCTAAAGCATGCAGTGGAGCAGAGAAAGAATGTGTATTTATTCCATTAGCCGTTAAATCCCAAATATGTGCAAGTGATTACATGGAACCACTTGAGAATCGGTTTGCTATGTGACTGTGTATCTTCGTCTTGAATTACATAGTAGAGATGTTCCAGGAAAACTGTGAATACATTTTATTTTGTAATTTGAGTTATTTTCCTGGTAACATTTGCCCCCATTTATGAGTGACTGATTTGCTATCATAACTCTGGTTGTAAATGTCTTCCCGATGGCCTCCCCCGACCCCTGTCCTTCCTCCTTTGGTTAGACTTTTTCTAACTTAAAAAAGTTCATGATCAAAACCTGGACAGCGTGATAAATATTTTTGCAGTAATTATGTTTTACCATTGTTTCTCAAAGGATGAACATAAATATACCTTTACTAACCTTTTTATCTGAAAAGGAAAGGAAATGTAGGAGTATGTAGTTCATGAAACTGTGTAGTCCCAGGCCTTGCAGGTTTGTTCTTCTGTCTTTCTGGACTTGAGGCCTCTGTCGCAACCATACTCCGCCAGATCATCGGTCAGGCCAAGAAGCATCCTAGCTTGACCCTCCTCTTCGTATGTATTGGAGTGGGCAGCCCTGGAGCAATGCTGTATGTCTTGCGTCTGGCATTGTTCAGTCCAGATGTCAGTTGGGACAGAAAGAATAACCCAGAACCCTGGGACAAACTGGGTCCCAGAGATCAATACAAGTTCTACTCAGTGACTGTAGATTACAGCAAACTGAAGAAGTTCCAGACTACTAAATGAAATGTTTCACAATAAAGCTGCTCAGAATAAAAGTCTTCCAGAAGAAGCCATCTGCACAGTTTTCCACTTAACTAGGAGATAGTTCCTCTCTAAATGCACGAAATCATGTTGCTGTATTGTGTTGGGGTTTACACCGATTAATAAATCTGTGAAGCTTGGGGGAAAAAAAGAATACATCATTCATTCTGTTAACTGCTTGATTATGTCAAGAATTTTAGCCCTAACTCTTTTTAGGTTCAGAAAGGGACCAGAACAGAACCTGTCACCCATAGCTCCCATCCCCATGAGCTCTTCCTCCACTGTTCCACGATCGTGGAGCAGAGACCTCCAGCATCTTAATGAAAGCCCCCTCTTCCCTTGTCTTGGAGCCTCTTATCTCCTGACCATTTCTCCCTGCTCTGTGTTACTACAAAAGTCTTCAGGGGATTTGGACATGGGGCCCAGTGGAACTTTTTCTTGGATTTTCTGTCTGGTCCCCTGCTGCATCTTGACCCCACCACTCTGTCACCTCAGCTCATGGATTGAAGGGACAGGGTGTGACACCATCTCCATTTTAAGAAGATTTCCAGATCTGATGTGGGAAGACTGAGTTGTCCAGGCATTTTCCCCTAGTGACACTAGGTCAGGATGACCTTGAAATAAAGGCTACTGTCTGGGTATTGTCAGAAGCTGGGAGTGTAGGCAGAGGATGTGAATGGTGACTTTGAATAGATCAGTCTTCCTCAGATGTGCAGCGGTCATCCATCGAGAAGCAGTCTAGTCAACTGTCAGCTCCTTGAGAAAGGGACTATGACCTATTCATATTTAGACTCCCAAATGTCTAGGCATTTAGTAATTCCTTAGTATGTCCTCCTTAATGAATGGCTATCTGTTAGCATAATTACAAATAGAATTTCTTTGATTTGATCTCTCTTTATTTTTGTTTGGTGGATATTTTCTGAGAACCAAGTAAGAGTTCATTAGGTCATTAGAAAACAAACTTATGGTTACCAGGGGAAAAAGGGGGTGGGAAGGGAAAAATTAGGAGTTTGAGATTTGCAGATACTAACTACTATATATAAAATAGATAAACAACAAGTTTCTACTGTATAGCACAGGGAGCTATATTCAGTATCTTGTAGTAACCGATAATGAAAAAGAATATGAAAAAGAATATGAAAAAGAATATATGCATATATACATATGACTGAAACATTATGTTGTACACCGGAAATTGACACAGCATTGTAAACTGACTATGCTTCAGTTCAAAAATGAATAAGTAAGTAAATTCTGGCAAAAAAAGAAAATCAGGGTGAATTTTACCCACAAAAATTCCATGCCTCAGGAAAGCGAGTGTTCCATTCTGCCTTATTCATAGGGTTCAGAGAGGAATAAGAGTTAGAAATAAAACAGCCCACCCATTTCTGCCCCATGAGAAGGAAAAAACTTAGAGCAAAGGTTGTAAACTGGTGACCCCAAGTTAAATCCAACCTTCAAGAAGTATTTTGTTTGGCCTGTTTGATGTTTTACTTTTCAATCAAATTAATTGCCACCATTTATTAAAAATCAGATTTCATACAAAGTATGTAAAATATCAGGTTGCCAGCTTTCTCTCAGAAATGGGGGAAAATCTGGCCACACTCATTTGAGTTTGGATTTTTCTTGACATTTGACTGACCCTTATTTCAATGAGGTATTGGGATTGCCACTGTCCCGAGCACCACCATGTTGTCACATTGCCAACATGGAAACTGAGTGCCAGTAGCCATTCACCCAGTACTGAGAGCCAAGCCTAATTATCTCCATTTTTGTCTGACCCGCCTGGTCCCTGCAGGATTGAAGTTTGTAGTTCCTTGTTTAGAGGCTTTGGGTGGGTTTACAGGTTTTAGATAGTGCCCTTGACGTTTAGATATTCAATTTTGTGGCAGTAAAAGACCTCAATGCAAAGGAGTTTAAAAAATCCATGAATAAACATAAACTCATTTTCTTCATCTGTACGTCTTCAGTGATCGATTTCTCCACGTATCATATCTTACTTATGATGCCACTTTGTCATGGAAATTCACTGCTGCACTTTCCACTCCCCAGCTCTCCTAAATTTTACTTTTAACATTTTCAGAGCTGCTTGTACAGTGTGCAGATTTAGTGTAGCAGCAATCTCAAGTGGTTTTGTAACATTAAATATTAAATAACTTTAAAACTGCAAACAAGGGGAAAATAAGAAGTCAGCCAAATTCTGACACATGAATTTAATAAAGAAGCAGCAGAGTCTTTCATGTACATGACCTATTGCTTAACCACTTCAGTAGAATGAAGGCCTCCTCTGCACTTGTGTCTTCTCCAAATCTCATATGGAACATCTTTCCTAAAGTCGTTTTGTAGTTTTAGTGGTGTGTCCGGCCCTTGGCACTGGCCCATACAGTTAATTATAAAGCCTAATGCAGAAATCATTTATGGGGTACCTGTTATATGCATGCTGTATAAAAATAGTAAAGATAGTTAAGAGTTACTGAACACTTGCCATGCATTGAAATACCATTCTGTGTCCTTCACAAGTATCGTCTCATTTAATCGTCACTTGAACTCTTTAAAGTAGATGTTATTATCTTCATTTTATAGACAAGGTGAGAGAGTTCGCAGGGAGTGCCCAAACTCCCAAAGACCGTCTAAAAACCATGAATACAGTATTCCAGCCCGGATGGCATGAATACCAGCCATCTGAATGTTAGTCCTGGGTAGATTAAAGCACAGATCTTCACTCAGAACTGAAAAATCCAGCTGGTTGTTGGTTTCTTAAAGGAAAACTATAACCTATATTAAGATGAGAACAGTATCTTATGTGGACAAACACTTCTGCCTTGAGGGGTGGAGACCAGGGAAAATTTCAGAAAGATCGTAAGTTGGATAAAGAGGGAAAGGAGTCCCAGAAGAGAGGTGTGAGCAAAGGTCCTGAGGCATAAACATGAATGGGCTGTTCAGAAGATGGGAGATAGCCCTGGTACCTGGGAGATAATATGTGTACGTCGTACATGGAGACAAGTACGTATTCACCGTTTCCAAACTTAGGCTTAAAGTTAAAAAAAAAAAAAAAGGAAGGAATCAACATATGATAGATCAGGAATGAGATTTGTCAAGTCCCCTTAAATAGGTGGTTCAAGGCCTGGCCAGGGCAACATTTGATTAGCTTCACCCAGCTGAGGAAAGGACAGGGGCACAGGGACATTATAATGTCCCCATTGGGGAGGACATTTTGGGATACAGGTTGGCCAGGTATATCCAAGCACGAGGGAGAGGAGTGTTGGCTTCTGATACAGTAAGCCTTGCTCTTTGGTGAAATATGCCTTGTCTTAAGATCACCACCTCTTCTTCTGTTTTGCAATCAATCTTCTGATTACACTCTGGGTTTGTATGTAGGTTTGCCTGTAGGGAAAGTCTCATTCATACCAAAGCAAATATTCTGGACTGTGTGACGGTTCTCATCCTCATGATTAAATAAGTGGGTTGACATCCTGGCTTAACTGGCTGTCTGTGGAGCTCAGCGAAGCCTAGCCCGCCTCTTCAAAACAGATGAAAACCAGATGTGCTGGACGATGGCAGAGACTGAGGGGAGAGAGCAAAGAGGATAAATGAAAAGAATATTTTCGAGGTAGAACTTTGAGATTTGATGACTGATGGGAGATAGGGGTTGAAGGAGGAGGAGAGGACACTTAGCAGATAGTAATGTCTTTTACAAAGATATAAGGCAGAAACAGAGTGGATTTCTGGGAGAAAGATAACAAATGTTTAATTTTGAGTCCGAGGCTTGAGTCCAGTGCTTGGGTATCCATGGTTACGAAGCAGCGACTGCACAGCATCCAGGGAGTCGGAGATTTCACTTAGCGGGAGTGTATGCAGTGAAAAGGAGGCTGAGGATGGAATCCAGGGTGTCAGTGACCTCAGAGAGAAGCAAAGGCCATCTGTGCCAGAGGCAGGAGAGGTAGAGTTGGGGCAAAAAAGGGGAAAGGGCAAAGCAGCAGTTATTCAAGCAAAGGACGATGGCCAGTTTTTGTCAAATATTCAGGGAGACCTTAGTGGTCTGATTGCTTCCCCAGAAAAGAGACTTGAACTTGCCCAGGATCCTTTTGAGAGCATCAGAGGATTACAGTGTTTCCTCATTGGCAGTCTCATGCTTATCCCTTTGTTTCATGCTGTTTATTGTTTTCTGAGTATAGCTTTTCGATCAGTATGTCACACCACGTAAAGGTAGCTAGTATGAGAGATCCTGATGCTACTTTGTTTATTTTAGTAGTTATTTTTTATTGAAATATAATTGATATACAACACTGTATTAGTTTCAGGTGTACAAATGTAATGATATGTATTGGTACATACATATTGTGAAACAGTCACCACGGTAAGTCTAGTTAACGTCCGTCAACATACATAGTTAACAGAATTCTTTTTTCTTGTGATGAGAACTGTTAAAATTTACTCTCTTAGCAACTTTCACATATGGAACACATGTTATTAACTATAGTCGCCATGCTGTACATTACATCCTCATGACTTATTTATTTTATAACTGGAGGTTTGTACCTTTTGATCCCCTTTACCCATTTCCCTCCCTTCACCCATTTCTGCCTCTGTGTCTGGCAACCACTGACCTGTTCTCTGTATCTATGAGCTTGGTTTAGTTTGTTTGATGTCTGGATTCCACACGTAAGTGAGATCATGTGGTAGTCGTCTTTCTCTGTGTATTTCACTTGGCATAATGCCCTCATGATCCATCCATGTTGTCAAAAACAGCAAGATTTCATTCTTTTTAATGGCTGATATTCCAGTGTGTATGTATTTTATACACACAAACCCCACACATTTTCTTTATCCATTCATTCACTGATAGACACGTAGATTGTTTCCATGTCATGGCTACTGTCAGTAATGCTGCGGTGAACATGAGGGTGCAGATATCTTTTTGAATTAAATATTTTCATCTTCTTTGGATAAATAGCCAGAAGTGGAACAGCTGGGTCAATATGGTGGTTGTATTCTTAAGTTTTTTGAGGAATCTCCATACTGTTTTCCATAGTGACTGCATCAATTTATGTTTCCACTGACAGTGTATGAGGATGCCCTTTTCTCCACATCCTCTTCAGCATTTGTTACCCCATCTTTTAGGCAATACCCATTCTAGTAGGTTGAAGGTGATACCTCATTGTGGTTTTGATTTGCATTTCCCTGATTGTTAGTGATGTTGAGCATCTTTTCATGTACGTGTTAGCCATCTGTATATCTTTGGGAAAATGTCTGTTAGATCCTCTGCCCATTTTTAAATCAGTTTGTTTGCTTTTTTTGTTGTTGAGTTATATGAGTTCTTAATATACGTTGGAAATTAACCCCTTATTGGATATTGATTTGCAAATATTTTCTCCCATTTAGTACTCTGTCTTTTTGTTTTGATGATGGTTTCCTTTGCTGTGCAGAAGCTTTTCAGTTTGATGATAGTTTAGTTAATAGTCCTATTTGATTATTTTTGCTTTTGTTTCCCTTGCCTTTGGAGTCAGATCCACAAATACATCACCAAGACCAAGTCAGTGAGGTTACCACCTGTGTTTTCTTCTAGGAATTTTACGGTTTCAGGTCTTGCATTCAATTCTTTAATACATTTTGAGTTAATTTTGTTTGTGGTATAAGACGATGGTCTAGTTTCATTCTTTTGCATGTGGCTGTCCAGTTGTCCCAGCACCACTTACTGAGGAGACTGAGCTTTCTCCATTTTATGTTCTTTGCTCCTTTGTTACAGATTAATTGTCCATATATGTATGGACATATTTGTGCCAATACCATACTGTTTTGATTACTGTAGCTCTGTAGTATAGTTTGAAATCAAGTAGCACGATACCGCCAGCTTTGTTCTCCTTCCTCAAGATTGTTTTGGCCATTCAGGATCTTTGGTGGTTCTATACAAACTTTAGAATTATTTGTTCTAGTTTTGTGAAATGTGTCAGTGGCATTTTGACAGGGATTGTATTGAATCTGTCATTTGCTTTGGGTAGTATGGACATTTTAATAATATTAATTCTTTCAATCTATGAGCATGGAATATTTTCCCCTTTTTTTTTTTTTGGTATGTTTTCTTAACTCTCATCAATTTCTTAGTTTTCAGTATACAGACTTTCACCTCCTTGGTTAAATTTATTCCTAGGTATTGTATTCTTTTTGATGTAACTGTAAATGGGATTATTAATTTCTCTTGCTGATAGTTTGTTAGTGTATAGAAATGTCACAAATTTCTCACACTGATTTTGTATCCTGTGACTTTACTGAATTCATTTATTAGTTTTAACAGATTTTTGGTAGCATGATGCTACTTTAAAGTGGGCAGCTCAGGGTCACTGTCTTCCAGTGCTCAGTGAAAAGAGGTTTCTGGTTATTTAAAACATGAGGTGCTACAGTGTGAAGATAGCTGGTGTGCGGCCAACTCATCACCCTTTCAATCAGCATACAACTCACGTGACATCAACTAGTTAGCCAGGAATTTCACTGTGTGTGTTGTAAGAAAGATCAATTTTGTGAAATGGCTTATTTTCTTCTATAGGAGTAGAGGTTGACTGATTTTTTTTTTTGGAAAAAAACCTCAGTGATTACAAATTTTATCATTATGTTTGTCTCTCTAAAACATCATCCTCCCAAATAGAAGATATTAGGTCAGAAGCCTACATACCTGTATTTGTTTCCAGTTGGAAGATCCTTGACATTCTTGGGTTGAACTTTTATATATACATACACATACATAATACACATACATGGATATGTGTGTGTATACACATATATACCTGTATTCATATAACGTGTATACATACATATACATACACATACATAAACATCCACATGTACAAATATATATTCTTCACAGGTAACTTAAGGGTCCAGGAGGAGAGTATGGTGGTGGATGGGCTGAAGGAGCTGGAGGATGAGAGAAGGTGTGGATGTGGGCAGAAAAAAGATTTTTAAAAAGGAGGTGAGACAGGGCTTATGATATTAAGTGTTTGCATGGTGAGACTGGTATATGTCAGGAAATGAAGAACGAGCCTAGTTAGCATCCTGGGCTCCATTCCTGAGCATCTCTCTCTGTTCTCTGTTTTTTAATCTTTTTTTTTTCACCTCTCCCTAAATTCCAACAACACTGAAAAATGGGTGTCTTCATCCCCATTTTCAGATGAGGAAACTAAGAAAATTTTATACTATAATTGTGGGCAGGACTTAAGGTAAGTGAGGGTCTCCACCCTAATCCCTGTGAACAGTCTGCCGCTCAGTCTCCCATCCAGTTATGAGATGTGCAGTAGAGCCCGTGGCAGAAAACTGACACCAAACAGGGCAGTAGAGAGGGACAAACTAATTTCTCCCTTAAATTCAAAAGTGTGTACATTTTGAAAACTGAAGTACCATTAGTTCTCATTTGCCTCTTTCCTGTGCAATCACAGCATCAGTGCTGGACAAGTGACTCTTTGTCTTCAGTCTGCTTTCAGATAAGAAGAAAATTACATAGAGACTGTGAAAGCATTTGATGTTCGAGGGACACATATCATTAGTGTGACGCTAGATGATAATAGATAAAATATTTGGCTGCTTTGGCCGCAAGCACACACTTAAAAATGGTGACATTTGCAAGTGCATGTTCCAAAGTCTTGTTGACTAATTTTATTTTTTCAACGGGAGCACAGTCTTGATTTTCTTCTTCTTTTATCCTTATCCTAGTTTTATCCTTATCTTAGACAAGTGATGGTTGGAAAATGCTCATTTATCTTCTCCTAATTTCTGCAAATCATGGTCTTTCAAACTTGAGAATAAATGGAGCTCACAGTTTATGAGGAGAATTCTAGGAGTAAGGAGAGATATTTTGTAGTTAGAATGACCTAACAGAAGTATAATTTGTGGATACTGATTTTTGGCAGATGTACTTTGAGTAAACTACAGGGGCTTGGGACGCATGTTGGAAAGACTTACGGGAGGGGAGAAACGTCAGTGATGCTGAGTTCTACCTTGCTGAGTGCTTGACGAGGGAAGTCAGCCTGGAGAGAAAAGAATAGACCCCAATAAAGAATTAAGAGAGAACCAGTAAAATTTGACTACTGATAGAACTTACAAACAAAGCATAAAAAAAATCCAAATCAAAGTAATTGAGTTTAAGAGATGGAGCACAGTAGATTTAGAAGTAAGTATAAAATGCAGACAATACCTGAAACACTTCAAACAGCAATTTTAGCCCCAAGGGTATGGCTCTCATGACAGGAAAAGAGTAAAATTAGTTATGCTGCTTTGAAAAGGATGCTTGGTCTGATGGTCTATAAAGAACAAGCCATTCATAGTTTCTAGGTGTGAGAAAAGGAACAGACACAGTCATTTAATATGTTTTTCCTGAGCATCATTTTTATTCATGTTATCTTTTTTATGATGAAATATTTTAAAATACAGAGACTAATATAACAGTGACCCACTGAGCTCTATCTGATCCTGTTTTAAAGGATTAAAATATGACAGCAGCCGCTGAAGCTCTCTGTACACCCCTCTGTTCTGCCCCACCTTCCAGAGGCAGTCTCTGTCCTGAACATGGTGTTTGTGTTTCCTTGTTTCTTTTCATGCTGCATATATCTGTGTATATGTATATGACTATATATATTCAGGAAAGAGGTAGCATTGTTTTGCATATTACCAAACTTTACATAAGTGCTTAACCTGTATTTTGAATCAATGATTTCATGAAGACAGCTCTGCTCAAATCAACTTCACATTTGTCCTGAGAATGAAGTACATAGGTTTGACTTACCTCCAGCTTCAGTGACTGCACTGAGAAGTCTGTTGCTTCTCGAACAGAGAAACAGCTGAGCCTTCAGCAAATAAGGACAACCATGTGGAGTCACAGAGTTTTAATTATTGGTGGAGGTAGAAATAATGTTGGTATTGAGGCTAAAACTCAGGTCTGCATAATCGGCCCGTAGGATGTGTCCCATCTTTCCCCCTAGCTAGAGTATTTCTTTGGATTCCTAAACTAATGAAAGTTTGAAGACTGTCTTGGGAATTTAGATTGTATATGAGTTTCCAAAAACGGAATCTTTAATCTCACCTTTGTTTCCTTTTTATGATACGTGGGATGTTTTTCAAACTAAAGTCAATTTACTTTCTCCCTAGTTGATGAACATCTCTATGGTACTCAAGTAATAAAATCAGTGTCCCAGTAACAGCTTGAAAAGAATATTGCCCTAAAAATCATATTACCACTTTCAAGAAATGTCCTCAGATGAAACCTCAGTTAACTAAGACTTCAGAATACTGCATTCTAAATATAAAGAAAACTAATTTTCGGGGGGAGGTATTTTGGCTAAAAGCCTGTGGAATGAGAAAATATTTGTCTGCATCATTAACTTGCTTCTGTGACGCCCAATGGCTTTGTTAGACTTACTCAATGCAAAATATAATTGAAGGGCCTTATTTTATTCTGCATACCAAAAATCCATTCATCCCATCAACCACCCAAACAAATAGAAGTCTGAAGCCTGTAGCTTTGTAAAAAAATTTAGGTATTGGCTTAATATGTAGAATTCAATGTCTACACCTCAGTGGACGTTATACTGTCTCCTCAGAGAATAGGAAGTATGTCAGGTGTCTACCAAGTGTTTTCTGTATCTTAGGGTGTTGTTACCTGTTTCCAGTCTTGACTTTAAGGCTGTGGGGCCACAAGATGTGGACAAAGAAGACCTGGTGTGCAGAATGGGGAGACCGGTTTTCTTTCACCCAGTTACTTGCGAATGTAGGAGAGTTATGCATTTCTCTGTAATCATCTGTAGAGTAAGGGTGTGGATAGACTCCCAGGGACCACTCCCTAGCTGTTAAGAACAGCCTCGTGTTTGAAGAAATAAAAAATGTGAGATAGGCAACTCTGATTTACGCATACGGAAGTATACTGATGTTGTAATACAAGACCCGTAAGACCAAATCAGTGAGCTGTTGTCCTGCTAGGGTAGGCAGCATCCAGTCATGACACCAGCTCTGACTGGGACCCTAGCTAAGTGATGTCACTTTGAGTACGTGCTTTTTGTTATGTGGAGAAAGGAAGACAACAGAGAATGTCGTCTTCTTTGCCCTCCTGCCTCATCATAGAAAAGGAGCTTGAAAGTGGAGACTGCGGCCATCAGAGTAATTCCATTGAATTCCTTAATGTGATAGGAGAAAGAGCTGGGAGTAATGGTCTTCCCAATACAGAAGTAACTTTTATTTTCATTTTTGTGTTAAAACAAAGAGGCAGTATTTAGTAGAGAGGAGTACAGTCTCTGGAATCAGACTGCCTGGATTTGAACCCCCAGATTCCCTACTTGCTCACGGTGTTTTTAGGCAGGTGACCTAAATTGTTTCTCCTTCTCTGTAAGAAGGGAATGATGGTGGCACCCACCTCATGGGGTTCTTGGAAGAGGTAAACGCATTAAGACAGAGCTCTTATGATGGTGCCAGGCATAAAGTGGGTACTCAAGAAATGCCAGCTACTATTGTTTTATAAAAATACATAGGTTGTCCTCAAAGAAAGCCTAGTGAGTGGAAGTACTGTTCACTTCATAAAGATGACCATTGCTATGAAGTTTGAAGCCACAATTACTTCACCGCAAGACTTCGTGGAGTGAATATGTGGAATATTATAGAAACCCCTTTAAAGGGTTTTCATAAGTCCTGTTGTACTTGACTGGAGAAGTGATAAAATATGAGTGTAATATGTTTGTACTGTAACTTTGTTCAGGTCTTATAAAAGTCATCAGTTTCGATTTTTTAGTGGAAGAAGAGGAATTTAATCTTCTTTGTACTTAGAGGTAAAAGAATAGATTTATGTATTTTAATGTACGGTCACCTTCTGTATCCATGGGTTCCCCCTTCACAGATTCAACCAACCAAGGATGGAAAATATTTAGGGAAGAAAATTCCAGAAAGTTTCAAAAAGCAAAACCTGAATTTGCCACACTCTAGCAACTATGTACATAGCATTTACATTATATACAACTATTTATGTACAATGTACGCTGTACGAGGTATTCTAGAGACAATTTAAAGTATACAGGAGAATGTGTGTAGGTTACCCACAAATAGGACACCATTTTATATAAGGAGCTTTAGCATCCTTGGACTTTGATATTTGCAGGGAGTGGGGGTTCCTGGAACCAATCCCCCATGGGGGACAACTGTATCAATATAGTAAAGTTTGTACTAAATTGTTTCAAAATATATTCTTATTTATTGAACTCCATAGTTTCACTTCATTTGTAATAATTTGCAGGGTATAGTGGCATATTTATATTAAATGTTAAACTTATGAAAGGAAGAATATAAGCCCTACTTTATTCTTCTTCATGTATTTGATAAACAATGATTTTTTTTTTGTATTTTAGATGATGGAACAGCTAAAATGTGAATATCTCAAAATTAGTAAATTCAGCCAGTATCAAAGGAATTATGTGCTAGTTTTTTGTATTCTAACAAGGTATCCTAGTTTTGCACTCAATAACAGTATTTTTTTTTTATTGTTTAGACCATTCCAGAGTTGACTCTTTGATTCCAAATTCCTCTTATATTGGTCATGTAAAAAATTGCATTAGCAGTTTTGGCCTGTCCTTCCCCTTTCTTATTCATATTTTGCACAGTTCCTGGAAATAGTTGATAAGATTATTTGATTAAGGATGATTTGGGTTAAAATAAACTTAAAAGTAAAAAAAAGAAAAGTCGAGAGTACTCAGACCTTTAATAAAAATTCAGATGTCAGTGTAGGAGCTGTTTCTCACAAAATACCCATGTTTGCTGTCAGGAAGAGAAAGAGAAGATTGGAACTCACAAGCAAGTCAGAGGTGTGTGGCTGTAATCAAAGATGAGGTGAGGAGGTAAGAAACACATCGTCAGAGAATTACAATGCTTTCAGTGTTCCAGTGTTCAGAAAAGGTGGCTTTGTGGAGGAACTGGCATTTGACATAAATCCCGAAGGAGGAATAGCGTTGCTGTACGTAGACAGGCTGAGGGGTAAGACAGAGAAGGGACCGCTGGGTAACTACTGGTGAATTCACTGGACAAGCTCAATGTTGTTTTAGCTGCTCGGATATTGAAAAGAATCACCACTGCAAACCTTCCCAGTTTCCTGTTTGCAGGAAGCCAATTTCTATTCATCAGGACCGAGACTGTTCTCATCATGTGGTGTCCATTAATGGCCCCCTGGTTCGGAACACCATTTCAGCTCAGTACATTGGCTTTGGTTTTCAGGTGTATAAAATCAGAAAGCTGTAGCAGAGCCTAATGGTTCAGAGCTGGCCTGTTGAAGCCATGCTGCCTGGTTTCCCGTCCTGGCTCTCTCCCTCACGAGCTGTGTGACCTTCAGCAAGTCCTTAAACCTCTCTGTGCTCGTTTCATCATCTGAAAAAGAAAATTAGGAATGCTGTTCATAGGACCTCCCTTGTTGTATAGAATAGTTTCACTAAATGAGGTTCTACTTATAAAGTCCTTAGAGTAGCTCTGGCACAGAGGAAGAGCTCCAGAAATGTACAGAAAACACCCCCCATGGGCTGCCCTCTTCTCCCTAGAATGGTGTACAGAGTTGAGCTCAGGGACCTGCTCTGGATGTTCTTCCCTGCTTCTGCCTCCTCTGTAGATTAGGACCCCTGTGCCATGTGGGTGATACCTGGCAGCAAGACACAAGACCTCAACGCTCTGTTTCCCTGCTTTTAGAGCACCTTTTATTAGTCTTGATTTTAACAAAGAGCCCTTTCAGCCTTGTTGTATAAGGACAATAAACCAGATCCAATAAACCAATAAACCAGGTAGTTTTTACTAGCTTTCCATTCTAATTTTCAAGCTTGATGGATATAAAAAGTTTCTAAACAAATGTAGTGGTACACATTGACTTCTCTAAGCAGAGACGTGCATGCTAATTCTGTGGAATCTGAGAGAGGGCTTTAGAGTCAGTGCTGCGCTAGTTTTGTGTCTTGGTTTTGCCACTGAGCAACATTGTGGACTTGACCAAGCTCATCCCGAAGGCCTCTCTTTCCAATAGAGGTTCCTGCCTTGCAGAACTGCTTCCTCATATGGGGTCTTTCTGGGATTCTGGCATGCTTCTGAGCATCCTCCAACCAAAGCTTAGGACGCAGGTCCTGGTTCCGCTAACCAGGCTCCAAAATGGAGTGGTGGTCCTCACTCCTGTTTTCTGTGTCCTTATAAGTTTATGTTTTTCTTACCAAAATTCTTCTTCTTCCTGTTCAGTGCTACATTCTTAAAGGCACAGGTAAATTCATGCATTCACTTTTCCATCTTTAACCAGGCATCAAGTTTTTAAAGAAACATTCTTTAACGGTACTTCTCTTATCATAACAACAGTGTCTTTTGAAATTTCTCTGTAAGAATAAGTTTAATGTTTCCCTTCTCCACTCCCTGCTTTCATTAATATAATCTGAGAAGTCATCCCTTGATTATTGCTGCTAAATATTTTGCATAAAGTTGGTCCTGAAGAACAATATCACTTAATTTGACAATGAAATTTAGGGCAGTTATTTGTGTTGCTAACAATAGTCTTTTTATTCTAAAATTATACCTTTTGAATTCTTAATTTTCATTTGTATCTTGCTTGGTAGGTTGGAATTAACCAAAGTAATTTTTTTTTTTTTTACAAACAGTTAAGGAGTAATGTATTTTGGATATGTGAGAATATTTTTTATATTCCTTTACAAGTGAAAGGCAGTTTGGCTGATAGGAGCTTTCTTTTTGACTCCTCTCTGTCTTCTGTCATTTAGTGATACAGAGGAGAAATTTAAGACCACTGGCCCATTTTCAGTGGACCAGAAGGGTTTCATTTGGAGGAGCTATCTCTGATGCCTTGTTCTCTGTCACTCTTCTGGACTATAAGAACTTCAGATTCCAGAATGCAACACCAAGATAGATTGTCTTGCCCTCAAATCGTCTTTTCTTAACTGAAACTCCTGGAGTGCTGAGTACTTCCTTTTCTTCCCACTCATCTTTTGAAAGTATCAGTCACTAATCAACAGGGTGGGGGGATTCTTCTGGTGCCCCCAAAAGTGTCATTCATGACTGAGAGCTGTCTAGGTTTCTGACTGACACAGATTTTTACATTTCTGTACAACATGGCAGAAAGTGGAGAAAGGGAGCCACACAAAGATTCCCTACTTTCCTTTAAGACACATAGCTTGTTTCTTATCACCTCCAGTTACATTTTAAAAATCTAATTATTTTATTTTTTTTTTCTGCTGTAAAATTCTCCAGTTCTTGCAATAGGTTAAAGGTCTTTTCTTCCTTTTTTGTGGTTGCATGCACCTTTACTTACCTTTTCTTTACCTTTTCTTTTTATAGATATTTTAGTGAGAAGTTGGGAGAGGCTGTATCAGGGGCTGGTAGCTAGACACCATTTAAAACTGTAACTTCTGTGAAACAACACAGATTTTAGAAAAGGACTTTTTGCATGTGGCGAAATGCTGGAAAATTTTGCTTCCTGTAGATATTTTGTAGACATAAACTCTGCCTGGTAGATATTCATCACAAGTTGTTATTCAGATGATGGAGGCATCTGCGTTCCTGTAATAGAACCTGTGTCTTATAAAAGCTGGGTCATTTTAGTGATGAAAGAAAATGTAGTTACATGAGTGATTGTAGGGATTCCAATGACTTCCATAAAGTTTTCGTTAATACATAAAAACTGCCTGGTCACTGCCTACTAACAGAAGTGTCTTAGAGCCGAAACAGCTGTTATAAATCACTTAATCTAAGAGTCGCAAATTTGGTTGTCTTCAAGGGCCAGAAAAGTGACTTGCAAATATCTGAAGTAGGTTGGTTTAATACAGCTGGGAGTGGGAGGGACTAGAGAGAAGTGGAGATTACTTGTGCCACCAAATCCTTAGGCCATCAATATATCCAAACTGTAAATCTCAAAACCAGTATCTGTGACACCCACTCTCCCATTACAGAAATGGAACTGAGATCGTGGGATATTAATAGATTTGTTCACAGTTAGGAGAATCCATGTGTCTTGACTAGAACCAGCTACATAATTTGCAGGGTCCAATGCAAAATAAAGCATGGCCCCCCTTGCTCAACAGTTATTAAGAATTTCAAGATAATGACAGCAAAACATTAAACCAAGCCTGGGACCCTATGTAACTACACAGGTTCCACACCCTTGAAGCCATCCCTGGTCTTAAGTTCTAATCTGGAATTTATCCATGCAAACAGAAAGAAACACACAGACACTCTGACCCACAACTACCAAGAAATTGATGATGGAGATGGAGTTAAATTAAATCTCTGACCTTGATCCTGCAGTAAATGAACTGCTTTTACTTACAAAAGGGCTTTCATGAGAAATTTCAGAATCATCACTTTTTTAGATGATTCTGTTTCTTCCTGAATTCAGGTTTTATGGATTATTAGTTGAAGATTTTCAACACTGAAGTTCAAAGCTCTTCTCTGTGTTAGTTCTGACTTGAATTTTGGGATATTTGAAGAGTCAGCCCAGTCGTGAACCTCTGAGGGACACTCGTGTCCACCATTGGGTCTTACTCAGCTCTCCGAGGCCCCTACCACTGTTCTTTTCCGCTTCCCTCAAGACAGCTGGCATTTCTTCCAGAACATTTTGTCAATAACCTGATTCACCTCCTAAAAGTACCCTTTTAACAAAATCTTATTTGAAATTTTTACATGGCTTGCGAACACAAAAAGCAGTAAGCCTGACAGATGGAAGCTGACTAGTGACTTTCTCCTTTGTGTTCATTTACAACTTGTAACCCAAGATACTGTGAACAGCGTGACCTCAGGAATGCTCTTTAGTGAAATCAACCAGTTTAAAGTTTTTTTAAATTTTTATACAATTTTTAAAGATTCCTTTCCATTTACAATTATTACAAAATATTGGCTGTATTCCCCATGTTGTACAATATGTCCTTAAACCTGTCTTACTCCTGGTAGTTTGTACCTCCCGATCCCCACCCCAGACTGCCCCTCCCCCCAACTAGTAACTACTAGTTTGTTCTCTGTATCTGTGAATCTACTTCTTTTTTGTTATATACACCAGTTTGCTGTATTTTTAGATACCACATATAAATGATATCATAGAGTATTTGTTTTTCTGTCTGACTTATTTCACTTAGCATAATGCCCTTCAAGTCCATCTGTGTTGCTGCAGATGACAAAATTTCATCTTTTTTTTATGGCTAAGTTGTATTCAATTGTGTGTGTGATATATACAGCACATCTTCTTTATCCATTCATCTGTTGGACACGTAGGTTGCTTCTGTATCTTGGCAATTGTAAGTAATTCTGCAGTGAATATTGTGGTACATGTATCTTTTCGATGTAGTGTTTTTGTTTTTTCTGATAGATACCCAGGAATGGAATTGCTGGGTCATGTGGTAGTTCTATTTTTAATTTATAGTTTTAGTTTTTTGAGAAACCTCCATACTGTTTTCCACAATGGCTGCACCAATTTATATTCCCAACAATAGTGTAGGAGAGTTCCCTTTTCTCCACACCCTCTCCAACATTTGTTATTTGTGTTCTTTTTGATGATAGCCATTTTGACAGTTATGAAGTGATACCTCATTGTGATTATGATTTGCATTTTCCTGATTATTAGTGATGTTGAGCATCTTTTCATGTGCCTGTTTGCCATCTGCATTTCTTCTTTGGATAAATGTCTGTTCAGTTCTTCTGCCCATTTTTCAGTTGAGTTGTTTTGTTTTCTTGATGTGGAGTTGTATATATATGTTGGCTATTAATCCCTTATTGGTCAGATCATTTGCAAATATCTTCTCCCATTCAGTAGGTTGTCTTTTCATTTTGTCAGTGGTCTCCTTTGCTGTGCAAAAGATTGTAAGTTGAAGAGACAGTCTTTTCAATAAGTGGTGCTAGGAAAACTGGGCAGTTACATGTAAAAGAATGAAATTAGAACATTCTCTAACATCATATACAAAAATAAATATAAAATGGATTGAAGACCTAAATGTAAGACCAAATACTATAAAACTCCTAGAGGAAAACAGGCAGATCACTCTTTAACATAAATCACAACAAATATTTTTTTGGATCTGTCTCCTAAAGTAAAGGAAATAAAAGCAAAAATAAGTGGGATGAAATCAAACGGTTTTTAAAGTCACAGCCATTCACAGTCAGAAAATACAGAAATAAAATTGAGAATTGGGTAGTAGGGTAAGAGTTTTTTGTAATAACCATATATGTAGATATATGTATATATAGAGATGTATATACACACTATGTATATGCTATACAAAGTTTTAATATTTATATAAAGTCTTATATTTTAAAAAACTTGAACATTCAATCATTTAAAATTGAATGAGAACTTAAAATTTTTTCCTCATTAAAAAAAGTGAACATCTAACAGCTGGACCCAGCTTGGGATGGTATAAGGTTGTTGATGGCAGTTGCACATCAGATGGTTGATTTGAATTCCAAGTGGGTTCCTTTAGTGACCTCAGAAAGATGCCGGTAAATATTTGTTACAATACAAAGAAAAAAGTCTTGCCTGATTTAGAAGTATTAAGGCTTTTATCTTTAAAACAAATATGATTTTCAGTTAAGTCGTTTATTTACTATCTGAATCAGACAAAGAATTCACAACTGTTTTACATACCTTCATGTTGTTAAAATATATCCCTTCATGGGTGATGAACAAGAGGAAATTCACCTGCTAGAGAAAGAAGATGAGCAAATGGGCAAATATAGTAACTGAATGAAAGAAAATTTGTCATGAATTTTATTAATATTTCAAATATTTGCAGTATGCATGCACATGAGTATATGTGTTTAGCACTAAAATCACTCATTAAGTTTAATCCCTGGTTGGGGCAGGGGTAGGTGGGGAGGGGTCACATTTAATGGACTTTTTTCATTCACATACTTCAGAATGTACTGATAGAAACTGAATATCATAGAATTTTTTTTAACTTTCTACAGGTGGAGATTTTCATTTTACCTTTATGTATTTACCTATGGAGTCCGGTTCCTGAAAAAGGTAAGCTCTGTCAAGTTACTTTATATAATTCTCAGGTAACTGTAAGCCTATATATCTCATTTTTTTATTTTGTGACAGTAGTAATATTTTAAGCAATCATAACAGGCATGCTAAGAATTATTTGTACATTTTTCTTTGATCTGTAAAAATATTTGCAGTTTATTCTTTGTAGGAAATAATTTTCAGGCATATACTGAGAATACTTTTGAAAGTAATTTATTTTCCAGTGAGAAATGTTGCTAACCTCTGACCACTCTACTTGGTGGTTTGCTGCCTATGGTCATTAAGGGTCTTATAAGATTCACTGAAGGCTTGGAAAGAAGTTAGAGTTTCACAGCATACATCACACAACTTGAAGAAATCAGTTGTTGTGGTGTGTGTCATCACTGTAGCAGTCACCAGTGGACATGAGAGTTTCGTGTTTGTATAGTTACCAACAGGGTCACACCAACCACCAGTGGAAAATCTAGTTCCTTATGTAGATTGTGTTCCGCTGCTGCTGCTTTGCTGTTTCCACATGAGCCAAGACACCTTTACCTATGAAAGCAATTCTTGGAGCCTGACCTAGTCTTCTTCTTCAGTATTTCAGTGCTTAATGGCACTCCTAACAAGTTAGGCGGCTTAAATTCAAGTCTCATGAAGACTTACCTTCTTACAGTCATGCACATACTAAAAGTAGTGAGTTGGCAGAAAATGGAAAGTTCTTTTTAAAAAATATTTCACAGTATGATCCTTTAAAATGATATCAGTGTTACCTTTCTTTAGTAAAAAAAAATTTCCAAACTGGGGCATCGTGCCAAGTGGCATGCCTTACTAGTAAGTTCTCATGTAAATATTGATGTGAAAATTGCAAATACGTTTTTATTTTTAAAGTCTGAGTTGTAAGATATTGTCTGCCTGTGGCAGATTCTATTATAAATAGTGGTTGTTTCCCAAAAAACTTTTTTTAGAGGAAATATTCCTTTTACTAGTTGTCTTTTCCTTTAGTAGCTGCACTTATTTTTCACTTAATAAGACTACATAGCCCAGAGGCCATTTGAATAGATTTAAAAGGATGAACTTCACTCTCTAAGCTTTCTAAGTATGAAGACATTCTCACGCAGGGGTAAATAAGTGTGGTGGAAAGTGTTTATTTTGGGAGCCTACTGTTCTAGTTCTCAAATGTACTTATCTAGGGAGAAATGGAAAGAATGGCTATAGAGCTTTTATGCTTCCAACTTTACTACCTTGGAAGAGGAAATAGCTTTGGGTGGAATTTCAGCTGACACGGGAGAGTCGGGCTTCATGGGAATGTCGAGATGCTAACTGAGGTCAAGGTTTGGAATTCACTCTGGTTCTGTTGGCGGAAGGCTTTGATGGTGAGCAATAAAAGATGGTGAGAGCCAGGAGCACTGTGTGCCCTTTTCCCTTGATCTGCAGGATGTGGTCTCTTTGAAAAGCTCTCATTCAACAAGGCTGGCCATCCATCCTCAGAACAGGAAACACTTTGACACTTAGCTCTGCTTCCCTCTGTCACTACACAGACTGAATGGACCGAGAGTGGTTTTCATCCCCTAGTCCTCAGTGGTTCTGTCCGAGGTGGTAAGAGAGCCTGTTGATAGGATGTTTGCTTGGCAATTGTTTTTCCTTAACTGTTAGACAGTTTCCTTTCAGCTGCCTCTAGATATAACAATTGCTTAAAAATGAAAAGAACTGGCCGTTGTTCTTCTGGTCGGATTCATTGGTATTTGGGGTTTCTTCCTTTGGAATTATCTAGGAAGCATTCAGTTTTGGATGAGTCAGTCATAATGCGAGGCAGAAAAGTACGGATGGAATCCAAGTGACCGGGCTAGCTATGAAGGACTTCATGAGCTTTCTTGTCCAACTTTTTCATTTCATAGCTGAGGAAGCAGAAATCCAGATAGGGCAGGCGGCGTTCCAGAGGTCACACGGTTAGCTTATGAAAAGATGAATCTTAAGTGAGACACATATTGCTGTCTCTTATTCTAGTACTTTCTCCCCTGTACCAGCCCACCATAGCCTCAGCCTGATTTCCAGATGACTTCCTTCTTTGGTGAGGTTATCAGCCTTGACCTAATGTAGTCATTGTTTCTGCTTATAGAACTTTAAATACTTACTTTAATGGTTATTTGACATATTTCTATTACTTTGTTGAAATGGACAATATATTTGCCCATGTAACCAAGAGGAAAAAAAATTATTATGGAAGCAGCATCAGAAATAATCAAAACAAGGTAATTCAAATTTTCACAGTACCCTAAATGTTTAAAAATAAGATACCAGCATAGTGGCCCAACTTTAAAAGGTGAGAGTCCACAGCTGCTTCCTACTCACGGCATCTAAAATGTGGATTATTACATGGGCTGTTAGAAAAATGGCTGGGCAGCTTGCACTGTCCAATTTTCTTCTGCCTTTAGGTCAAGTGAACCTGATACGTCTTGTCTTCTAGGGTGTATATTAAATAACTTGAAGTACCCTTTCTACCTTGAAATTCTATGATTCTATTAAAGAGATCTTTACCAAATGCAAAGTACCATATACCCACAGTAATAGAGAATCTTAAAAAATTAAAAGCAAACAAATCAATTAATAAATAATTTTTGAAAACTATAGAATTTTAGGTGTAAAAGTTATATGATTATCACCTGTGGGACGCAGCAAAAGCAGTTCTCAGATGGAAGTTTACAGCAATACAGGCTTACCTCAGGAAACAGGAAAAATCTCAAATAAACAACTTAACCTTACACCTAAAGCAACTAGAGAAAGAACAAACAAAACCCAAAGTTAGTAGAAGGAAAGAAATCATAAAGGTTAGAGCAGAAATAAACGAAATAGAGACTAAAAAATCAGTAGAAAAGATCAGTAAAACTAAAAGCTTGTTCTTTGAAAAGACAAACAAAATTGATAATCCAGACTCATCAAGAAAAAAAGAGAGAGAGCCCAAATTAATAAAATCATAAATGAAAAAGAAGTCACAACTGACACCACAGAAATACAAGAGATCATAAGAGGCTACTATGAGCAACTATATGTCAACAAAAAGGACAACCTAGAAGAAATGGACAACTTCTTAGAAAGGTACAATCTCCCAAGACTTAATCAGGAAGAAATAGAAAATACGAACAGACCAATTACCAGCACTGAAAATGAATCAGGAATTAAAAACCTCTAACAAACAAAAGTCCAGGTGGCTTCGCAGAAGAATCATACCAAACATTTAGAGAAGAGTTGATGCCTGTCCTTCTGAAACTATTCCAAAAAGTTGTACAGGAAGGAACACTTCTGAACTCATTTTGTGAGGCCACTATCATCCTGATACCAAAACCAGACAAAGATTGTCACACAAAAATGAAAATTACGGGCCACTATCACTTATGAACATAGATGCAAAAATCCTCAACAAAATACTAGCAAATCAACTCCAACAGTGCATCGAAAGGATCATACATCCTGACCAAGTGGGAGTTATCCCAGGGATGCAAGGATTTTTTAGTATCTGCAAATCAATCAACGTGATATCCCATATTAACAAATTGAAGAATAAAAACCACATGATCATCTCAATGGAAGCAGAAAAAGCTTTTGATAAAATTCAACATCCACTTATGATAAAAACTCTCCAGAAAGTGGGCACAGAGGGAACATACCCCAATGTAATAAAGGCCATATATGACAAACCCACAGCAACATCATACTTAATGGGGAAAAGCTGAAAGCATTCCTTCTAAGGATGCCCACTCTTGCCACTTTTATTCAGCATAGTTTTGGAAGTCCTAGCCACAGCAGTCAGAGAAGAAAAAGAAATAAAGGGAATCCAAACTGGAAAAGAAGTAAAACTGTCAGTGTTTGCAGATCTCATGATATCATATGCAGAAAACCCTAAAGAGGCTCCCAGAAAACTACTAGAGCTCATCAATGAATCAGGTCAAGTTGCAGGTAAAGTTATCTAAATAACTCATTTTATAGGTGAGGCTATGAGGCTACATTAAGGCTGAATACCTAAGTTTTGTTAAGTACTGTTAACTTTTCCAATTTGAATTGGCTTAATCCTATAGGGAGAATATACTTACTTCCCTAGGTTTACCAAGTCATTGTAGATTTTCATTGTGTATATATGGTTGATTTAAGTGCCCTCAGTTTTAAAATATTCTTTGTATTGAGAAATAAGGCAGTTTGTGGGGGAGGGCATAGCTCAAGTGGTAGAGTGTGAGCAGCATGAGTTCCTGGGTTCGATCCTCAGTACCTCCCTTAAAAATAAATAAATAAATAAGCCTAATCCCCTCCCCAAAAGAAAAAAAAAAGAAGGCAATTTAGAATTTTTAAAGACATACAAGCTAGATTTCTGTCAGCACACATTTGCACTTAGTCTGGGTCCTCTGAGAAGCAGACACCAAGAAGAGATTAAATGTGCACAAAATTGACTAGGGGCAATGTCTATGAGAGGAAATGAGGAGGGAGTTGAGGGGGAGGCTGGAAGAGCCTTCAGACCATGATGCAAGTGTGACCATGAATGCAGGAGGGAGGAAAGGAGGGGAAGTTCCAGTGAAGCTCCAAGACTGCTTGCTGTACCTTTCTAAGGAAGATTTGTAAGGCCACTGGGGAGTCCTGGAGCCACAGCTGATCATCAGAGGAGACCTATATCTCCCAGAAACGGGCTTGCTTTAGTATTTCTTTTGTGCTCAATCAGTGGCTTCGAGCAGCCTGTGGGCAGCGGGGCCTTTGTGCAAATACAGCTGTGGATTTTAAAGCACAGCAGCTGGGCCCTGAGCCAGTCACAATCCCAGCAGTCCCAGGCTAAGACCATTCTCACGGTTTCCATGTGTGCTTCATTTTTCAAATATTCCAGCTTTTCTGAAGAAAGGATACAGTATGGCATAAGACCTGAAGTCACATAGAAATTGTTTTCATATGCAAGATATCTAGAAGTGTAGAGAAATATTTACTGTACTTTTTTTTTTTTTTACTATGGTTGGTTTCCTCTCCATTAGGTCTTAGTTCCTGTAGTTGACGTGTGAATGTATCTTTGGAGTAAAACACAGGCTGACTTCCTGCATGAGTTGTCCTAAGGTCCTGGGTGCTTACCTCCCTTTTCTACTGACCCAGTTTGGGTGATAAATTATGCAGCTGCCCTATGAATAGTTCTATAGTAAAAGCTGAAATAATTGGCCACATATTTTTAAACACCCGGTAAAGAAAGTATGAGTGTGTTCATTTATATGAAATCAACAAAATGTTTTCTATAGTTTCAGTAGTTTCATGATGACAGATAAAAGAATAAGCCTCATTTATGGTGCTGGGAAAATGCTCAGGTGTACAGATGTGGTGTGTCCTCTTTGCTTTCTTAGCTCAGAGCCCCCTTTACAGGTAGCACTAATTCTGATAATGGAAGTAGATCCCGTAAGGCCTTGACCTTATGAACATGTTAGCGAACTACTAAGTAAAGTTATTGTAGGTTTAGTAGGAAATACTTAAATCATTGAAAGATAAGCCTGTCTCAATAGTCTGTTCCTATAATTGCTAGACACAAGTGACTCTTTGCTCCATAAATATGACTGGCAGAGACATTTTTTAAAAGACTCAGAATTAGTTCAGGTGCTCTTAAGTCCCAGCACACAATGCACTCATGTAAATTAACACATTTTTCTAGGTCTTGAAAGGAACCATGTATCACCTTAAACAATCGAGTAAGTTATCTCTCATTTACTGTTACCTTTTTTTCTAATTTGTAGGTGGAAGTTTATATTGAGTGGAGTTCTTTGGATATTTTTCTTTCTTATTTAACTTACTTTTTTTTTAAATAAAATTAGTGTCACAGGAAGACCATTAGATATGTGTACAACTGGTATTTAGGTAAATTTTTTTTTCTTATAATCTACATGTTAAGCTGGTATATTTTCAACTGTTAGACCATATGGTGCATTTTATATTACAATCCATTTTGTACATGTGCATATATTTAATTAAAATAAAGATTACTCAAAATACATCTATACCTAACCTCTGTATCAGTCAGGGTCCCGTTAGGAGGCAGAAACCACAAGAGTTATTCTTGAGTGACTAGGATATAAAGAACCATTAAGACTACATTATTCCACGTAATCAATCTGCTGTTTGCTACCGGTCTGTGATGAGATAAGGGGCTTGACTTGAATGTAAATCAACTCACTGCTTCTTTTCTGAAGAATGGTCAGCCCAGCTGAAACTGTGCTTAGTGATGTGGTTAACTGACGTTCTGAGGAAACAGTCACCACCAACATTGCAGGGACTGGCGCTCATCTGTCCATGACACTTTGATTAGCGCTGCACCCAGGTATCCTGGAGGTCATTGTGGCAGGAGGAAGCCGTGGCTCTGAGGATAAGGGCTTATGGAAGAGGCTGGTGTTATCAGAACCTTGACGCTCAAAGGATCCGTGGAGCTGGATGAGACCTCTGCAGAGAAAGCGCTGACCAGCTGGTATGTCTCAGAAACCACAGTGAAGCTGGTGCTGGAAATGAGGGAAAAGTGCAACCCGCTGCTGCCACTGGGCTTTACCTCTGCTGCCAGATTGAAGATGCATGGCCGGAGGGTTGGGTGGGTCGAGGCTAGTGGGTGATGGCAGGAACAGAAAGTGGAACCGAGAAATGAGCTCACCTGCTTCCTCTTGCAGTCTTCCCGCGTCCCTCTCATGCCTGCCTAGAGTCAGAACTCAGCAAGGCACCAGCTCCTCGGAGCCAGCTCCTGTGTCTGCTATATCTTAATAACCAGCCCAAACTTCCCATTGTGCTGCATCCTGTGATACCCCCTGAAAACTTCCTGTAGTTTATCTTACTACATTTAAAACTATGCAAATTGCCGCCGATTACGTTGATGCCATGACTAGCTAGGGGTGAAAACCCATGGTTGAAAAATACACCGGCCAACTGAGCATTTCACCTATTCCCATAAACTTTCTGAATCTCACCTGAATCAAGGCATAGCTTTTCATTATTCATTGGGTGTGCTTTTTAAAGTTCAGCAAAGAAAGCCACAGAGTGTCCCCCTGGCATCATGGTTCAAGGTGTTCCCTTTTGCTTGTTGGTTTGCTTGGAATCTTTTCTGAAATGGAAAAGCGTTGTCATCCTTGTTTTAATAGTGAAAATAAAAATTGTCCAGTCATTAGAATATGTGTCCATTTAAAATTTTGTTCTGTTATTTACAGACTTTGAAATTGCTTGGAGTATGCTACTTGTTTATGGAGACTTGACATTGAGAATCTGACCTAAGAAAATGGCCCCATCAAATAGTTTTGTAAAAAGAAGAAAAAAAGTGCTCTTGGCATAGAGTATGGACATTGGGAAGGAACCCCAAAGATCAACTATCTCAAATTACTCGCTTCAGAAAAAAAGAAACAATTTCAGAAGGATGAATTTACTTGTGTGAGGCAAAAATAGCAGCCAGTCTTGTGGCCTTTAAAATTTATAGGTCAGTTAAAAAAAGAGACTTAGAAAACAAGTTTCAAAAATCTAGCAGTTCAAGAGATAATTATTTTTATTAGTAAATTCACATAACTTATTAAAAAATAAAATCACATCACTGTGGAAGAACATTAAGATAGCAATCGAGATTGAAGTTTCAGTCTCTGCTCTGCCAGTTCTGCTTAATGGGACCTCTGCTCTCTGGAACCTCATTTTTCTCATCTGTGAAATGGGAAGATGATGCTTCCTCAGCTTGTGTGGAAGCTCTACAGTACTTTGAAAATGTAAGGCATAGCACTCATTATTACTGGCTGAGTAATAAGAGGGCTCTGCTGGGAAGTGTGAATGCCTGCGCCCCCGGTAATCCGTTGACATGCAGCTTTTCAGTATTGTGCTGCTGCTGCTGTCTCTTAGTCCAGGGGGATCTCTTGTCCTGACCATGTTTTGATGCTCGCAAATACGTAAATGCACTTCCTAAACGGAAATTATCTGGCATGACCCGAGGAAGTTGTCCTTCAAGCCTTCTCCATTTTGTATCTTCCTTATACCCTACCCACATCTCTCCTCTTGCATATTTTCTGATGCCCTCATACCTTTAATTTGCCCTTCTGTGTTGACTTGTGGCTAGGATCCTATCTGAGGAGAACGTTCTGGGGCCAGGGAGAAACTGAGGATAATGTGATTCAGTGAGGACACTGGAAGAGTCATAAGACCTGGCTGTTAAAAACAGTTTTGCAACCTTAAATTAGCTACTTAATCTCTCTGGGATTGAATTGCTCCATCTCTACAATCAGTAATGTAGACCAACAGAATATTTTTTTAAAGTTCTTACTCCACAATTCAGTGAAGACTTTCAATAGCTGATGATTATGGCAAGCTGGTATAGCCTGTTTAAAAAGCAAAATGGTGATATAGAATAATAGCTGTAAATATGTTCGTATTCTGTGACTCAGTTTACCCTGAGGAACAAATTATATGGAAGCAAAAATATAATATATAAAGTTATTCATTATGACTTAAAATACATATGCATACATATACACATACACTTGCATACAAATTATAGCAAATCCAAAACAGAACATAAAACAATCTTAATGTCTGATATTGGAATTGTTTAACTTGTTATCAAAATGGCAACATAGCCTGCACCCATTTAAAAATAATAACTATTAAGTAAGTATATTATTTTTAGTCCTAGTAAAACATTTAGTAGAACTTTACCTGAAAATAAGTAACAAACTCACTTGTACATTTTGCTATGATAATCGTATATGTAGAGTGCTGGAATGTACTAAGGTGAAAATGTTAAGATTCCTTTTAGAGAGGAACTGTGGCTAGTTAATTTTTCCACAGTATCTTTAGTACTTCCTTTTTTTAAAAAATTAACCCTAAGATGTAGGAAGTAGAATGGAAATGACTGCATAATTTTTGAAATGGGTTATAAAATAGTTCTTATTTGGAACTTTTAAAAAGTTGAATTCCCTTTAAATGACAAAGTTTCATTAAAAAACTGTCTGTGCACGTTTGCCTAGTCTTTGCTGCCTTAACCCCTGAATTTTCTGTCAGAGGTTCCCCCAAGATCTCATTGCCCAGAATGTCCCAGAATGGCCCTCACATAGCACTTCTAAGGGGCTTTTTTTAGTCTCCAGTGGGATTCTGGTAAGAGTTAAGCTCTTACAGATTTGCATGGCTTGTATTAGTTAATAACTTGGAATTCTTCACTCCACATAGTACTTTTAAAAACTTCTCTTACAATGAAAGTCCCACCTCTTTGGGAGTGGGAAAATACTTTGGAAACACTGTTGGCTTAGTGCAGAGCCCGGATGAAATTCTGAATCACTGGTAATAATACTCATCATAATAGTGATAGTTGTACTGTGTTGAGCGCTCCCTTACAGGCCAGGCATATGTTGATCGCTTGGTGTTCATTGCTCATGTGCTGTACGGTGTAACCCCTCATCTTTATACATGAAGAAACCAAGGCTAACAAAGGGTCAGTAATTTGTCCAAGGTCACATAGCTAGTCAGTGGGAGGACTGAGGTTTAAATCCAGATACGTTTGGCATTATAATCTGCTTTTATCCAGGTTTAATTACTGACTGAGTGGATCTACTGTGCTGAGAAGGATTGGCTAGTTAACAAGGAAAAGGAAGGACTCCAGCTTATAACTGTATTCAAATTAAGATTGCAAAGTTAAACAGTGATTATAATCAACACGTCCAAATTATGCATCACACTTGATTTATTTTTCTGCTTCCAAATGAAGTCACATTGGCAAAGCTGAGGATTCGTGGTTTGCTGCATTCTTAGTATTTTTGGGTCTCATCAGAAATTGTCTGCTTATTTTCACACTGGGTATAGATGTCCATTTTTACCCAAACCAGTGTAATTATGCAACACAATTTCTTCCCTCCTCCTATGATACATACTTGCTACCCTTTGACTAGCAGACCATTAATGCACCATTCGTAAGAAGAAGCTGGTTGGGACAACTCAGTATTTTCTATACCTTGGGAAATGTGAAATTGTTCATTGCCAAGAACAAATTAAAACTTGTTCAGATAATAAAACCATTTCATCAGCACTGAGGCTATAGCTTATAGCTTTTAGTTTAATGAGTTACAGTGGTTTGATTTTGGTTGTGTAAACTTGCCCTAAAGAGCATCGAGAAGCTTTTTCCCCACGTTTTTGCTTTGTGTTCAGGCTTTGTCTTGAGATAATGACATTTCACACCAACAACATTCTCCAGGTGGTGAGGTAGAAAGATTTCGGGACTTGGAAGAGCTTGTGAAGCTGAAATGGATTTCTGTGGGAGGAAGAGGAGGTGCTTGGGCGGATTCCCAAGTGCAAGTGGTGACTGCTGCCTTACTGAGTGATAAGTTAGTTTAGGTCATTATTTACATAAGGGTTTGTGGAGTTGGTAAGTGATCAAACCATGAATCTTACCTTTTCAGCTCCCTTAATAAAATATCAACTCTGTAGCTCTGGAAAGAAAGAAAAAACTAATTTATAGCTCAGAGGCTACTAAAATGACCCTGATTTAAATATGATGTTCGTTATTAGACAGTTCCCTAAAGACACAGACTTAAACTTCTTAAAAATTTAAAGCTGAACTAGACTGTGAAGAACATTGGTGCCCATTTATATGTTGTAACAAAGCTAACACCACAGGCTTCCTTTGGTCAGGGCAATGCCTGAGAGTTGGATTGCATCAGTATTCTTCTGTTTCACGGGGAATAGAAAACTAGACACTCTCAGAAGAGTTCAGGTAACTTGATATGAAACATTGATCTGTGTATCAAAATCTGTACCTGCATGTTCATTCTGTATTAGCTGAATCCTCATCTGACACTTAAAGAAAAATTCTTTACTGAATTCAAAAAGGAAAGCATTATTCTTACTAAGGTTTGTTTGAGTAAAATCTGAGAGCTAAAGGCTTCGCATACAGTGGTCGGCATAATAAAACATTTTCCTCATCAGCAATAATGAAACAAACCAGATGTTCTTTTCTTAAAAACAACAGCTTTCTGGGAGAAATAATAAGATGTTCTACTTTGCAACTGGTGCTTTGTCTCTTTGGGGAAGACCCAGACTTGTTTCTGAGTGGTGATGGTGGGGGTACTTGGGACAAGTGATGTGTAGCAGAGCCGCTAGCATCCCAGTCTGACCAGCTCATGCTCCAATTATAGCTCCATGTGTGGCTCCGAGAAACTGGTTCAAGGAGCATCTGGATACTGGGTCAGCTACAGTTTGCTGTAACATGGGACAAATGGCCTACGATCTGTTTTTGCCCCCTTCTCCTTTGTTAATGCACATGAGAATAGGCCTTCCTTAAAAAAGCCCTTGCTGTCTTTGTTTTAAGATTTTTTTTGAGCAACAGTCTGGTGAGACCAGTCACCTTGGAATGACTATTCCAAAGCGCAAAGAGGATGGCCATTTTGTCCTCCAGGAATTTAGGTTTCTATAAGACAGTGAACAATAGAAAGAATAAAATAATTTTTTTCAGGCAGAATTAATCTGTAGTGATAGAGGTGGTTTTATGGGAGTGGGCAGGAGAGACCCTGCTGGAGGGCTCAAAATCTTGATCTGGGTGGTGGTGACATAGGTGTATGTGTGTGTAGACATGTGATGGAGGTTTATATGTATGTAGACATACACTAAATCTCTGTATACTTAGATTCGTACACTTTACTGTATATAAGTTATAGTTCAATAAAAAGAACCTTAGTAATGGTTTCTGATCAACTTGAAGCCGCCAGATAGAGCAGCCACTGCATGATACTGAGTGCGAATGTGGGCACAAGGCATTTGAGGATCAGAAGCTATTATTGAAAGGGCTCTTCCAAGAGCTTCTGTCTATTACTGATGGGAGATACTGATCTCTGTTCATTTGTTCATTCTTTCATTCAGTATCTGTTGAATACCTCCCTATGATCAGGATTATTCTAGGCACTGTAAATAAAACAGTTAGCAAGACAGTCTGAGTCCCTGAGCCAATATTGTTACTACTCTTCCCTTCCCTGGGATCATCAGTAGCATAGGAATTTAGTTCAGTTTAGCTAACATTTATCAAATATCTACTTTGCCAAGACATATAGGCAGATGGAGGTGGAGAGGGAAGGAATAATTCCTATCTTTAGGGATCTTATAATATGGCAGAGGAATTAAGATTTCTCTATAAGTGAAGTTATGATATGAGACTTTGTCATAAATAATAGAAATACAAGGTTCTGTCTGAGCATGGGAAAGGAATCCGTTGAGGAAACTGAAGAAATGTACCGAGGAGTAGTATTTCAAATAAGCTGTCACGCATGGGTTGACATTGATGGGTTAGTGAAGGCATCCTTAGGTGTAGAGAACAGAGTGGGAAAACTGGAAGAATACAGGGTCTACTTGAGATTACATGATGGTGAGATGAGAAATAAAGCTGGAAATGTGTTTGGAAAGGACTTGCAGTAAAGAGATTGGACTTTACAGCCAAAGAGAGCTCAGTTCTTCTCCAGGTCCTCATTGTAAAGAGATCTGGTATTTGCGTGGAAGGCGTATCCTTCCTCCTTCGTGACCCCAATCTACAGTCGCATCTTACTAACACACGGCTCTGCCTTTTTCCCGCGTCTTCTGTGTATCCATCCCCCTCCTTCTTCCACATACCCAAAGTGGTGAATGAATGGAGTTGGGAACTCTAAGGATAATGGGGGAAAGTCATTTCAGTTACCTCCACCCTCCCAGCCTCATCCATCAATGAATTGCTATGAAATTACATCCTTAATCCTCACTGGCAGAGCCTAACCACCAGACATTGACATTACTATTCCTCCATTACCATTGACATTACTTTGACATTTCTGTTCCTCCAATACTATTGTAGCCCTTTATAAGCAGCATAACTGCTCAAACCACTGGTCCTTCCCCAGTAGTCCCACTTCACCCTTCTCTGCCCCAACTAGCTCACTTTAAAATTCCAGGTAGGTGTCATACCTTTCAGAGTGTAATCTTCTTTTAGACATTTCTGAATGACATTTGTCATTTGGACAAATCAGTTCAACTGATTTATTCTTATTTATTATTTTGCTTTCATATTTATTTTTTATTGAAGTATGATTGACATACAAAAAAACCTGCACATATTTAATTTATACATCTTACAAGTTTGAAGATAAGTACATACCCTTGAAACTTCACTGTATACAATGTCCTAAACTTATCCACCACCTCTAGAAGTTTCCTCCCTCCCTCTTTTTTTTAATAAGAACATTTAATATAAGATCTGCTCTCTTAAATTTTTAAGTATAAAATACAGTATTGTTAACCATGTGTCCTATGCTCTGCAGTAGATCTCTAAAACTTACTCATCTTGCATAAATAAAACTATGTACACCTCTCTAATTCCTCCTTCCCCCAATCCTTGGTAACCACCATTTACTCTGCTTCAGTGAGTTTTGACTATTGCAGATTCCTGATATAAGTGGGATCATGTAGTATTTGTTCTTCTGTGTCTGGCTTATTTCCCTTAGCTCTAATGTCTTCTAGTTCATCTGTATTGTCAAAAAATGTAGGATTTCCTTCTTTTTTTTTTTTTTTTAAGGCTGAATCATATTCCATGGTATCTATATACCTCATTTTCTTTATCTGTGTATCCGTCAGTAGATATTTAAGTTGTTTCCTATTTGCTTCTTTTTTTTTTTTCCTATTGTAAATAGCACTGCAGTAAGCATGGATGTGCATATATCTCTTTGACATCCTGATTTCAATTCTTTTGGGTATATACCCAGAAGTGGGATTGCTGGATCACATAATTTTTTGAGGAACCTCCATACTTTTGTCCATAGTGGCTGTACCAACTTACATTTCCACTAACAATGCACACAGGTTATTTTTTCCCCCACATCCTTGCCAACACTTACTTTAGTTTTTTTTTTTTATTATAACCATCATAATAGGTGTGAAGTGTTATCTCATTGTGGTTTTGAATTGCATTTTCCTGATGATTAGTGATGTTAAGCACCTTTTTGTATTGTGCTGGCTACTTGTGTGTCTTCTTAGGAGAAATGTCTGTTTAGGTTTTTTGCCCATTTTCAAATAGAATTTTTGCTATTAAATTGTAGGAGAGTTCCTTATATATTTTGGACATTAACCGTTTTTTAGATGTATGATTTGTGGACATTTTCTCCCTTTCTGTAGATTGCCTTTTTCACTCTGCTGATTGCTTCCTTTGTTGTGCAGAAGCTTGTTTAGTTTCATGTAGTCCCATTTGTCTGCTTTTGCTTATGTTGCTTGTGCATTTGATGCCATAACCAAGACGTCATTACCAAGGCTAATATCAAGAAGCTTTTCCTCTAGATTTTCTTCTAGGAGTTTTACAGTTTCAGGTCTTATGTTTAAAGCTTTAACCCATTTTGATTTTGGGAATGGTGTAGGATAAGAATCCAACTTCATTCTTTTGCACGTGGATATTCAGTTTTTCCAGCACAATTTATTGAAGAAACTGTCCTTTCCTCATTGCGTATTCTTGCCTCCCTTGATTTATTTTTGAGGTTTCTGTTCTAGCCTCCCACAGAAACCACACTGAACAACTCCCCAGCTTTTCCCCTGATCGTCAACACCTCAGATAAAGGCAAACATAGGATAGAAACCTGTCCCCTAGTCTCTATGTTTTTCCACTGCTCCAGCCACTTTTGTCCTAGGCTGGCCAGGCACATTGCTGCCACTGGGTTTACTCCTGTGACATCACTTAGAATGACCTTCTTCACCTTAATTCAAAGCCTACTAGCCCTGATTCTTCACAGATTCCCCCCACTATGGAAAACCTATAACTGAAACCTTTTAAATCTCTATTTTAACGTACATATCGCAAGGTTGTACTGCATGTATGTAAAGTACCCAGCTTGGTCCCTGAATCATGGAAGGCGTTCAGCAAATAGGAGTTGTTATTATTATTATCATATGATATCATTCAGTACTTAAGTAGGGGGTGTCTTATCTGTGTACTTTCACCTCAGATTTTTTTCCATATCTAAACCGCTCAAGACAGGGCCTCATGCCTCAGGTGTATCGCCCCGTGCTGCTCGATATCCTACTAAGAAGACAGTAGATAGTTCACAAGAACTTGGATCATGAAATGAAAAATGTTTTGTAATAATTTTACTTAAAAGTTCGGGGAGGGGGAGGACTTAAAAATTAATGACTGAAATCAAGTACGGAGATTAGCTGTGCATTCTCATTATTTGTGGTTTTTCTGTTTCCCATTAATACCGTACATAGGGTTGGCAGTAAAATTAAATAAAACACTTTATTTCCCTGAAATGGTAGATGGTTTGAATTCTGGCCACACTCACCCTGTTAATGTGATTAGTACATCCAACCAGATCTACCTTTAGAATGTTAGTTACGAGTAGTGGTTTAGGATTTCCAGTATTTTTGTCTCATGTCTAAAGGAACGTGTGTGTGTGTGTGTGTGTGTGTGTGTGTACAATCCAGTTAGTGAAGCTGTGATGACTGATACCCAGGCTCTCACTGCTACAGATGACTGAAGATGCTTCAGGACGTCTAAGGGGTTCCGTTACTACAGTGTGAACAGTTTGTTCAGGAAGCATCATACTGATTCTCGGGTCCCCAGACTGGAGGATCAGGTATTCTCCACTCTCCTTTATGGTACAAAGTGTCCTCATGATAAGATGAAAATTGCAGAGTGGGGCATAACCATCTGCATTTCATTTCCTGTCCAGAATAGAGTCAGGCCCATCTTGCTCAAGGTCATTAGTTCTAACTATTGTTCCTACAGTGACTTGTATGTGAGGGGGGCATTTAGTAACCACAGCATAAGTAGACATAGTCTGCTTTCCCAGGCAGCAGTGCTGTTATGCGTTGTCAGCATCTTGTTCTTGTACGTGTGTTCCTCTCCATAGCAGGTCCTTGATTAGGGAGTTAAAAATAAATGATAAAATATCATAACACAGAGATTCTTAGTAGGGTGCATGGTGTTCAGCATAAGCAGAAACATATTTGGCACCAGCTATTCCAGTACAAATGGTGGTAGTAACTAGACTGCAGTGCTCTGTATGTGTGTGCATGTGTGTGCATCATTGGTATATGAAATATGAATCAAGAAATAGCTCTTCTCACTTTGTCCATAATCAGGGCTCCTATCACCCTCACCTCATTTTTTTTTCTTCAACTAATGGTTGAAGCTGTAAAGAAATTGAGAATATGGTATTTTGCTAATTATCTTGCTTTCATGTGAAAAAAGGGCCACGTGAAAACAAAATTACTAAATGCCATGGATACAATTTGATTTAGGGCCTGTTGCCCTAATTCACAAGGTCTTGGGCCAGGAAGTGATTTCCCACTTGCCTTATTCACTAGCCCCTTAACCTCAGACAGTGGACTCCTCTAGTTGATTCTGTGTAGTACAAGAAGTATTGATAAGCATGGAGGGTTGTCCACAGAAACTGGCAAAATTTTGATTGCCAAATAGTACCACAAAGAAAAACATAGTCCTACACGTGACAGGTGTGACTTTTGTAGCCCTGTAGATGAGAGTGTAGAGATTAAAACTCGAGTTTGGATTTTGATTCTGGTTGATTATTATGATCATCTCTTATCAAGATGTGACGCTCATTCAATCAGTCATTCAATAAATAGATGCTTGTAGTATGAAGTCTGGCTTCCTAAAAACTAGGTGTTGTGTGGTAATACTATGCAAAAGTTGTCCCTAATGGCTCTTTTTAGGTATCATGTTGCAAATGCTCTTTTCCTTTTATAATTTCCTCCTGACATTTGAATTTTTAAAAAAATCACACAATATAGCATTGGAGGTTTTATCCTCATGTGCTCAATGTGTCAGTCGTAGGCCAGGAAACTGATAGAAGTACAGAATAGACTCCCTTTGAATAATAGAGAAATTGTGAGAAAAGGTACTAATTTGTGATCCATCAATTTTAAAATCTATTTTGCCTGCTAAGAAAAAGCATTTTATTTAGTAGCTAACTCCAGTGATTGCGTTCATACCTGACTGCTGCTGGTTCAAACCTTTAAGCACAGTTAAATAGACTTTAGATTGGTAATAGCTTCTCATGTTATTTGAAGACTTTTTTGTTATTCGTGCCGCAGTGTATTTAGGATATCCTTGCTGTTTTTCACATTGTGTTCTCATAGCATTTATTTCCAAAAAATGATATCCTGTTAGATTAGTTCATCCTGTTAAAAGGTAGACACCCTATTAATTACCCAGTTCAAAGGAAAAATGTTCCAGGAGTGATTCTCAAACTTGAACATGTCTCAGAATCACCAGGAGGGCTTGTGTAACCACAGCCCGCGAGGCTTAACTCATAGCTTCTGATTCAGTGGTTCTGAAATGAGGCCTGGGGATTTGCATTTCCAACAAGTACCCAACAAATGGCGATAATGGCAGTGCTGATCCAGGGACCTCACTTTGAGAACTGCCATGTTATGGTGTAGTACCCAGCAAAAGCCAAACACTCACCATATGTATTAGTTTTCTCTGCCTGCTGTAACAGATTACCACAAACTCAGCGGTGGCTTAAAACAACTCACCTTTACTCTCTTACAGTCCTGGTGGTCTGTAAATCTTCAAAATCAGTTTCACTGGGCAAAAGTCAAGGTGCTGGTAGAGCTGGTTCCTTTGGGTTCCTTGCCTTTTTCATCTCCCAGTGGCTGCCTGTTTTCCTTGGCAAGTGGGCTCGTATTCTTCAAAGCTCATCATGCCAATCTCTGCTTCTGTCCTCAGATGCCTTCTCCTTTTCTGTGGTCAGATCTCCCTGTAGCTCCCTCTTATAAGGATATCTGTGATTATAGTTAGGACCCATCCAGATAAACCAGGATAATTTCCCATCTAAGATCCTTATCTTAATCACATCTGCAAGTTAGTTTTGCCAGTTAAGGTAACATTCACAAATTTCAGGGATTAGGAGTTGGATATCTTTAGAGGCCATTATTCAGCCTAGCACACTGTGACAATCTTTGACTCACCTCTCCTGACCTCTCAGAAGGCGGTCACTAGTCTATTCAGAGAGAAATGCCATTTAGGACATTTAAAGTTGGAGTCATTTTGCGTTGCCTCTTCTGTGACGGTGGAGATGATTTGCAGGTGATAACACATCTGCCTCTGCAATAAATGTTCATGTGATTCTGTTACCGCACAAAGTCACGGAGAGAGAATTTAATTAAATTTTGTAACACGACTGTGATTTTTATTAAGAACTGATATAGCACAAAATCTGAAGTTTCTCTATGGGAGGGTCACATACTCCTTGTCCTTAAAGAGTGTACAGGCTCAGAGATGATATGATTTGCTCACAGGTAGGTTGGACATCAGGTAGCACATGGGAGTTGGTGACAGGGTGCTCAGGGAAGACTGCACTAGGACGCGGTGTTGAGGCTAAAAGATGAAGGCTTCGCTGATGATGAAGAACGAAGGAGGTGAAGGGAGGAACGGTGTTGGGAAAGAACAGAAAGTGGTAAGGCTGTAACTTGGGCAGTGGGGCGTGTGTTTGGGATGACAGAGGAGGGGGCACAGCAAGCATGATGATGCTGATGCTGAGAGGCAGGTGGGGCTGACCGGCAAGTAGTGACTGCCAGCTTGAGAATTTAGCTTCTGTCTGTCCAGAAAAAAAAGAATAAAGAGTTACAGACAGTTGAACTAGTGCTGGAGAAAGGCCACCCGGTTGCAGTGTGAGGAGTGAATTAGAAGTAGCAAAGACTGGAGGCCAGGGGACATGTGTTGGCCATGGCAACGGTCACGAGAGCCGTTGTCCCCACCTTTGGCCTCTGGGCTGAAGAAAATGGGCTCGTGTGTATCCGGTGTAGATTTATGTGTCAGGTATGCCCCCAAAAGTTGTCCATTTCAGACAGATCAAGCATTTCCTGCGTGTTACAGAGGCTTACCCAGTACTAAAGAGGTAGTAATGAGTTTTTTTTTTTTTAAATTAAAGTATAGTCATTTTACAGTGTTGTGTCAATTTCTGGTGTACAGCATGATTCAGTCATACATACCATACATACATTTGTTTTCATATTCTTTTTCATTATAGCTTACTACAAGATTTTGAATATAGTTCCCTGTGCATACAGAAGAAACTCGTTGTTTGTCTATTTTATATATAGTAGTTAGTATCTGCAAATGTCAAACTCCCAGTTCACCCCTTCCCACCCCTTTTCCTCTGTAGTAACCACAAGTTTTTTCTCTATGTCTCTGAGTTTGTTTCGTAAATAGGTTCATTTGTGTCTTTTTTTTTTCCCTTAGATTCCACATATGAGTGATATCATATGGTATTTTTCTTTCTCTTTCTGGCTTACTTCATTTAGAATGATGATCTCCAGGTCCATCCATGTTGCTGCAAATGGCATTGTTTTATTCTTTTAATGGCTGAGTAGTATTCCATTGTATATGTATGTAGACAGACGGACAGACAGACCGCATCTTTATCCAGTCATCTGTGAATTTTTTGAAAGGAGAAAAAAGGAGATAGAATGTTCTCAGTTGTATTTAAAAGTTACTTCTAAGAGAGGGGTGATGGGAGAGAAAAGCTGAAAGTTTAAAAAAGATTTCTCCTATTTCTTTTCCAGAAGAATGACTGCTTATTACCTGCCCCTCCCCCCAAATGTAGCTATTTGTGTTGTGATCTGTTTTCACAGGGGCAGGAAGCACTCCCCCCCACCCCCCATTTAGAGTCTCTATCTTGGCAGGAGGGGAAAAAAACCAAGGGATATCCACATTTTAATGAAGATCATGAATACTTTTTTTTTTTTGGAGGGACAAAAACTGCTTCTTTTTTTTTTTTTTTAAGTTATACTTAGTACATAATACAGATAAGTAAAATACATACTTTCGGTTCTGTGATACTTAGGGGAGAGAAGGCAGCTGACTTTGAGGGAATGAGAAAGAAGTGTATTCAGCCGTGGCGGCCATGTGCTGTCTGTGCTAATCCTGTATTGTGGGATTTAATTGATCTCCTCCTGGACCCTCTGATGTTTGTGTTATGACCCTCATTTAAAAGAGAAAAGATGGGTGGTTGGGTGTAGCGCAGTGCTAGGGGGCACATGCTTAGTTAGCAAGCCCGAGGTCCTGGGTTCAATCCCCAGTACCTCCATTGAATTAAATTAAATTAAATTAAACTAAAAAATAAAAGATAAAAGAAACAGTCTCGAAGATGTTAAGTAGTGGCAAAGTTGGCGTTGAGCCCCAGGTCCTGTGATTTTTTTGCCCACATTCATCCCTGTTAAATTGCCTCTCTTAGTAAAAATACTCCATTGCAATATTCAGTCAAATCCTTAAAAGCAACCCTGCTCAGCCATACTACATTATGTCTTAATGTGGATATTTCATGGCAGGAAAGATGGGAGAGACATGATGAAATGCAGGGATATTTTTAGTTTTATAAGTGTTTTAAGTTCTACTAAAATTGATATAAGCATAAAGTTTCCAGAAATCCTATTTTTCTATTTTTCAACAGAAAAAGCTTTTAACATACTGCGCTAGAAAGTAGAACATTTCATTTTGTAACAGGAAAGCTCTGCTTTTGCCCCCTGCTGACAACTCTGTTTGTATGCCAAGGGTTGACATAAATGGTGTCATCCCTTCCTGACCCGGCTGACTCCTGCTGGTTACGTAAATCTTTGCTCAAGCTTCACCCACCTTCCTCTCCTCCTCTGGGCTGTCTATTTAAGCCCCTGCCTCCCCTGCCCCTTAACACCCTGTGCCACCACAGTAGACGCGGAAGAGCTTGATGGCTGAGCTTGTCACATGTTTACCAGTGTGCTTTCCCAGCCTCATTTTAAGCACCTTAAGGTCAGTTCCTTGGAGTACATTCTTAGTAAATAGTTGTTGAACCAGATCTGCAATTTGTCTGTAAGGTCGATGAGATTCAACTCGTGACTCCGCCATGTTAAGTAAGGTGTATTGAGAAATGAGACAGATTTCAAAACAGAGAAGGGAAAAAAGAAATAGGAACTTGAACATTCTTTAGCTTTTAAAAAAGGAGCTGCTTTCTGCATACGTATGTTTTCTTGGTGGTTGCTTACTTGCTAAAGGTTTAATTTTGATATTAGGGGAATATCAATAGTAAAAAGCCAAAGGAATGTCTGTCCATTTGGGTAGGATACAACATATCCCAATTTTCCATTTTCCTTCCTGTAGGCACTGAAGTTGATGTCTCATTAGAGTCGGGAAGGGACAGGAGTCACAAATGCCAAGAGTGTCTGGTCTTTCCCAATAACTAGCCGGGGGGAAGGTGCCTGCCACTCTGTAGTCCTGTCTGTCCACCACCCAATCATTGACCACGTTTATTACTTGATTCCTAAACAGCTTTCCCTCCTGCTCTGAGCACTGAGAATGGCTCATAAATTGTTAATTCCTTTGCATTTCTTTAGCCCTACCAATAAATATCAATACCATCTTTAAATGAAATAGCACAGCTCCTGAAGCATTTAAATCACCAGAAAATTAATTCATAGAGAGATGCTGGGGCAATTTAAAGTACTTTTTTTCCCTTTATCTATTTATGACCTTCCAGAGGCAATATCTGCTGGCTTTTCTCTACTTAATCTGACTTCCAGGGCTTTTTGGATTCTACTTACTAGGTCTACTTGTGCATTAGTGTGTCCCTTCAATTATTACACCAATCTCCTTCACGGGATTTCTGTACAATTGTGAATATGCATTTTTGTTTCTCCTGCTACTAAATAAAGACATCTTCATAAAAGCATCAACCATTACTCATTTCCCACATCTCTTTTTTATCAGCATCCTCTTCTTCAACAATACAGAGGTAAACTTTTGCTTTTAGGATTGTGGCAATCCCGTGGATTGGGCAGGGTAGAGGGTGGGCAGGAGTGAGGAATAGCTTGAGGAGATTGGGTGTGTGAATGAAAAATGTTGCCTGACATATCAATAAACAAAGGATGCTGCAGCCGTCAAGTCATCAGCCATTACCGTGCCCCCGACAGTAAGCTAGAGGGAACTCAGAATGGAAATAAGTGGGCTCCCCAGCCTCTGCAGCCACCCTCAGCAGTGCCCCCTGAGGAGACTCAGGGTGGGAAGCCCAGGATACTGGCCCTGGAGAGCTAAGGTGCGTATCAAAGCAAGGATTTCAGAGAGCCCAGACTTTTGCATCTTTCCATACATAGAAAAGCATAAGATTCCTTAACTGGAGATAACTGGTTTTCTTTTAATTAACAGTAATCTTTTGATGTTTTGACTACCTGATCTCTGTTGCAAAAACTCACATATCCTGGATCCTCCCTTGCCTCTTTGCAGCAGCCTCTTAGAAAGATCTGAGAGACCGCATCCTGTGCTTGAAGTCCTCAATAAGTCTGCCGAATAACTGTCAACTTTTAGGTTGCACATTGTTTTTTTTCAGTCAACAGTTTATAAGAGAAAGGGAAGTGGGAATACTGGGGAGAGAAAGTTTCTATTTGTGAAGGAATGAAGAGATCTTCTTGGGAAGTAAATGCTTACCCTGTGCTGTAATTTTTCTTAAATGTTAATAATTAGACTTGCGAACTAACTTATATAGCAGTACTGAGATGACTAAAGAGAAGAAGCTGACTTGTGCTGTTTTACAGTGATGCACATTACAGTGATGCAGTTTTGTATAGCAGACCCAGTTCTATTTTTACCTGGGTTTTCATATTTTATGAAGGTGGCACTTTTCTCTTCCTCTTCCTAAGGATAATTTGTTAGGCCCAAACAGTACGTTTCTTTTCCAAAGCAATCCTTTATGCTCATGTTGCTTCCATAGTCTTTGGAACAATAAGAAGTTAGTTCTGTGAATTAAAGAGAGTAAGGAAGCAAATAATTCACTTAGGGTTTTTTAAGTGACTTCAGTCTGAGACAGGGCTAACACATCTAAACCCTGGTCCTGTTTCCATTTACGTGTCTTTCGAAAGAATGGCTGATGGCCCAGTTATCAGGCAGTTCATAGGACAAGGCACTACTACTATGGTGATTGGTCATTTATCAGCTGGTAAAGCAGGTTCATGTGGTATATTGTGTACAAGTCTCCTTTTCATACAGGATCTCACTTTGTTTTTCTGCAGCTTCATGATAATCCTAATATTGTTAGACCTTGTGTGAGACCTGTTAAAAAATGGTTGTAAGTGACTGTACTGCGATTGCATTTGCTGACAGGCAGTGGTGACGCTAATTAAGACGAGAACTCACTTCCTAGAAACTAGTCATTAGGGTCACCAGTGGGTCTGTGGCCAGAAGCTTCATTAATTTGAAAATTTTCACTCTCTGAGGCCAGTTGACCTCTGGATTTTTGCCTCTGTTCACAATGATGATCAAAACATTGCCTCTAAAAATGGAATATCAGCTAATGATAGGAACAAATTTATGAATGACTAATTTCAAGAGCTAAATGTTCATTTAGTTACTAATGTATTGCTTGATCATAGGGATTGGGTCATGTGGCTGTTACCTGATCTCTGGTCCTTTGTTTTTAAAGAAGACTCAAGTGTATTCAGTAAACCACATAATACATTAACGGTCTGTAAGTCCACTAAGTCCTGCTAAGTAAGGTAAGGACTTAGGGGTATTCAAAAAGGGGGAAAATAAAGAATCGATACCTGTTTTTTAAACATCCCTGTATTAGTTGTAATTCAACTTTAATCAGACCTGAACAGGTAAAGTGATAAATGAGGCTACCAATAAATGAATAAATGGACAAAATAACTTAAAACCAATTTGTTGTTACTCAAGCAATGACAAAAATATCCTGGGAAATCTGGCTCTCCCCTCATCCTCTGCCGCTGAGCACACAGGGAGCCTATTGTGACAGTCTTAGGGAATCACACTGTCCCTCTTGCTCTCTCACAGACACGCAGATGCACACTCTCACATTCATTCAGTTTCGTTCCTTGTACGAGTAGATGAAAATCATGTCAGAAAAACAACTAGGATAACTGTTTTAATTCTGGGACCAGTTGACTGTGTTCCCCTTTTCTGTCCAATGTCAAGATAGGGAAGCAAGCCAAATGCCCACTGATAGATGAATGGGTCAAGAAGATGTGGTGTATACACACATGCACACACAGGGAGGAGGGGTTGGGGAGAGAGGGGTACAGAGAGAGAGGGAGAGGGAAAGAGGGAGAATGAGAGGAGGGGGAGAGGGAGAGAGGAGGGGAGAGGAGAGGGAGACAGAGGTGGGGAGACAGGGAAAGGGGAGAGAGAGAGAGGGAGGGGGGAGACAGAGAGGGAGAGGGGAGGGGAGAGAGAGGAAAGAGAGAGAGAGGAAGAGGGCAGAGAGAGGGAGAGAGGGGCAGAAATTTTACTCAACAGTGAAAAAGAATAAAATCTTGCCGTTTTCAACAACATGTATGGCCCTAGAGGGTATTATGCTAAGTGAAACGAGTCAGACAGAGACAAACACCATATGATTTCACTTACATGTGGAATCTAAAATAAAACAAATGAAGGAACATTTTTGAAGAAAATCGTTTAAAGGTTTGCAAATCCCTTAGAAGAACAATGGAATGTACTAAATATTCTGTTTGTAAATGACTGTTTTTCTAATGAAAGTATGAAGAGGAGAGACTTAAACCCCAGGATGCACCCAGGTGGGCTCACCACAGCTACAATTTCCAATGGCTGCTCCACTTTTATTGATAAGGGGACCTTTTTCAGCTAGAAGGGTCTGATACAGATAACGGCCATCTAGATTACATCGGGGACCCTTCATAAAACAAAGACGTTCATCTGCAGGTAGAATTTTCCCTCTGCAATACACAGAAGGATTACAGTTCTCCTTCCAAAGAGAAGATTTAAGAACCTTGTCCTAGAATTACATGTCCTGAGGACCTGTGGTGTGCTCCACTGGTTTAATTATCTCAAATATTTGTGAGTTATTGTTTTCAATTATCTGTTATGTTTTTAAACCTTCATCACTGTTATTTGGTTCCCCTAGTTTCTGCTACTAATCTAGGACATCTCTTCTGTGGACTGCTGCAGCAGAGAAATGCTGTCTCCTGCCAGCAGAGCTAACGACTGTGACAGTAAAATTCTGCCAAAACCAATAAATGAATTGGAACTTACAAATCCCCGTCTTAGCAATAGGCCCTGAGACCTGGAAAATATTCCTTTTTAATAAATAGTTAGAAAATCATCTGCTTGGAATTGGTTGTCAGATGGCCCCTTTTGGCACCAGGTTGACATTGGAAAGGAAAGATACTAGGATGAGATGATTCTCATTATTAGCCATTCTGTCCTGTGTGTCTCTCAATATATCTTCCTAATGAATTTTAAAGCTGAAAACCTTTGGCTTTAAATTACAAAGCGCTTAAACTCATAAATTTGGTTTCTTCATGCATCTCAGGAATCAAAAAAAAAAAACATAGCCTAGAGAAAGAAATTACAAGTTGACAGAGTAATATCACAGAAAATGTTATATAAAATGATTTAATTGGATTTTGGTTTTAGTCATTGGAATAAGGTGTTGCCAAAATCAAGGTTATAGGTGCTGTTTGCCTTGAAGGTCTGTGACTTGGTTATACATTTTTTTTAAATGTATGCTGTAACTTACAAGCAAGATGTATAGAAACATGTGGATGAATCATGGTGGCCACACCAGCGCAACACCAGCTCTCAGTATGCCCTGGGCATCAGTCAGTGGTGGAATTTCATGTGAAATTATGTTTATGTCACGACATTTCAAGTCCTGTCACTTGAAGATGAGTAATGATCCCAGGGCTGAGCTCATGCTTTTATAGAGGGCATTTACTTTTATAAAGCACAGACTATTACTCTTATTGATAATCTGAAGAACTCTGTGGTAGATGAAGAATCTGAAGACCAGAGAGATCAATCTGACCAAGTTCCCTTCTTGAAACATCTGAGGCACGACCAGGATTTTAACCAAAGCCTGCCTGTCTGAAGTTGAGTGTTACACGCTGCTAGACCACAGCCATATACGTAATCCTTAATTATAAGGACAGTGTGCCTTTTGGCTTCCAAGAGGAAAGCACCATCCTTGCTTGTGTCTTCTTGTTAAGTCTTCTCAAGGTTGATAGACCTTTTCCTCGTAATTGATTCCAGAGGATTAGAAAGAGAGCCTTGATGGCGGCAGCCTCTTATTCCAAAGCAGTCATTGACTCGCAGGTGATGAGAGCACTCATCCTGAATTGACTTGTGAGCAAAGAGAGAAACGTGTGTTAGTTTTAAAGGGATAAATGCACATTCAGGAGTTTCTGACAAAAAATATTCTCAACTGTCTGGGTTTTGAATGGAGTCTGGGGTTCTGGACAGTCTGTGCTACTTACCTAGGATGAATTTCCATGATAGATCCTTAGCTCCTCTGGCTTTGGAGCTTTTCTTCTTCTGAAGCAAGTGAAAGACCTGGACCTATGATTATATATACATTTTTAAAAAAAGAACTTGTCTCAACCTGGACAGAGATTAAGTTTTCAGAATTAATAAAATGTAGAATCAAATGAAAAATCAAAAGTACACAGAGTCAAAGTTCAGAAAATAGGGCTGAAGAAGCAAAGTTCCAAGAGGAACTTCTAGAGTTCCCAGAGTTCCTTCTAGCCACGGGGTGCCAGCTGTTTCACCTGTCACCTATTTTACTTGCATCTGGACAGGTGACAATACTTATTTGTACATGCTTGTTTGGTGTGTCATGGTATTGTGAACTTTTAGAAAAATCTGTGTACTATTTATATTTCATAGGTTAAGATTGTGGAGAATTTAGAATGATTCTCATTGGACCACTTTAACTCCGCCCTAGTTTAGGCTTGATACTTGTGGCAATTGAATGTTCTTTCCAAATGGAAACGTCAGGGCATTGGCAGAGACGTGGGCAGGTTGCTAATTTCCCTAGAGAGGCTATTCTGAACTTCACCATGGTGGGCAAGCTGTACCGTAGTGTTTATGCTTAGAGAAAGAATTTTTGTTAAGTAAATACTTCCTCATTTGATCACTTCAGTAACCCATGTGAAAGTCCCAAAAGGGTATGGTTTATCTGATATGTTCAAAAAAAGAAAATTGCTACATATGAAATAGAGAACAAAGGGGGAAAACAATTGGAGGAGAAGAGGATTGCCTTATGAACGCTTTCATGAATAGTTAACAGGGCTGACTGGAGAAAAATAATGAAATCAACAGTTTACTTTTAGAGTCATCTTACCTCTCTTTTCTGCACCCTATTTCTTTCTTTTCCTAGACATTGGCTCCATACCTAGCTTCCTAAAGACACTGAACATGTTTTCCAACCAAAAATAGAACACATGAATTAACAACAGCAAAAAATTAATGCTTTTTCTAAGAGCAATAGGCATTCTGTGAGATACAGTTTATATATTAATGTGTAGGAATTTTGAAGACATTTTGATAGTATATAAAATATTAGTGCAGAATTTTTGACGACTGAAAATATATTAAGAAAACCCAAGGTGTTTGATCTCTGCATCTAGACACCTATTTCTTACCCAAATCTTCTATTAAAACTTAAAAAAAATTCCTGAAAGGCCTTGCTTTCAGCTGTCATTAAGGAAGGCGCGGACACCACTGTGTCAGTGGCTGATAGTAGTTTGTATTACTCTTCCTAGAACAATTGGCATTTTTCTAGAAAACTAAATAGATGGTATTATCCTTAAGAAATGGATCCTCAATGGTGGGGTTTTCCAGCTTGGTCAATGAGTATATAGGAGGTATTGTGCAGATTGCTGATACCATTCTTTCAGAAGTAAGCTAAATGGAGTATTTCTCAGGCAGTGACTCATCAGATGGCTAATATCTTTGGGAGAACCATGTGTCAGATGAGGTGTTCAAGGTTTGGTGAAAACCAAAAAACAATAGAAAAAAAAAATTGGTGTTGTCATAGCTATTTCCTCTACTAGGAGTTCCTCATATGCTGCAAAAAGCCTGTGATGTAAATTACCACAATTGAAATTGGTTTTTACTTATGCTTTATTTATTTTATTTATTTTTTTAATGGAGATACTGGGAATTGAACCCAGGACTTGTGCATGCTAAGCATATATTCTACCACTGAGCTATATCCCCACCCCCACTACATTGGTTTTTGTCCTTTTTTTAACCTCAGGAAGAATTTTAAAACAATTGGTTGTTAGGCTGAAGAACTAACTAAAGAATGTGTGTGGGACTTGCCTTTGGTGTAGGTTATGGGTTTTCTAAATTGAAATATAGTTGACGTACAATATTATGTCAGTTTCAGGCATACTACATAGTGATTGGACATTTACATACATTATGAAATGATCACCATGATAAGCGTAGTAACCCTCTGTCCCCATACAAAGTTATTACAATACTATTGACCACATTCCTTGTGCTGTATATTATATCCCCATGGCTTATTTATTTTAGAATTGGAGATTTGTATCTCTTAATCCCCTTCACCTATTTTCCTACCCTCCCACTCCCCAAGCCAACCATTTGTTCTCTGTATCTATGAGTCTGTTTTCATTTGGTCTGGTTTGGTTTGTTTTTTAGACTCCACATATAAGTGAGGTCATATGGTATTTGTCTTTCTCTCTCTGGCTTATTTCACTTAGCATAATACCCTATAGATCTATCTGTGTTGTCCAAAATGGCAATATTTCTTTTTTGATGGCTGAGTAATATTCCTCTGTGTGTGTGTGTGTGTGTGTGTGTGTGTGTGTGTGTGTGTGTGTACATCTTCTTTATCCATTTATCTATTGATGGACACTGAGGTTGCTTCCATATCTTGGCAATTGTAAATAATACTGCAGTGAACATTGGGTCACATATATCTTTTCCAGTTAATATTTTTGTTTTCTTCAGGTAAACACCCATAGGTGAAATTGCTGAATCATATGGAAGTTCTATTTTTAATCTTTTGAGGAACCTCCATACTATTTTCCACAGTGGTTGCACTAATTTACAATCCCACCAACAGTGCACAGGGATGTGGAGACATCTTTGCCAACATTCATCATTTTTTGTCTTTTTGATGAGAGCCATTTGGATGTGTTTGAGGTGGCATCTTATTGTGGTTGGTGTAGATTGTGTTTTAAAATAGCAATGCCTGTTTAGTCTTTAAAAATACTTTTGTAGTCCTGTTTATATTTACTTAAGAAGCAGAGACATTCTTTTTTGCATTAGAACGTAGGGAGTATGGGGGTGAAGATACGATTTTCCCATCTCCACTCACTCCCCAATCTAGAGAAACATCAGGATGGCTCCAGTCCATTCAGTTTAATAAACAGCTGTTGAAGACTTGCTGTGCTGATACTAGGTCTGCAGAGATAAAAAGAAACCCATCTCTGTTCCCAAGGAATTTACTTTATAAGGAAGTCCGATTGGGTAGATCAACACATCTGGCTTGGTATATATTTATGAATATTTTAATTCATTTCTATTCCCTTTAAATTGTAGACTTTTCTCCTTTTACTATATTCTACATTACATCCAAATGTTACACCATCTGCTTGCCTGACACATTACAAATGTGGATTACTGGACCAAGCTACACAAAGTGCCACTGGACTTTGACCCCATACTCCCCAGACCCCTGCTGGATTTTTAAACCCCTCTTGAAGAAGTCCAGCAGAAGCAGTGTGGGAGGCTGAGCACAGGGCTCTGCTGTGGACCGAGCTGCATGAATAGAACATGCCATGTTGCTTGCTCTTGTATGGACCTGCCGCCATAGCATGTCGTAAGAGGCAGAGTCAATTAAAAAACTGTCTTCTTTTGGAGAAATTAGACATTTCTGTGGGCCAGTTTCTGATGCCTCATCATTCTGACATGATGAAATTAATAGCTGAATGTAAGCCCTCCCCCTCCACCACCGTCCCTACAATCCCCCCATCACCATCAGTCCTGCAACCTGTAAATACGGAACAAGCATTCCTTTACATGATATTAATGTCTTTATTATCTAGAAGGGGCCTAAACCTTGCCAGAAAGCAGAGCTGTTCCATAGTAAGCCTTTCTGATTTTGTGGTGGACCTTTTGTAACTCTGATCTGTGTAATGTGGGGTATGCTGCACGGCCACAGTTACGTGAGTAGGCTGAGCCAGGCTGCTGGACTGGAGTCTTGGTTTTGCCATTTCCTAGATGTGTGACGTGTTGCAAGTTACCTTCCCTGTGCCTCAGTTTCCTTACCTGCAAAATCAGATGATAACTGGACCTGCCTAAGAGCCTTATTATAAGAATGGATTGAGCAATGCCTGGTCTGTAGTTTATGCTCAATATAAATAATAATATAAACAGAAGACCAGCTTCTCTCTTTTAGGGGCCTAGAGATCCCAGGGAAGTAGATTTGAGCTGACCCATGTAGTAGAACCTGGAGGCTCCACTGCCTTCATCTCAGTATGATGAAACATGCTCATCATATTTTCTAAGAAATAAGCTGACCTTGTTCCCGATTGCTCCCTTACTCACATCAGGTTGTAGGCAGTCATCTCTGGCTTCTGTGCCAGCTAGGCTCCTGATCCTCCGCAGAAGAGGGAACACTTTACTGGGGCAAAGGAGCCTGTATGTGGCTGGCAAGGACCACAGCCCCCAGGACTGGGTATGCACAATGCCCTGTTAAAGGTTTAGGTGAGAGAAAATTCAAGGACGTGTGTGTAAATAGTGTGGATTGAGTGTTTGCTATTTCATGTATGTATCCATTCATTCATTCTTCACAAAGCCCTTTGGGGTTATGAAAGTGAGGCACAAAACTAATGAAACTGGGGTACAAGAAAGTCAAGCACTTCACCCAAGTTCTTACAGTAAATGACATGGTGGGACCATCCTTTGACCTCATGCTGACTGGTTCCCAAGCCTTTAGATTGAACTGGCCCCCTTCCCAAATGCTTTTGTGAATTACATTTGGTGTGTTGCCATCAGCTTCTGCTGGGGGTCACTATAAGCAGAAGTTTTATGAAATCTGTCTGTTTGGATGTTACGAGCATAGGAACAGGATATTCTGTGTCACACAGTATCTTCCTTGTGGGAGTCTTCCAACAAATTTCTCTCCATTCTTAATAATGAAAATAGGTAAACTCCCTGAGCAGATTACAGATTACTCTGCCTTTTTTCCCTGAACATTGTAAACCGCACTCTTTTGAGTTGATTACTAGAAAGCTAATAACACTTGTAGCCCATCCTCGATTTCTCGTTATAGTTTTGTCAACCTTGCCTTCAGTTTGTCACTATCTTTTCTTTTTATTTCATTTCACATTTGAAAGTCATTTTTAAATTCAGATTATACATGCACACGGAAAATGTCCAAGTGGTGTAGAAGAGTATAAAAATGAAAAATCTCCTTCCCTCTTTCCCCCACCAATTCCTACCCTTAGTTTTTTAAGTACTTCTTGTGTATGTGGAAGATATGCATTAATACTGTATATGTGCATTATTTTGAATAACAGAATCAAGCTAATATACATTGTCAATCACATTATTTTAAAATTTCTATTTTAACTAGAGAAATTATAAGATGTGTAAATAAAAGAAAAGTTAATGCTAACCCCTACCACCAATCCCCATCTCTCCAATGTATGTATGCAACATTAGCACTCCTCATGGTACCTAATGTTATTCTAGTATTATCTTTCTATATTGTCTGGTTTTTCTTCTTCTTTTTTTTAATCACCTGAGTTCTGAACTCTTTGCAAACCTGGATTGTGGCTTGTTCATTATAATGTCCCTGGTGCCTGGCACAATGATTAGCACAGAGTGAGCATTCAGTGTACAGTTAACACAATCCCCCACTTGAAAGAACATATATATGAAGAAATGAATGCCATTTTCTTTGTCTAGAATATTCCAGAAAAGAACCAAAATGGAACCTCAGTATTGCATTGTGACACAAAGCAAGAAAACAAATTATTTTCTACTTAGTGGAGGAGAACACTCAGATGGCATGAGAATGTGGAAGTGCTCTAGTTGGAATGAGTGTGTGCTTCCTGTTGCAAATACAGCAGCAGGGGCACGCCAGTCCTTATACAGGCACTTGGGAAGCGTGTGGAATAGAAATGAAAATTCTGTACATGTGTACGTGGCTGGCTGGGAAATGCACTCAGCAAAACATTCAGCACATCTGTTGAGCAGCCTTTATGTGTGGGACCCTGAGTTGCGTTCTGAGGACACTGCGATCAAGTTGTGGTTCCTGCCCTTAAAACTTCTACAGACAAGGGAATCTAGAACCTAACTTTACTCCCTTCCCTGTCCCTGTCCCCAGATAACAGAGATTTGAGAGAACTTCCCCTTTATGTTACCACATGCCTGGCCAGTTACCATCTATTGAGCTTTCCCCTCCTCTATGTTCTGTCAGTCTTTCCTTTTTATAAGGTCGCTGGTAATGTTTTTACCTATAACTAGTAATGCTTTATCATAGTAAAGCTTTTCTTTTTTTCTTCTGAAGAGTATGATTGGAACAACTATTATTGATTAAATGTCTTTAGACTGTATTCCAGCCTCTGTAAGATGTATGAAACAAACATATAGTAAGAAAAAATGTGTTTATAATATATTCTGACCACTCCTGGTGACTTTTTAAATATGTTCAAAGGAAGTCTTTGAATAGTGTGTCTTCTTTGTGAGAAAAACAGTAGCAACGCCGTCGTTCTCTTTGGGTGTCCATTTTCTCTAAAGATTTCACACAGTCTGTCCCTGTTACAGAATCTTTTTCATTATTTCCTTTTTGCTTCACTTTGGTTCTGAAGCCCTTTGAAAGAAAAATTTATCTAGGTGAGTTTGTTGCACTGTGTGGGGGGAAAGTTGACCTGGAAGCAATTTCAAAGTTGACCACCTTTCTCCTAGAGTATACGCTATGATCTCTTGAAATTTGATGTTTAATCATAAAGGCATAATAATTAGAAATGTCTTCTGATTTTAATGTGACAAAACCAAGAATGGTATGTTTAAGTAAATCTAATCTGTAGGGGGTTCCTATCTGGGATGGAGGTGGGGGTCAAGGATCCCATGTGGTCAGGATAATTTGGATTACTTCTGAACATTAGCAGGTCTGGGGTATCTGTGTCTCGAAAGGTTGCAGGTGTGACTCAAGAAGGGAAAAGGAGAAACTAAATTAAATTCAAGTATTATTGTATCACAACAATGAACACGCTAGAAAAATGCTTATTTAAATTTGCTATCGTTGATGCCTTTAGTTATGGTTCCTAAGTGAAATGAAGATTAAGAAATCATTTCAATTAACCATGTACAATCACCTGCTAGACTATCAGCTGGAGAACTGTGATATCTATTAATTATAAATATTTCCCAAGTACCAAACGCATCATTTGTAGACAGGCTGTAATTTACAAGTTATGGGCAATGAGTGGAAAGGAGCACAGTGGTCCCCATTTTTCACCTCTGACAAGACCTTTCGCCACATTTAAGGTTTCAGGAAGGCACTCGACAGTCCTTATCTTCTGCTTGTATTTCCAGTTATTCATTAGTAGTTCAGAGCGTTATTGTTTCTCTAGAGCAAATTTAACCCTGACATTTTCACTCCTCAGATTTAGAATTAGATTTTGTCTTTCTTGCATGCATCCAAGGCAGGCAATGTAAAATTATCAGGGATATTTAGCTAAGAATCACCAGCACCTTTGAAAACAAGAATCCCTGCAGAGAGCCAGCTACACGAAGTAATGAGATACAGAAGCACTAATACTGCAGGCTTCCCACTGGGATGCAGCACAAATGTCTGCATAGGATGCTGCGTGCAGCTGTGCTTGATGGAAAATGTTACATTGGCGGTGCTTTGGGGCTGCTTTTTTCTGTCTTTTTTTATTATATTGCTAAGGATCCATGGATATAGTTTTCAGATTGTTTTTACCAAAAGATTTATGCAAATTGATGGGCTTACAGTTATACTGCTCTTTCTTTTAAATAAGCATATTCTGTTCTCTAATAAAACAGTTGGCAACACATCAGGACAGACTTACTAAAATCACTGAAATCTCAGTAATAATTGTTTTCGGTTGAGATCCTTGAGCCCTGGTGTATGTTCAAAGCTATCTCTATTTTTGAAATTTATATACAGTTTCTCATACTCCTACAAACCTGGCTTTTCTGTTTTATTTTTGCTAGTTAGAATACACTTTTTTCTGAGCAAAATGCAGTTATTTTGGAGCCAGTACATTTCACATACTTTTTTGTGTTTTCTGTTGATTTTTTTAAATTTTTTTTAATGTGTGCATGTTTGCATTTGAGAAATGAAGACATTTTACCAGTCATTAAACATTTAACATGTGTGATTTTTTTATTGCAATGTAAAGTGCTGTTTTAGCTACGATTAGAAATAGGAGCTTTATTAGAGTTGTATTGCATTTTAGCAGGAATTTGCTTTCCATATTAACTCTAGAGTTAACATAAAATATATGGTTAATCCATAAACGTCCTCAATAATGTATTTAGCTCTTACTGATTTCTGCATTCCCCACAATGGTTTCTTTTGGCTAGTACAGTTGTACAGTTAAATAGTAAATGAAAAGCCAGTGGGGAAGTGTGAAAGGAGTCCAGCTTGTGAAAGCCTGGCTCCGAGGCAGTGTCTGAAGGGAGCAGCTATACACAAAAACCCTGGAAAGAAAACTAGACTCCGAGCCGGGCTCCACCAGCCCAGGCTCCCACAGGGCAGGGAACCTGTTGTCCAGTCTCTGTAGCATCCTGCCAAACATGTGGCTGACACATATTAGAAGCTTAATAACTATAGAAATGAAGATGCAAATATGCCATGTGGAGTGGTCAGACTTAGCCAAAGGTCTCAAAATAAGGCCGGGGATTAAAAAATATTTATACATTATCCCAGTGGTACATGAGAGGGAGCGTGTTGTTAGGACTATGGTTTCTTGGTAAAGCTAGGACCCCCTTCAGCTCAGAGCTGTAGGCAGTTGATGCTGTTGCACATTTACTTAGCACTGTGTGGTTTTCTTCTTCAAAATCTGATGCTGAAAAGACGCTCTCTCTTTGCCTCATCTACTGCGAGAATGAAGACTACTCTCACCAATCAGACTGTCGACATTCCAGAAAATGTCGACATCACTTTGAAGGGACGCACAGTAATTGTGAAGGGCCCCAGAGGCACCCTGAGGAGGGACTTCAATCACTTCAATGTAGAACTCATTCTCCTTGGAAAGAAAAAGAGGCTCCGGGTTGACAAGTGGTGGGGAAATGCGAACAGTAGCCGGTTCTTTTCTATCTGTAGTCATGTACAGAACATGATCAAGGGTGTTACACTGGGCTTCCGTTACAAGATGAGGTCTGTGTATGCTCACTTCCCCATCAACGTCGTTATTCAGGAGAATGGTTCGCTTGTCGAAATCCTAAATTTCTTGTGTGAAAAATACTCACAGGGTTTGGATGAGGCCAGGTGTTGCTTGTTCAGTATCTCAAGCTCAGAAAGATGAGTTAGTTCTTGAGGGAAACAATATTGAACTGGTGTCAAATTCAGCTGCTTTGATTCAGCAAGCAACGACAATTAAAAACAAGGATATCAGAAAATTTTTGGATGGTATCTATGTTTCTGAAAAGGAACAGTTCAGCAGGCTGATGAATAATACCTAAGTTGTCCGGGTACAGAAAGAGCAAGATGCCAGATGACTCTTCAGATTCATTTGTGATACCTTAAGGATACAATAAAAGCAGTGTTGATTGAGGGGGGGAACCTGATGCTTTTGAGGTACTGATTTGTAGTAATGCTCCCAAAGTTAAAAGTGATAGTACGTATTAAAACCCATTTTTAGTTAGGTTGGTGACTCAGGGCTTTTGGACTTCTGAAATCCTATACTGTTAAGGGTTATAGTTTTAAAGTCATGCAGAAGATCATAGGAAAATGCGAGGGCAGTCTAGTAGTTCAGAAATGCTACTGGAATGCAGACTTTTGAAAACAATTCTGATCTAAAATTCTACATATTTTCTCAGTAGAGATTTTGGAAACTGTATAAAATGAATGTATGTCGATTTCTTTACTGTCATTCATATACATATGTGTCCTGGTTTACTTTATATTATTCCTTACATTTTCACTTATTCCGTGGTGTTTCCCCGTGTCTGAGTAATATGTGACAATGTTATTTTAACAGTTACATAATAAACCATTGTGTGCACGGATTCACCATAATTTACTTAAGTATTCTTGTAGTGTCATGTATAATGCCAACTTTAAAAAAATCTCTAAATCTTTCTCCAGTCTTAAAATTATTGGAATCTTTTTGTCTTTGATAGATTTGGAGTCGGTTGAAAACAAGCAAACACACACACACACCCCCCTCCCAAAGAATGCTGCTTTTCAGTAACAAGGAATCGCCACCATATTCCCTCTTTCCCCTCTCCCTGCAACTGGGCACAGCTGGCAGAGAGAAAGGATGCTTCTCCCTCTGTCTGGGAGTTGTAGGAACTCCATCCAGCCATTCAAAGAAGCCTTTTTGCTTCACCCCTGTGAAAAGCGGCTGTTACCTCTCAGAGCCTGTTCCCCCTGCTCCCGACCTGGACACAGTGCTGCCAGCTCAACAGCCCTTGCCTGCCTTGCAGCCAGGAGCCACAACCATATGTGGGTTCATAACATGCATGAGAAGAGCGGTGGAAAGTGTCTTCCGGGAAGCCTCTTCAAAGGAGAATGCAAGGACCTTCCTTATTTCTTCCTGCTTCCTCCCACTTGGATGTGAGGGCCCTGGGAGATTTCTTGAATCATAGGAACTAGGCCCACACCCTAGGCGTGGCAGAGCCATGAGTTAGAAGGAACCCAGGTCCCTGATGACTTTGTGGCACCATGGCATCACAGTCCTGGCTGGCCGAGCTCCAGACATTTTAGGAAACACACGAGTGCCTGCCTTTTCTTAAGTCTTCACTGCTTTGAGGTGTTCTGTTCTATGATGCCAGCCTAACCAGTATCTTTTCTAGGATCTGTCCATGTGACTATGTAAGAGATTTCATGGCAGAGGTGAGTAGAAAGGTTCACGAAAAGATGGTTTTTACTAGTAAACAACCACACATTCTGCAAGTGCATATTTCTCCCCAAGTGTATGAATCTCACAGTTTGGACTTCCCATAATAATTGCTTCTACTCTAGCGAAAAAAAAATTAAGAATGGAAGATGGTGGATATAATAAAAATTATTCAAAAATTTGCTGCCATTTACTAGCAATAATCATAGTATTAAGTGGTCACCTTCACTGACTGAGCACTTTCTATGTGTCCACCACTGTGGAAGCATGTTACACGGGAGATCTCCTGGAATCCACAGCACCCACAGGTGGCAGGAACTATTATATCCCTTTAGCAGATGAGGAAATTACTCCCCAGCCCTGCCCTGGTAATCCTCATCCCCCTTATCCCGTCTCCTTTTTCTTTTTCCTCTTGCCCTCATCACTTTCTCACTTGCTGTATAATTCACTGTCTCTGTTGGTTTATTGTTTATCACATGCACAGTAGAACAGAAGATCTTTGAGGCCAGGTGTCTTTGTGTGCTCACTGCTGTATGCCTCACACCAGTGATGGTGACCAACATACAGTAGTCACACAACAAATTCTCACTGAAAGGAAGTAACGTGTATTACTTTGCTCAAGAAGACTCTGAATTGTTATGCTGTATTATCTTTCAAGCTGCTTGCTTTCTCAACTGTTGACAAAGTGCTCTTCTGAACTGGTTATTGAATTGCTTGACGTTTTTAAGGTAATGTTCTCTTTTTAAAAAAATTTTAATAGACTGTATTTTTTGTACAATTTTAGGTTTAGTGAAAAATGGAGCAGAAAGTACAGAGCCCCCCTCTATCCATCCCTCTGTGGTATTAACATTTTGCATTAGTGTGGTACTTTTTTTGATTTACAGTATTGTGTTAGTTTCAGGTGTATGGCAAAGTGATTCAGTTATACATTTTATATATGTGTGTGTATATATATATATATATATATATATATATATATATATATATATATGTATGTATATGTATGTATATTTTAGATTCTTTTCCATTATAGGTTATTATAAGATATTGAATATAGTTCCCTGTGCTCTACAGTAGGTCCTTGTTGTTTATCCATTTTATATATAGTAGTGTGTATCTGTTAATCCCCAAAATTTATCCCTCCCCTGCCCTTTCCCCTTTGGTAACTATAGTTTGTTTTCTATGTCTGAGTCTATTTCTGTTTTGTAAATAAGTTCATTTGTATCACTTTTTAAGATTCCACATATAAGTGACATCATACGATATTTGTCTTTCGCTGGTGGTGTGATACTTTTGTTGTAGTCAGTGAGCCATAGTTTAGTCCAGGGTTCACTCTTTGTGCTGTGTGTTCTGTGGGTTTTGACAGATGTGTAATGGCATGTATTCACCATTACAGTATTATACCAAACAGTTTCACTGGCCTAAAAGTCCTCTGTGCTCTGTCTGTTAACCCCCACCCTCCAACTCCTGGCAATCACTGATCTTTTTTACTGTCTCCATAGTTTTGCATTTTCCAGAAAGTCATATAGTTGGAAACTACAGTGTGTAGCATTCTCAGACTGGCTTCTTCCACTTAGCAATATGCACTGAAGGTTTCTCCCATATCTCTTCATGGCTTGATAACTCATTTCTTCTTTATCACTGAATAATATTTCAAAGTATGGATGTACCACAGTTTATCCATTCACCATTGGTATCTTGGTTGCTTTCACACTTTAGCAATTGTGAATAAAGCTGCTATAAACTTGCATGTACAGATTTTTGCATAAACATTTAAGTTTTCAATTCATTTGAGAAAATACCAAGGAAGGTGTTTGCTGAATCAAATAATATTCATTTTGTGTCTTAATAATGAAACTTCATTGAGATCCAACACTGAGAAGCAGTTTAAATCTGAGTGAGGAATGAGTGATGCTGTGAGTTTCCTTTTTCAGACTCTCGTCTCCTAAGATTCTCCTAAAACTAGATTCCAATGCCATGTATAAAAGATGTGAAAGGTGTATGTAAAAAATATAAATACACTTTTTCGAAAGGGCTCAATCAGCTTTCATGTTGTCAGTACTTCATAGTACTAGTCAGACATAATCTTGGTTTATATTGTACTATACCACACTAATTAAAGGGCACTTACACACATTCGATAATCTGTGTAAATTCTCAGCAAAAATAAGCATATGTGTCACAAAGAGCTGGCAAAAACTTTCACACGTGACATGGTAAAGCTCCTCTGTTTTCTACACTATGGCACACCATTCTTTTATTTTTTCTTTTATTGCAAATTGGAGAAACTAAGCAATGTATATGCGGATGGGTACTGGCTGTGTCTAACAAATGATGTTGCCCATGCTGTCCGAGTGGCGGGTAGAAAACCTTCAGGCAGGGAAGCCACAGACCTTCTCTAACACTGCGCTTTGTCCAGTTCTGGAGCACGGCTGAGGGCGGAGGAGGATGGTGACGCATCCCGAATCTGCTGGCCCGGCTGGCTTATATGCGAAGTGGGCTGATGCGTGAGGTTTCCTGCCACACTTTTCTTGATCCAGCCCATCCCTGCCTCTCGAGCACCCCCGCTGCTTTCTTCCTTGTCCCACTCCTGCCTTCCTTTACCAAACATCAGCTACCGATTCCGCGCTCTTGGTGTATTTTGCTGCATGAAATACACTCAAAGACTTGAGTGTATTTGTTTCCTCTTTCCTTTATATAAAACTCCTTTACCCCTGTGAGCTGTGTGTGTTTGTTTGTTTGTTTGTTTGTTTGTTTCTCCTGTCGTTTTCTGATCTGGCACCACTGTATTTCTCTCCCAGCCCTGACCACTCAGGGTCATGATTGATTCTTTCCCGTGTTCCAGATCGGGGAAACAGAGTAAGCAAAGACATGGAAGCTTGTCGGGTGAGCCTCTGTTGATTAAGCAAGTATTGGAGTGCTTATCTGTTACAAGTGCTAAATCCAAGATAATAGGCTAGGTCCTCACGTAGTTCTGGCGCATGTGGAAGGCAGAAAGGTGAATAGATATTTGCAGCAAAGTGGATATGTGTTATTAAAGAAATATGAATGAACTTCAAGGAGGCTTGCTTGGGCAAAGCCATGAACAGTTTTATGTAACTTGGGCATAAGGTCTACATTGTGTTTGGTGGGGCCTTGTAGGCAGAGACACAGATTTGAAAAGACAAATCTAAAAAGGTAGGTTGAAACCAGGTTATAAATTGCCTTGAAATCATGGTCGGGAGCTTGGACTCGTTGAATAATTGGTGCAGAATCATTAAATATTTTTCAAAAGCAGAATGACAAGTGAACCTGGAGTCCCAGACTGTTTTGGAACCTTCTTCTGGACTTTGCATTGGTATCCCACAAGCATTGCAACAGCTCTTCAAAACCAAACTTCTTTTCCCTTCCCTTTTATTGCTCCACTAGTGTTCCCCAACTTATTTGTGGGCATCACAGTCTGCAGCAGCCAACCCACCAGAGATCTTGGGGTTGTCTCCACTTCCTCTTTGGTCAACAAGACAGCGAATGCCAATGACCCTTTCTGTGACACTGTGCTCTGGTTCATCTTCTCCTCTCCACTTTCAACTCTAATCTTGTATCTGGTTTAGCACCATTACATTACCCTGATTATTCTTTAGTGTACAGAGATTAGGTAAGTTACTTTACTTTATTGCTTCAGCACGAGGCTGACATGCTATGAAATCTTTTTATAAGCTTAGAGTGATATATATGCCACTTGATTTTTAAGGATTTTGGAAACAATATCAGTGTATTAAGAATTCACAGGATGAGTACTATACACCATTGAAATCTCTTCCTGACTTTATGTGTCCCTTAGTGTTGCTCTCTATTATATTAGTTGACATTAGCTTTGGAGCATATAGCAAATAATGATAATGATGATTATGGCTTACATGAGAAAAAAGTTTATTTCTCATTTAAAATAAGTCTGGAAGGAGTCAGTTGAAGTCTGATATGATGGCTCCAACATATCATTAAGGCTCCATTGTGTCTTTCTGCTCCAGTGTAATAGTGTACAGCTTCCATTTTCAAGGTTACTTTCTGGTACAGAATGGCTGCTGTGACTCCAGCCATCACTTCAATGATACAGTCCCCCCAAAGAAGGAAAGGTAACAGGTAAAAAGTTGCTTGTCAGCTGTGTCATCTCTCATGTAGCCTTTATGGACATCCCACACACCATTTCCACTTCATAGGCCAGAACTCAGATATAGAACTAGATACTTCACTGCAAGAAGACTGAGAAATATCTCTTTGTTTTTCCAGGAGACAATGTGCTCAACCTAAAACTGGGGTTCTACTACTAAGAAAGAAAGGGGAGAATAACGTTGATATAGGTAGCTGGTGGAGGAGGGCAAGCAACTCTGCTCAGGACAGATAAAACTGTCTTTGTAATGGGCGGAATAAACCTCTTATCCCTGGTACTCTCCGTGTCTCCTTCAAGTCTTAGAAACTTAGACTATGTGGCTGCCATTCTAGAAAGCACCTTTATTAAAATAAACAGGAAAGTCACCTTCGAAGGTTCACTTTCTACTCCCCTACTTGTCAGGTCATGTGAAGTGCTGAGAACTTAAGCTCCATTCTTCACAGAAAGGTGGGAAAACGCAGAACAGCTAAATTAGGTGGTGACAAACTGCTTTTCTGTAAAATTCCTCACTTGGTGCATAATGTGTTGTAGGTTCTGTAGCTTTCAGCAGCTTACCTCGGTGCAGTAGTTCTAACCCTGCTCCAGATCTGAATCACTCAGGGAGATGGTTAACAGTACACCTAACTGGGCACAACCCCCTAGGTTCTGTCTTTATATGTCTGGAGTTTCATCATATAGTATCTTCAGTCTAAAAACATAGCCTCAGAGTTCTGATTATACTACCGGTATAATGTCTCCAGTGAATTCACTTCTGTATTACTCACTGTGTTGTTGTCTTCTATTATCCCAGTATGTTGTGATGTGGGTAATCTAAGGAATAAAATCAATGACTCCTCTTCCTAAGCTGTTTTTTGCTTAAAATACTTGCCTCTCTATATCTTCAGTTTCATAAAACCGGGTATGGTGATCATCATGGCCATTTTTAGAGCAGAGAATTGAAACAGAAAATTGCACTGTTTTTATAGTTGACAACATGTCAATTTAAATTAAGAAGCAAGTCCATACAGTAAAACAGTGAATTTATCTGCAGTATTTTTTTTTTCCTTTTCATTCTCTAATTTGCCAGAGAATGCCAGCCTTGCTAAAGATCTGGGTCTCAGTGGTTCTTCCTATCACATTACCATCCCTCTTTACTGCTTTTTTTAAGGAAAGTCATAAATGAAATCAGCCAGGACCAGACCTAAGGATGCAACTTAATACAAAAATGACACAGACTGATAGATTTAGAAAGCAGAGGTGGCAGTATTACCAGTGAAAAGCTAAAATACCGCTCCCTTCTCCCCTTATTCATGCCTTCTCTACCTTTGTGTAACTGGCTTACTTTATTTCCATTTAACTAAAGGTAGGAACCAGAAGGTAATGGAGTCAAGACAGAAAAGTGAAAGTTACAATGACAGAATGTCTCCTTCAAGTTGTTACTCAAAATTCCCCACTTGAGTGAAGCCTTCCCTGGCTACCAGTGTCCTGTCCCCACCCTCTGACATTTCATATCCCTTTTCTTGCCGAATTTTGTCTCCTTACACTTCATCACATCACATCACACTGTGCATTTTTGCTTATCTATCTTGTTTATTGTCAGTCTCCTCCACCAGAAAATAAATTCTGCCAGAGCAGTGATTTTCTGTTTGTTTGGTTCACTCCTAAATCCCTAATGCCTAGAATAGGACGTGGCACAGAGCAGGGGCTGGATGAGTGAACGTTATTGCATGATAAATAATAAGAATATATTAGGCATTTAATTGTCTTGGCGTTCAGTTTGTTTTTAGACCACTTATTGAAGTGATGTCATGTAGATAAATATAATCCTAAACTAAGGAAATCCATGCTACAGCTGACCTTCCCTTTGAGTTCCCTCTTCTTACTGCTGGAGCTTGTTACAGATGCCAGTTTTCTCTGTATGTAGTTTTTGATTACTTCCTGTTTGAACTAACTGTAATTTTCCTCTCCTTGGGTGTCCTCTTAGTTTTTCCAGGAATAGAATTACACTCAGTCCCATTAGAAAACAATTTGATGTTACAGTTTCTATCTTGGGTTAAAGTTTGTTCACTAGAACAGTAGCTACATATAACACAATCGTGTTATAATACCATTAGGTAAAAGATGTATGTTATTTCTGTTTGTAACCAACAGCATATAAAAACAGGGCTTTTTTTTTTTTTTTTTTTGATATATGTTCTTGAATCAGAAGGTAAGTTGATGGATTCTCACTTAGTTTATATTATAAAACATGTATTTATCCAACTGGTCTCTGGTAATATTTAAGCACTCCAAAATGAGATACCCTATAGAGTAGAAGATATATTTATGGTGGCAAAACCTCTCCAATTAGAGTATCTTATAAACTCTAATTGAAGAGTTAAAATACCATTGTCATTTAACTCAATGATGCATTTATTAAAGAATAATTACACTTCAGCTTGATATGCGTCTTCTAGATAATACTTTCCAGTGATAACATAGTGTGTCTTCTCAGCTCAGTTACTAAGGTTTTTTTGTATTGAGCAAGTAAAATGTCATTGTCTGTGGTTGTTTCCCATTTAAAGATTAATTGTGCATGCTTTCTGTGTTGTAGTCCCTAGAATCATAGACTAAAGTCATGAAGTCACCTGTATACCTTAGTCTGGAGACAGATGGTTCTTGCTTGCTTCAACTTCCTTCCCCTTTTTTTTTGCATTGCCAATTTCTAGTAAAATAGATAGCATGGTTTTTCACTTGTTTACACAGGCAAGTTCTGTAATTGATAGTGTATATGCCTGAAGAATCAGGTATTTGGCAAGTACTAAGTATAACCCCATGAGAGCATAAACCAAACTACAAGAAAGTAAACATTGGTGGGTCAATAATGTAGATGTCAGTGAACTCAGAAATTCATTAGGGATTGAGGTAAACAACCGAAGAAGCACTTCAGAAGTACAAGCATACCTTGTTTTGTTGAGTTTTGCAGATACTCCATTTTTTTCCAATGAATGTTTGTGTGGCAATTTGACGTTGGACAAATCTGTCAGCACCATTTTTCCAATAATGTTTGCTCACTTGTGCCTCCGTGTCACAAATTCAGTACTTTTGTGTCACAACTTGGCAATTCTCACAGTATTTCAACCTTTTCATTATTATTCTGTTTGTTATGGTGATCTGTGATCAGTGATCTTTGATGTTACTGTTGTAATTGTTTTGGGGATTCACAAACTGCGCCCACATAAGACAGTAGACTTAACTGGTAAGTGTTGTGTGTGTTCTGGCTGCTTAGTGACTGGCCATTCTTTTGTCTCTCTCCCTCTCCTGGGGCCTCCCTGTTCCCTGAGACACAACAATATTGAAATTAGTCCAATTAATAACCTTACGACGGCCTCTAAATGTTCAAGTGAAAGGAAGAGTTGCACGTCTTTCACTTTAAATTAGAAGCTAGAAATGATTAAGCTTAGTGAGGAAGACACATCAAAAGTCGAGACAAGCAGGAAGCTAGGCCTCTATTGCCAGTTACCCAGGTTGTGAATGCAAAGAAAAAGTTTTTGAAGGAAAATATACGTGTTTCTCCAGTGAACACACATATGACAAGCGAAACTGCCTTACTGCCTATTCAGAAAAAGTTTACTGGTCTGAACAGAAGATCAAACCATACAGAACATCCTCTTAAACCAAAGACTAATTCATAGCAAAGACCAAACTCTCTTCAATTCTATGATGGCTAAGAGAGGTGAGGAAACTGCAGAAGAAAAGTGTGACGCTAACACGTTGGTTCACGAGGTTTTAAAAAAGAAGCCGTCTCCATACCATTAAAGTGCAAGGAGAGTCAGCTAGTGCTGGTGTAGAAGCTACAGTTGGTTATCTCAAAGATCTAGTGAAGATAATTAATGAAGGTGGCTACGCTAAACAACAGATTGTCAGTGTTGATGAAGCAGCCTTCTGCTGGTAGAAGATGCCATGTAGGACTTCCATGGCTGGAGAGGAGAAGTCAATGCCTGGCTTCAAACCTTCAAAGGACAGGCGGACTCTCTTGTTAAGGGCTAATGCAGCTAGTGATTGTAAGTTGAAACAAGTGCTCATTTACCAATCTGCAAATCCTAGAGCCCTTAAGAAGTTATGTTAAATCTTCTCTGACTGTGTTCTATAAATGGAACAACAAAATCTAGATGGTAGCACATCAGTTTACAGCATGGTTTACTGAATATTTTAAGCCCATTGTTGAGACCTACTGCTCAGGAAAAAATCATTTCAAAGTGTTACTGTTCATTGACAATGTACCCAGTCACCCAAGAGCTCTAATGGAGATGTACAATGGAATTCATGTGGTTTTCATGCCAGCTAATACAGCATCCATTCTAGAGCCCCTGGATCCAGGAGTAATTTTGACTTTCAAGTCTTACTATTTAAGAAATACATTTCATAAGGCTATAGCTGCCACAGATGGTGATCCCTCTGATGGACGTGGGCAAAGTCCATTGAAAACCTTCTAAAGAGGATTCACCATTCTAGATGCCATCAAGAACGTTCATGGTTCATGACAGAAGGTCAAAATATAAACCTTCACAGGAGTTCAGAAGAAGCTGATTCCATCCCTCATGTGTGACTTTGAGGGGATCAAGACTTCCAGGGAGGAAGTCACTGCAGATGTGGTGGAAATAGCAAGAGAACTAGAATTAGCAGTGGAGCTTGAAGATACATCTGAATTATTGCAATCTCGTAATAAAACTTTAACTGATGAGGAGTTGCTTCTAATGGATGATCAAAGAAAATGGTTTCTTGAGACAGAATCTTCTCCCGGTGAAGATGCTGTGAAGATTGTTGAAATGACAACAAATGATTTAGAATATTACATAAACTTAGTTGATAAAGCAGTGGCAGAATTTGAGAGGATTGATGCCAATTTTAAAAGAAGTTCTATTGTGGGTAAAATGTTATCAAAACAGTACTGCATCCTACATAGAAATTGTTTGTGAAAGGAGGAGTCAATCAATATGGCAAATTTCATTGTTGTCTTATTTTAAGAAATTACCACAGCCACGCCAGCCTTCAGCAACCACCAACCTGATCAGTTCAACAGGCATCAACACTGAGGCAAGACCCTCTCACAGGAAAAGGATTATAACTCACTGAAGGCTCAGATGATGGTTAGCATTTTTTTTAGCAATGAAGTGTTCTTAATTAAGGTATATACTTTGTTTTTTTAGACATAATGATATTGCACATTAATAGACTACAGTATAGTGTAAACTTTTATATGCCCTGGGAAACCAAAAACTTCCTGCAAAATTGCTTTATTCCTGTGGTCTGGAGCCGAACCAGCAACAGCACCAAGGTGTACCTGTGCAACAGAAGATAGAAGGAACCTGGTTCTATTTGCATAGAAAGATTGGTCAGTGATATACTGTGGCTACTTGGCCATCTTTGTTTTTGCCATATAAATAGATCATATAAGATGACATTTTCAGTATCTTGCCAATTTCATTAATCACCCAGACTTTCCATCTCATTGAGTTTTAAAAGCTGTCTCTCTTCATCTAGAGAAAAGCTTTATCTTATATTCAGCAAACCACATCTGTATTGCTGGTTCAGCCCCCTGGTATAATTCAGTTGCATTAATCTATCTGATATATCTTTCAGCTTCCCCTCCCCACAAAAATAATTACATACTTTTGGAAGATCAGAAGCTGGGAAGACAGGAAGACAGGCTTGATTAAAATCAGAAACTGAACTGCATAAAGATCAATTCCTTCTTTGTAATTAACTCAGCAACTCAAAGGATAATTTCTCTATCGTAATTAGAAGATAAATAATATATAAGGATGTACCACTCATTTAAAGGATATAGTTTGAGCATTTGTCCTATTAGTAATGAGTAATGGTAAACTGAATTGTGAATTCCCTTCTGAATTTTAATATATGAAAGTGGCTATAAGGAAAGGGGCAATTATTTTTCTAAATTAAAATACCATCATCAAATTTTCATCCGTGTTTAATTTAGAAAATTTTAATCTTCAATAGCAAACATAATATAAAACTTGAGCCTCACAGATAGAGGACACTCAGAAAAGCAGTTACTCACTTTATGACTTTTATTCACACAGCATCAAATTGGGCAAAGTGAACTTTTTATTATACTGATTACTAATAATGCTCCAATTGTGTTTAATAAGAGTGACTTAATTTTTATTAGTGATTCAAAAAATCTAAATTGCAGTGGATAACTGGAGTCCTTCCAAAAAGAAGGAGAAGTGGGGTCTCCGGCTGATACTGAATTTCCATTTGTGGGGTGGCAGAATCTGCACCGTGGTCAGAGCATGGCAAACCAGGACTGTCTGTGGGGGAGAAGGTGGCAGAGAAGATGGGGAAATTTAGGGCTTGACGGATCTTAGAAATTGTGCATTCCACCTCCTAATTTCACACATGAGCAACCAGACATGTGAACTGACTTACCACTGTCACGCAGCTGTTAATGGCAGACTGAGGCCAGACAGTGGGGCTCCTGTGTCTGTCCTTTCTGATTTTCTCTGTCCCAACATGTGTTCTTTTAACAATTGCAGGAATGGGGAAACTAAGGAACTTTTCTCTATTTCTAGATTCCCCTGCCTTTCAAAACAAAAGTGGTGTTCTCAGTTAATGTAATTGAATGTTACAGGTATTTGGCTACTTTGCAAGTGTCTGAATTTTGTGTTTTCTTGCAGCTTTCTCAAATAATGACAGCACGGTACAGTTTTTTCTTCTAACGTGTTCCTCATGAAAAATATGTGTCTTCTGTAGCCATTTATGGTCATATCTAGACAGAGGATTACTGGCAGTTTAGGAATTCAGGAAACCTAGGACTGTTTCTAATTAATGTGTTTGGATTCATGATTCATATAATATAGCCTATTACAGATTTTCCAGTATAATACACAGGCACAGTGACAAGATAACATATTAAAAAGTCAAATTTCATACACAAGAAAAAAATCAAGTTGGAAGTGCCCAATATTTTCAAAAGAGAGTGAGCAATGGCTTTTCACTCTTACCTAATTCCTTTAAAGTGTTCTCCGGAAGATGATTTTTAAGTAGCTAGACCTTAGCTCAACATAAATTCATTTTAAAAACTTGATGACTTGTGAAAATCCTGATGGTCTCTTCAGCTGTATTGTCTCCAAGGCCAACCCTTATTCTCTTCCCACCACTGTGCATTATCTCACTAAATATTGCATATCGCTGCCATGAGCCCACTCACCTGATTTGACTCTGTGACTTTGGATTTTTGGGACGAATTTTGGCGTGTTAAGGGCTGGGACAGGTGGAAGAGGGAATGCACCAAATTGAGTGTCAGATACAGGTGAGGTGACATTGCACGTGCTGAGGGTTGCCTAGTCGGCGGGAAAAGATTTGAAGGAACTCATTTACTGGGAGCCAGGGCTCTTCCCAGTGTGTGTATCTGTTGCCTTGAATTGGTCAGGATGAAGACTCAGCTGCAACAGTAATGTAGCAGAGAGACCCAGCGGCACAGTGGCTTAAAGAACAAGGTGTGTTTCTGCCTCTTGTAGGAGGCCCGGGCCAGCAGGGCGGCTCTGCTCTGCACCATCTTTCGAGGCTTGGTTCTCTTCCATTTCATTGCACTGCTATCCTTAGCATAGTGGTTTTCAGACTCTTTGGTTTCTGGGTCCCTTTACGCTTGTAACAGTTATACAGGATTTTAAAAAGCCTTTCTTAGTATTATTCCTATCTATTGATATTTATTTTACTAGAAATTAAAACTGGCTAGGGGAGGTGTAGCTCAGTGCTGGTGTGTGCCTAGCAGGTCCTGCATTCAATCCCTAGCACCTCCATTAAAAGTAAGTAAATAAATAAAGACCTAATTACCTCCCCTGCTGCAAAAAAAAAAAAAAAAAAAAAAAAAAGTGAAATACTTTTAATTGTTAAAAATAAATAAATAAATAAAATTAGTCATTTTAAAAGTTTAAAAAAATTAAAACTGGTAAATTTAAAAGCATTTATTAGTTTAATTAAAATAACAAGAAATCACTATATGGTAACATAAATAACATTTTAAGAAAAATAACTATGTTTTCTAAAACAAAAATTAGAGATTTTCGCAATCACCTCGAATATATGGTTTAGTGGAGGAGAGCTGGGTTCTCATTCCTGCTTCTGCATTCAGTCTGTCTTGTAGGGGATGTGTATGGAGTTGGGGGAGGGCGGTGTTTGGTTGATTTACATGAAGAAAATCTGGCCCCATAAAGATTTGTAATTGGAAAAGGTAGAAATATCTGAATAGAATTTTCCAGAAAACTGTAGATATTCTTCCTTGATATGATGCCAAAACTCAAGAAGTCATTTCTTTAACATCACTGAACTTTTTATACCTAGTTACATTAATGTCCATTGATCTCTTTCCCTTTCATCCATGCATGATTTTTTAACATCATGCGTTGGTCATTTAGAAATTACTGGTTCACTGAGTTAAGTATATCTTTAAAGTATTGACACATGTTATTATAAATATCAAGAGCAAAAAAATATCAAAAGCATATTTGTCATTGTTTTCACTGATCTTCTCAGAAGAGTTTTTAACAAATGGGAAGCTGTTAGGAATATAGAATCCTATATATATATATATATATATATATATATATATATATATTCCAAAATACTAATATTTGCTTGAAAGCTTGAATTTTATTGTTGGCAACAAATACTATCATTTGCTGTTCCGGAAGTGACAGGCTTACTTTGTTCATTTTTAAGAAAATGTCTGCACATACTCAATTCAGAGTAAAAAACCATTGTGAAGAAAAATAAACTGCCAAGTTGTCACTCACATTTCATTCTTTTAAGTCCCTTGTTTTGTTTTTTCATGTTTTCTCCACCTTCACATTCTTGTTTCTTCCTGTCCTGTGTAAAAGTTAAAGGTAGGAATGAGAAGGCCTGTCTATACATGGCAGTGACACATGTGTTACCAGCCCTTCATTCCCAGTGATGCTGGCAGCCTCTAGAATAGGTTGTGTGGCTCCAGGAGGCCAACGAAATTGCACCTGGAAGACTGATCAGGAGGCAGTGGGGTGGAGATGACATGCCACACACCTGAGATGTTATGGCATGGAGACGGGAATCAGTGGAACACACACAGCAAGGTGCTTGGCCTGAAGAGAGCAGGGCAGCTTATTGGGAAGTTTGGAATTAGTCCTCTGTGGTCACAGTGGACAGCCAACCTAGCAGGAACATGGACATTTCACCTTCTGAGTTGGAAAGGAGGAGAAGGCATTTAAGGGGTTTTTTTTAATCCTCTGGCAAATAATGCAAGGAAAGGAGTGATTGGGGGAGAATGATGTTAGAAATATGACATGGTTCCTAAAGGATAAGGAAGTCTATGTTCTTCTTCCATCTGGTGGGTCCTCTCCTCTATCTCCTGACTGTCTTCTGCTCGTCCTTCTGGCCTCAACTACTGTGGGCACCACCTAGTGGAGCCACCCCACTCCCCCACATTGCCCTTCACGACTGTGCTGGTGTGTTTTTGGGGGTAGAGGGGAATAATATATGATACCCTTTTTTCATCGAAGTGTAGTTAATTTATAATGTTGTGTTAGTTTCTGGTGTGCAGCATAGTGATTCAGTTATACATATACATGTTCTTTTCCATATTCTTTTTCATTATCGGTTATTACAAGTTATTAAATATAGTTTCCTGTGTTATACCATACAACCTTGTTGTTTATCTCTTCTGTATGTAGTAGTGTGTATCTGCCAATCCCAAACTCCCAGTTTATCCCTCCCCCCACCCCTTTCCCCTTTGGTAGCCATAAGTTTGTTTTCTGTATCTGTGAGTCTCTTTCTGTTTTGTAAGTAAGTTCATTTATACCTTTTTTTTTAGATTCCACATGTAAGTGATATCATACAATATTTTTTTTTATCTGTCTGACTTCCTTCATTTAGTATGGTAATCTCCATGTCCATCCATATTGCTGCAAATGGCATTATTTCGTTTTTTTATGGCTGAGTAGTATTCCATTGTGTATCTGTACACCACATCTTCTTTATCCAGTCATCTGATGATGGACATTTAGGTGGCTTCCATGTCTTGGCTATTGTAATTGGTGTTGCTGTGAACATTGGGGTGCATGTGTCTTTTCATATTGGAGTGGGTGTCTTTTTATATACTACTCCTCTGCATCCTGTGTTTATCTCTGCTGCAGTTTATCATGTAATTGTTTTGGTTTCCCAGGAGATGGTAAGTTTCCAGAGAGTGGAGGACTTGTCCACTATATCTTCATGCCTAGAAGAGTATCGGATTTATGGTAGCCACTCAGTAAATACTTGAAAGAGTTAGTGAATGAGGAAGGTGCAGTAATATTAGCACAAAGATACTAGGATGTAAGCAAATTGATTTAGAAGTGGTAAGAAAGAGGTTGATGATATGTATCTTCAAAATGAGAGTAGATGAGATGGGTGGCTAAGTGATTGATCATCATCACTATAATGAATGCAAAGTTTATTATGTATTATTTGCTCATCTTATCATTTTCCCCTTTCTACTTTTTCTTAATGGAGGATTTAGAATTAAGTTATTGACAATTTGTTTATACTTCAAATATCACTGTCAAAATGTAAATACTCTGAAAGCAGCTATCTCATATAGTAGCTTTTAGTTTAAAATAATTAGAATGATTGAATAAATTGAAGATTGTAATGTATTATTAATACTATTAATGTTATTTGTAAGTATAGAACAACTTGTGTTTTCTTTTTAATGGTACCTGTTAAAAGTACATGGACTTGGCTTCTTTTTATTCTTCAATAAGGCCTGTTAATTGTAGAAAACTATAGCTACAATTACTTTGTGTAATTTAATATTGAGATACAAACTTTCATTTTTAAAGTAGGAATTACCTGAGATAACCATTACTCAGAGATAAACACTAACTTTTTGTAAATATCCTGCCAGGCATATTTTGTGTGTGTGTGTGTATCTAAATATATATCTACTTTAAACATGAGGTACCCTGTATATCTACCTGTAATTTGATTTTAACTTAAAATATGAATATGCTGGTTATATTATTAATATGCCATCTGATATTAGCACAGCTGTGGTGGACAGTTCTGTGCACTTTTGACAGTAGCCCACGTCAGATACAAGCTGTGCCGTATCTCTGCTCTGCTTTCTCTGAAGCTGCAAAGGTTCCCTAGACACATGGGGTATGGGAGTTGGTGGATAAATGCCCCAGCTGCCCTGTACTATGTTGGGACAGTCATGAGACATGTGCTACATAATTCTGCAGAGGTCCTCAGTGGACTTGAGGTGCAGTTCCCTGCAGCAGTAGCCAGCGCACTCCTGAAAACCATATTGAATTTTCTCCTTCATCAGTCTCACTTCCTCCATTTTTCCAGTTCTGTTTCTTGGAATCACCTGTCAAACAGCCAGCCACCCGTGTCCTCATCTCAGAGTCTGCTCCCACAGAATCTCAACTAGGAACATGCCAACCTCAGATTATTAAACAATTAGATTTATTTCAATTTTCCATTACTAGAAAAGGAATTGTAATGGAAATCCATGTACAAATGCCTTTACTGTGAGTCTTTACAGTAAGTGGTGCATTAAAGGATTTGCAGATTTTGAAGACCAAATTCCTTTTTAGAAAGTTTATTCCAGTTTGCAGTGTTGGTTTCCTTACACAGCTAACCCCTGGGTATGATGAGCCTCTTTAAATATTTGCCAGACTCAGGTAAAAATTTTTGTCTACTTTTAACCTATAATTTTTACATATCTTCGGTCACATATTCTTTTGTTCAATGCGTTTCCTGTTTGTTTCTTTTCCCCATTTTTCTGATTAGGTATTTAAATATTTTAATCAATTTTTGTGGGTGCTGTACAAATTAAAAGTCTTAATCCTTTGTCATAAGTTATAAATTACTTCCTTAAATGATCTTTTGACTAATTTTGTGTTTCTTAATAGTGTCCACTTAAAGAAAAACACACAACGTAGGATTTGTGAGGTTGTTTTTTTCAGGGTCTTATTGAGGACTGCAGTCTGGGAGACAGCTCTGAGGAACTGCTCTGAAGAGATGGGGGAGGAGCCAGTTTATATATGATTTTGTTTTTTATCTAGGACATACATGCAGTCAAGCATACATCTTGGTGAAAGATTATTGCTAATACCAAAGAACAGATATCTTAAGTTAATGATTTTGGTGTTTTTCTGTTTGGGAAGATGCACAAATCTGGGGTCATTGACATTCTTCCTGAGATACGCATCTAACTGTCTAGGGGCCTGTTTATCCAAAGCACAGAGGGCCTCATTCTGCTTTTCACCCTAAATTCCTCTCAGGATTGAGCTTTCAGTGGGTGGCTGCAGTGGGTTGCAACTTAACCCTCATGAAACTGGGTGGTGATCTCCACTCTTTTGTTCTTCTTTGTTCACAGTAGCCACTCGCATTAGTTTCATTGCCAAATTGTGTGCTGGCCTCCCTCTCTCTACACGTCTTTCTCCCCCGTATGGACATTCTCACCACTTTCCCTTCCTATGGATCTTTTCTCTTCATTTTCTTTTATCTTTTCTTTCCTTCATCTGATTCCTTTATTCCTAATTTCTGTTCTAAACGTGGAATTAGTCCATTCTGCTTTGCAGTGATTCTCACTGGCCTGGAGGAGAGTCCACATCTCAGTCAATGGGAGAGGTGCCTCTTTAAGCTTCTGGTTCTCCAGACTCGAGAATCACAGCCACAGTTACTGTGAGGGTGTGTGTGGAGTCCCTCAGCTGAGCAAAGGCAGAAAAAGTTGAGAACCACTGGCTGGAAGGTTTTAAAAGGCATGGAAATGCCACTGAGGTTTCTTTTTGGCTCTATGATGAAGCCCTGATAGAGACCCTGCGACCTCAGAGCCCATCTCCAGGGAACTCCTTCTATTTTTGTGTGCTTGGCAGATCTGCAAATTACTTTCTAAATTGATTGTTGAATGTGCTGAAGGCACATACTTGACTAGGTCAAGAGGACCAGCATCTTTTTAAGAGTCTGATCAATATAAAAAGCTGCTATCTTTATATAATGCCATCGGGTCAAGTCTAAATTACATTTGCACGAGAGCTTTCAAAGCTAATGCAGGGGCCTCGAGGGAGGGGTCACCACTCTGCTTTGTAGATTTATAGTCCCATATCTACTGACCCAGGGAAGGAGGAAAGGGTACGCACCTCTTGTATTCTGGGGAGCATTCTAGACTACTCATCACTGATCAGCTGCATCTTCAGGCTGGGAGACTTCTGGCTTCATTCTTTTCATCCCAAAGATAATTTATTTATCAATTTTTAAACTCACAAAGCATGAAGTATTTTTTTGCATTCTGAGTTACTTGGCAATATGTATTAAACAAAAACTGTAGATTATCATTTTGAATGGATTTGATTTATATTAATTCATTGAAATACAGTTCAATGTTTCTAAAAAGAATTTGCAATGTTTATGTAATAACATTATTAATATAGACATTGTCATCAAAAAAGTACACATGAAAGGAAAAATAAGCAAAAATGTTAAGGGACCATCGCAATCACTGTGACTGAGCTTTAAAATTAGATCTCAGCTTCTTCCCCCAAAATTAAGGTAAAAAGATAATGGAGTAACATAATTTTCACTTTGTAAGAGGAAACATGCTAAGCATTCACAGAAGGGAAGTATTTTCCCCCCTTGGACTAAATTTAAAAGGAAAAATATAATTGGAACCTATACTTTGGACTTACATGGTTACCTAGTGGTAACCTTTCCAATATAATCTCATCACAGACAGGGAAGCGTTTTTCTCATGATTCTTTCTCACAATAAATCTTCAGTATAAGCCAAAGGTGTATATATAAGATTTAAGTATAACTCAGTGAAAGTGTTTTCAGGGTGGTTTCAGTGAAAGATGCTTCAGAGTAGTTCAGGGGTCTAGCTTTCTGGCATTTCAAAACATAATCCAAGGCTCTACATACTTTTCATAAACTATTCAGAGGCCAATATGTATTTCTTGAATATTAGTTGTCTCATCTGGGCTTTATGAAAGCCATGTAGGTGTTTGGATAGAAATAGAAAAAGGTGAAATTTTGCCTCTAAGATACTGGCTTCAGGTAAAGAGCCACTTATCTTTCACAAGGCAACAAGATGTTTTTAATACTTTACATGATTCACATTCTTTTGTTAAAATATTTATTAATTCAAAGAAACTACTATTCATTCAGCTGTAGGTACCTACTGATTCTTGAAAACAAAATGTGTATGTGTGTGTATGTATGTTTATCTTCCTATTTAATCATTTAATACTTGCCTGATTAACTGAGCATCCTTTTTTCTGGTCTTTTGCTTCCAACTCAGTTATTCCTTTAGTTTAGTGACATGCTAGGCGTCCGTGATCTGAGTTAACTTTGATTTTTTTTTTAAGACTTCATTTTTTTTAGCAATTTTATATTCATAGCAAAATTGAGGGGAAGGTACAGAGATTGCCCTTGTACCCCTGACCCCACACATGCAAATTCTCTCCCATCATCAGATCCCCCACCAGAGTGGCACGTTTGTTACAGTCGATGAAACTGCATTGACGCATCATCATCTCCCAAACCATAGTCTATACTAGGGTTCACTCTTAGTGTTGTACTTTCTGTGGGCTTGGACAAAACCTCTTGATGTGTGATTGTTGACCCATCATCATGATAGGTGGCATGGAAACTGAAAGGTACTTTTTTTTTTTTAATGATTGTTTTTAAGAAATACACCACGTGGAACTTTAAAAAAAAATAAAGACCAAACCTGTCTTATTATGGATAGTAAAGTGAAATGATCAGACCTGGTCTATTTTTGTTAGTTCTTTTCACTAGGAAATCTATACAGAACAACAGATGAAAGAAGAAACCTGACAAAAGAGCACATTTACTGACACTTAAAAAAAGGCTTCTTTACTTAAACAAACTATTGAATTATTACCTAAGAATATTGAATTTCAGGGTTAAAAAGGATCTCCAAATCCTATTTAATCTACAAAAGGACTCACATGTCCCAGATGGGGAACCATGCCTCTCACCATCAAAGAGATCCATGGTTATAGGTCACTAACAAGATCCCTTAGACTTACTTCCTACTTTTTTCCTTGGTCAACAGAAATTATATCATTTTTTTGTTTGTTTTAGCCTCTGCTATAGACTGAATTGTCCCCCCCTCCCCATTCACAGGTTTAAGCCCTAAACCCTCAATGTGACTGTACTGAGAGATAGGGCCATTAGGAGGTAATCCTTAATGCATTCCTTCTCATTTGAATTCCACGAGAGAATGGTGAACTGTCAGCTTGAGTGTGGATGGGTGGGTTCGGGGATGGGGAATAAATGTGTGAATATGACACACCTCTCTCTCCCGGACCTTCAGCTAATTGTGGAGCTAGTAAAAAAACTTTATCAGAGAGAAGGGTAATAACTAACATTTGTACTCTATTTTAGAACAGATTTTGGTGTGTTGTGCCCACATTGAAAAATAATGCATATATGTGTGTGTTTAAAAATAAATTTATCTATATGGGTATTTGTATCTTTATTATAGAAAAAAGACCCCAAATGGGCTGTACATTAAAAGGTTGAAAGTGATGAGAATTTCACTTATTTTTTTTTTTATTATTTTCAATATTTTCTACATCTTCCTCAGGGGGGCATGTGTTGTGTATATAACCATTAGACTGTAACCCGTTAAACTTTCGAAGCCTCCGCAGCATTTTTATACGTGCTTGATCATTGGATCCTCACAGTCACCCTGTGGGGTGGGTCAGTCCTGAACATCAATATTGTGGATGAGAGAAGCGGAGGAGAAAGACAGACATGCAACTCAGGCACCCAGGAGGTGAAGTGCATGGAGATGCCATGATACTTAGCACCATGCACGGGTAGCAGACAGCCACGCCGGGGGAAAAGGAAGGAGAATCAGCAGTGCTTGAATGACAGGGGCAGTAAAGATCCCTGAACATCATGAGATGTAGGGCACAGCATGGCTTTTTACTTCTGTCCTGCTCCCTATCCTGAGGCCTGGTTCAGTTCTTATCAGACTCAAAGGCAGGGGGCACAGTGGCTACGCTGGGTTTGAGACTAGACAGTCTGAGTCTGGTTTCCACCTCTGGCAGTGCTGAGCTCTGACTTAATAACAGACCCAGGGTCTCAATTTACCTATCTGTGAGATGAGGCAAAAACTAGTTATTGTAAGGACTAAGTGAGTTCACATGTTCTAAGATCCTTTAAAAGTACATGGGACAGTCTAATGAGAAACAGCTTTTTAATTGGTTAAATAAGTAACAGATCAGGGAGAAAAACCCTGGAAAAAAAGTGTATGGACATAGGGAGGACTCAACAAGTATTAGCGAATATCCTCCTCACCCTCATGCTCATTGGCACAGGGCTGATGAGGATGATGGAGGAGTGGAAGGTTATCTGTGTGGCTTTCAGAGAGACAACTACATTGTCCTACTGCACATGGCAGCAGCGTTTGGTCTTATAGGGCCTGGTACAAGATAAGGAGGTTGGGTTGGTACAAATATATCTGACATTAATCTTTCAATGACAGTATTATCACTTTGAGATATATACACAAGGCTTGGATTAAGGATAGATTATGTTTCCTAACAGTAAGATGCATACAGATGTCTATCAAATGTATACAGATGTACACCACCAAGTAGATCAGGGATGCAAAAGAATTATAAAGTTAGTACAAAAATATGAGAACGTTTGTGCTGATATTATGGGATAGTTCAGCTGTCTGTTCAAATCCATACCAACCCTTCCCTGCTTATTACAAATGTTTGGAATCTGCATATATACTTAGATGTTCTCTCTGATTTTACAATGTGGAAAGGCAAGTGATTGCTGTTAAAAGAAGAATGATTGTTTTGTCTTCCAAAGACCTTGAACATGAGTCAAGGGGTGGAGTGTACTGTGAGGGTTCATTCCCTCAGGCCTGGAATTAGTCAGAGCTGTCCTACTGAGATATATCTGTCTGCTACTGACCCCTGGTCAAGGCGTGAAGCAATTGATTAATAATGTTGTGAACATTGCATTGGAGGAGGTTAATTTGTACCAACTGCCAGCATTGTTTATTGATAACAGTGAGATTGATAAGTTGCATCTGGTCTTGGTGAGACACCTGCAAGGCTCTGCTGTTGAGGTTGGCTACATAGCAGGGATATGTCTACATGAGAAGCAAAATACACAACACCAGCTAGGACTCCATCCCAGAAGCAGCCTGAAATACTGCTGGCTGAGTTGAGAAGATTACACAGAGAGAATGGATGATGGAATCCTAATTGCTTTGCTACCCAATTCCTAATTGTATTAAGTCCTTCAGTTCTCACATAGGTAGATTCTTGAAATTGCCAATACTGGGGGGCAAGAACCCATCCTAAATGTCTCTTATCCTCCTTCTTTTCCAAAACATGTAAAATGTGTTTCTTTGTCATATTTTTCAGACCCCCTGGCTGTGGAATACGAGGCACTGCTGGTACAACTACCCTTATCAGGTAAGGACACGTTACTGCCTGGGTTTTACCAGGTCAGGTATCTTTCTTAAGTCAGTTTCATGGTTTCAGGCAGGTCCCAGCAGGTTGGGCAGTCATCTTGCGTTTTGGCCCCCGCCCAGCTGCTGGATGGTGGACAGAGCCTGGTGAGGGGAGTGGCTTGTGTTAGTGAAGTTCAGAATCAAAGCTCACTCGCTTAAGCAGATAGATGGAGTCAGTGTGGAAGATTCATTTGCTGGAGAGTCAGTTACAGTCATTTCAACAGGTGGGTGATTCCTGTTTCTAACAGCCGATCTGCTTCTAATTACTGAGGAAAGCCTGAAGCCCTGATGATAGCTCCTGCCTGTCTGGACAGCTAGTGGGCAAAGCATGAGAGAGGTGCTGGAGTAGGCATGCTGAATTTGGTTCGCTTTGTGGCTTTGGAATAGCCTCTCAGTATGTAAATCAAGCACAGTTTCCCTGAGCACAGAAAAATGGGCTTATACTATTACACATAGACAAAAATAGCATTGCTGAAAATGAGATTAAAATCATATCCCAGAAAGAGAGCATTTTTCAGATCCTTGCCCACTGACATACCTTCGCCTCTGTCATGAAGTCAGTAATATGAGCCTGGGTGTGGACCCTAGTTCAGTTACTGTTTCAATACCAAAGTGGGGAATTCTCTAGAAATTTCTTGCTGAAAAATTTCTAGAATTTCTAGTTCAATTGGGATACATTATTTAAGAGAAATAAATGCAACCTGATGTCTTGTTGATAAAGAGACAGACATGATAAGCAGCTTGGATTTTGACTTTGAGATTCTTTGGGTTGTCTTTTTAGAGGCACACGGTTAATGGGGAGCAGGCGTGCTGTGTAACTTGTCTGTTGCACACAATGTTGTAACAGCGGATGGGGACCCGCGTTGGATACTCCTCCAGCAAGTTTAAGGCTAGGGACATGTTGAAATGGGATTCCAATTTGCATTTTCATCTCTTTCATGTAGTTTATCCCAATCAGAAAAGAATGTAAATCAGCAATATGAGAGGGTGAGAGAGAGCTGAACATTCCAGGGCTATCTGATAGACTAAGGCCACTTGGAAGCCAGTCACTTACTGTGCACAATTGTAATTCTCAGGCCCAACTGCTGTTTTACTGTCTGCAGTACTTGGAATATTGTCATTTACAGCTTGCTTTGTATCATGTAATGGTATACAGTTGGGAAAAAATCCATCTATATCTGGAATTCTATTTGTAAAAGTTCATCAAAGGCTTCTAGAAACCTTTAACTTGTCAGTGTGGCAGCTGCTCTAATGCACTACATTTACAAGGCGAATTCTGTTACATGAACAATATAGAGACAAATGCCACATGAAACGTAATCCCCTCTCTTCTTCATAATTGTAATGTGATCTGAAATAATGTTCGCCTTTATGGCTGGAGCAGAGAAATGGCTTATTTCTGAGAACTAGGGCAGGGTCCCAAATGTGCCTGTAGACTGTCTTGCAGATAGAACTACAGATTCAACATGAAAGTTGGAGGGTCTTGTAGATACAGTTATATTTAAAAACAGGGACCATCACTAGTATAGAAGGAAAGAATCCCTATGTTGGGATTCAGATCAAGGTTGTCTTCTAATAAGATACCATCACTTATCAGTGAATAATTCAGCATATCGCTCCCAAAATCTAGGACCAATTCATAATCTCTGTGGGAACAGTGATCATCTTTGGTAAACTCCATATTCTAATTTTTAAAAATTAACTGCTTTATTTGTGTGGGGGTGGGGGATGGGGAGAAGGAAACTAAACAGCATATAATTATTATGCAGGTAATTACAGCAGCCTGTGGGTAACTGCGTCTACATAAATATACAGGTTGCTGTTCAGAGTCAGTCTCAAGCCTTCAAGAGCATGTTTAAAGATGGGCATATTTATTACACATGTTTAGTATGTCTTTAGCATACATCTTAAATGAACAGATTTTTTAGATGAAAGGGTAGCGGTCTACTTCGATTTTAGTAAAGGCACATTGCTCCTTGTGTAGGAATGTATTATTTATTACATGTATCATGATTTTTATACACGTGTATATTTTAAGTTAGAAATAATGTAAAGTTGCCTTCTATTGGACTTTGGCTTGTTGTAAGGAGCACAAGTTGGGAATAAGAAGCCTCGTGTGGCAATCCCAGGGCCTCTCTAGCTGTAGACCTGGGATCAGCCTCTCAGCCTGAATTAATTGACAGCAGTTTTCTGTCACTTATACAATCTAGAAAATGATAGTACTAATTTTACAGGATTTTATGAGAGTCAATGAGGTTCACATGTGGGTGAGTTTTGTCAACTACAGAGCACTCCACGATTATAGTAGTTGTTACAATACGACAATTTTACGATTCCTGTGGTTTCTAGATGTGCTCTCACTTGTCGCCATCACCCACTGTAGGATTTTCCCAGGTGGTGATGCAGGTAGGAAGTGAATCACATTAAAATCGAAATTTAACTTTGGCTCCAAGGGTCCTGAAGCCAGTGCCCTATTTTCTGGACACGTCTGACCTGAACATCCATCCCTCATTGCTAAAGCCTTCAAATTTTAAAAGGACGATTCAGAGGAAAGTATATTCTCTCCAGGGTGATGCTAAACTTAATAAACACATTGATGCTCATTGTCACTCAGAGCTTTTGTTCACTGGTAGAAGAGGGTCCTGTCCTTGTTTATTTTATTGACAAAGATTAACGAGGGGGACAACTGTTTACCTTGATGTCCATGCTTAGAGTTGGTAGTTAAGCGAGTGCCAGTTTCTTGTGAGTCATTTGTTGTGCTGCTGTTGGTTTACAGAGCATTTCGGTTTGAACTTCAGTTGCCTTATATTCTATCACCTTGTGTGTGGTGGTGTTGGTGTGTTTGTGTCACGAGTTTCAAAGGTCTTTCATTCATTCTGGTGAAACAAGTTATTTCATTACAGCTCAAAAAACAACTCATCAAAAATTATTTTTTAAAGCTCTGTTTTGTTCTTACGGATTTATGTGCAAAATAAATATTTCTGACTTTAGTTGCCTCTCTGAGCTTCTCCCCACTCCTGGACCTCTGAGGCAGGTAGACCAGGTGTTACCTCCATTTTACAAGAAGTAAACTAAGGCCCAAGTTTTATCCCCACTAAGCTGTGGAGCTGGGACATGATCTCAGATTTCCTGGCGAAGTGCCTAGCCTGGTGTCTCTTGGCAGCTTCCTTGTTCCTCTGCTGTTTTAATAAATTTTTATTTTTATTTTTTGATATTTCTAATATACTGAATGTTTCTTAATAAGAAGGAAGCTCTGATTAATGCAGAACTTGAAACTATGCCTCAGGGACCCATGTAGGTCTCCAGTTTCTGTTACCTACCTCCCTTGTCCCTGTTCTGTGCAATCTCACAGGAGTTGTCCAGAGTGATTCTTTGTGTGTATGTGTTAGAATTTTGTTTCCAGTTACCTGAAGGAATCTTGTAGGTACTCATGCCAAAGAACCATAAATGCTGTTGCTAAAATGAATAGTGAATTGGGTACCACTATCACATGTTCATACTGATTGACACTTTTTTGATTGGAGACGCAACAAAACTAATGTCACCAAGCTGTGGATTAGAGGCATCCTTCAAAGCTCCTTTATCCACAGAGAGACTGGGGCCGGAATCTGGAGGCGTAAGACCATGTCAGTTTTCAGTACTGGGCTTAACATGTTTGGCACACAGATTTGGTTTCCTATTAATGATTTAATCTTTCCTTTTTTTCTCTTTGATCCTCAGCCACTCACACCTGACCTTCACTACTATTATATCCTGGAGCTGTCATTTTATTGGTCTTTAATGTTTTCCCAGTTCACTGATATCAAAAGAAAGGTAAGAGCGGGTGTGTTTTAAAGTGCTTGCAGACACACGTCTTTAGTGGCCCTTGGCGGGTGGGTGTGGTCTCCGGGGTGCTCACTTCTGTTCTGCCATCAGTACTACATTGGTACTACTTTCTGTATTATTTACTGAAGGTCAATTGGTTTGTGCTGTTTTATATTTGATTCCCATTGTCTCTTCACTCTTCCCTCCAAACCTAGTGTTCTTTCCTCCATGAAAAAGTACAGCAGTGAATCTTAACAGCATTAATTTCCTCTCAGTCTGATTCACAGTTCCCTCTGTTCTCCCGATTCAATAAAGAAGAAAAATTGTGTCTGTAGCTCCTGGGAGAGAGTAAAATCTCAGTGTTCCAGTCCTACAGAGTGAAAGTTTCCCCAATTAAAGAGTTGCCTAATGTCAGAATATGTCAGGAAAATACAACATTCCTAAATGAACTGTGACCTGGTTTTCATCTCTCCCCTCCACTGGAAGAGCTTTTGTTGAGGGCGCTCTTGACCTCTTAAGTGTTGAACCCACTCATTCCAGTTCTCATCCTACCAGCTTCTGGGCAGGATTGGCACTTTGGGCTCTTGCTGTGTATTTTGTTTCCCATGAAGCTGTTTCTCCACATTCCCATATTTGGGTCATGCCTTCAAAGTCACCTTCCCAGGCCTCCATCCCAGTGCCCCACGCCCAGCATGTCTGTGTGCTCCGGGGTCTGGTCCTGGATTCCAGGACGTCATCTCCCTGGATGATTAAATTTATACCCTCCGGCACTGTTAACCGTAATTTGTATATCAATAACTCCTGTTTCTCTCCTGCCCCAAATCCTCTCTGGGTCCATACCTCCACACGTCTAGTCATAAATAATAGTATTATGTTCTTTTTTGTTATTTTATCATTTAAGCCTCACAACAACTCCAAGGTCCAGTCTGGTCATTTATTACTTATCCTCCTTTTGTGAACGAGGAGACTGAACCTTACATTCAGAGTGTTCCCAACCAAAGACATCACCTCCTCCTGGTCTAGTTCTTCCTCCAACAATCTTTGTAACCAGCAGTCCCATAAGCTAGAAGTTTCCTTTCTGCTCCTCTTTGCTACCCCTTGTACCTACTCCCTTAACATCGCAGACACATTTCATTTAAGTCCTCTCTACTTTCGCTTGATCTATTACAGTGGCTCTTACAAGGCCCTCCTACCTAAGTAGTCATTCTTGTCTACCTGCCATCTTAGAGTTACGTTTTTCAAACTTTCAAGACAAAGCCAAACTACTTGGAGTGATAAAATCAGGGTTGTCAACATGATTCAAACCCACCTCTCCAGTCTTACTCCCCACCTTTCTCTCCCCCTTCTGACACACCCGTATGTCATAGTTACACATATGTTCTCACCATTGCTCAAACACATTTTTCCTCATGCCTCTTTGTTTTTTTTTTTTAAAGACTTTGTCTGTGCCTAGAATGTACCCTATTCCCCCCTCCTCCTAGACCAGACCAAGGCCAAAGTCATCTCTTCTTTGAAGCCTTATTTAATTTCCCCGTGAATTTTGACCACTTCTTCCTCTGTGTTTAGTTCACAAGTGCCCAGTACTTACCATATTTTAACGGTGGCGACCTGCCTCTCTCCCTTCACCAGACCTGGAGGGCAGAGAGCAAGATATGTTCATCTTGATACCTCTCGTGACTGTCAGTGCATGGGCTTATGGTGGGGATCAGTCAGTTTAGGGTGAATGAATCGAGGGACTCATCAGAATGTCTTCTGACTCACTAATGGGTGTCTTCCAAACAATGCTGTGCATTATGATGGAGCTCTTACTATAATATAGTATTTCTTGGTTAGATCAGTAATCTGCTAAATTGTAAAATATCCAAGTGGCAGCTGAAAAGTATTGAGGAGTCTGTGGTCCTAGCAACCGCCTCGCCTCCCCCCTGGTACGCTCCTGCCACTCTCCTGCGGCAGTGGCTTACTTGGCTGGCAGAAGGCTGTCTTCTCTGGCCCGTGTGGCTGCAAGACCTGAATTGGTATATGTCATCTGATTCTCAAAAGAAGTGGATGGTCCCTTTATGGGCTAGGCTTAGGAATGGCAGATAACTCGTTGACACCTGTAACTTGTAGTTCCCTTACTCATTGCACCAAACAGTCTGGGTCGGTTTCTGGAAACGCTGAAAGACCCTTTAGTGACACTATACCAGTTAGATCTCTGTCTATATGCGAAGAGCCATCTTCACTCCTGTAGTCAGGACTTGCACACGGATTATCTCCTATGTGCCAGGCACTGTGCAAGGCTCATTGTGCATTTTACTTATTTATTTTTTTAGATCTTTCATTGTGGTAAAAATACAAAACATAAACTTTACCATCTTAACCAATTTTAAGTGTACAGTTCAGTCACGTTTACCCTGTTGTGTAACCAGTTTCTAGAACTCCTTTTATCTTGCAAAACTGAAACTCTGTACCCATTAATCAACAGCTCTCCATTCCCTCCTCCCCCAGCCCCCACCCCGGGCAACCACCATTCCGCTTTTTTGTCTGTAGGCATTTGAGGAGTCTGCATACCTCATGTAAGTGGAATCACACTGTATTTGTCCTTTTGTGACTGGCATATTTCACTTAGCATAATGTCCTCAGGCTCATCCATGTTGCAGTGTGTGTCAGAATTTCCTCCCTTCTTAAAGCTGAATAATGTGCATTTTATTTTCTTTTGAGGAGTGTTTTTTCCAGGTAGTCACAGAAAACACTTACATAAGACAGAGGGAGCTTTGACTATTCTTCCAATTCTGTCATTGGGAGAATTGGCATACAGTGAATTTGTGTAAAATTTTCAAGGTTGTGCAGCATGGGGATGAAATAGAGCCCAAGTTTACCAAGCAAAGTCCCGTGATTCCCTCGTAGATGAGACATTAGACATGACATTGTCTTGCCTGACCAAGCTTCTGACGTTAGTGGTAGTAAGCTT